>NW_017728995.1:4655804-4666094 GCF_001723915.1 Gavialis gangeticus | reverse complement strand
CCAAGCCTCGGGGCAGGTGGTAGCAGTGCTGGGAGGGTGGGGGGGGAGGCTACGGTGAATTTTGGGGTGGCTGCAGCCCCCCTCCCAGTGCCACTGCTACCCATTCCGAGCACCGGGACAAGCAGCCTGCTCTCGTCCCGCATGCAGATCCAGGGATACGTGCCCTCCAGGAAGAGCCCAGTGCAGCCCCTCAGCCTTCCCGGGGTGTGCGTAGCAGCAATTGCCCTGCACTCACTGACCGTTTCCTCCGCTTTGGTCCCTGCAGCAGCCCCAGGAGCAGTCCATGCCACCTGCCTGCAACTGCTGGGCTGCACCACCCCACACCCCCTGCCCTTGCCTAGCCCCAGCCCTACTTCCTCCCTCCCTCCCTCACTGCCATGGGAATGTATCCCTATTTGTGACTTTATAAACTGGGTTCCCTTTATGTAAATTCAAATTATGCACAGTTTTCCGGGAATGCATGTACCACATAAAGCAAGGGAACCTGTATTATTTACCAGGTGACCATATCAGCCTGATGGTCTTCACCTTTTGTCTTCCAACTCTTTATCACTCTCTCCTCAATGCTTCCCATGTCTCATGTCTTTTTCATTCCTGACTTAATCTGGGATCCATCCTCCAACCCCTTCCTTACACGGTTATGACAAATATGTCTGTTAATATCCCTTTGAAAAATCCTTATTTTGCAGAGTGGGGCTAGGGACAGAAGTTACACACAAACCAGTTTAAATGATCAGAAACCTGTTTTGACCTGTAACAGAACAGAAGTTAAGTGCACATAAACTGCTTTCAGAATGACCAAAACTGGTTTAAGATCTGGTTGGATGTAGTATCAAACTTAACTGATTTAGGTCTAACTGGTTTATGAAACTTCTGCCCTACATCCCATCCTGATTCAGGTTAATTCAGAGTCCCCCAGCATCCCTGTTGTGGCGGCTTTTCACATTCTGGCAGTCCCCTCTCCTCCCACCCCACCCCCAACCCCTTCCCAGCTGTTGATTGGTTTAGTGGGTGCCACAAAATGGAGAGAGAAGAAGTCCTCTGGGCCAGGTGCCTCCCCCTGAAGCCCAGCATGGGGGCACCAGGGAGCCCCTGCCTTGGGGGGCTCGCCCCCCAAGTCCCACAGACCTGGGCAGCCCCAGAGAGCTGAGGGGATTCTTTTTCCCCTCCTGAACCCTGCCTAAAACCTTGTTATAGCCCTTGGGACTCTCTGGCAGCTTCAGGGAGTGAAGAGAAGTTCTCCTGCTCCTCTGCAGCTGGTTCTGCCTTGGCTTGTGTGGGCTTGAGGCAAAACTAATGCAGGGGAGCAGAGGAATTTCCCTCCACTCTTTGAGCTATCCCTGAGACTGGCTGCCCCAGGCTGGGAGACCCTGGGCTGGATTGGGGGTGTCTCCATGCTGGGCTGCAAGGGCAGGCACCCAGCCAGGAGGACTTCTTCTCCCTCCCTCCTGTGGCAGCAGCTGAAGTAATCAGCGGCTGGGAAGTGGAAGGAGAGGAGCTCCCCAGGGCTGACTGGGCTGCAGAAACCAGGCTGGGGAAAACCCCTGAGGGGAAGGCTCCCCCAAGGTGGGTCAGTACCCTGATGGGGGCGCTCCTCAACCCCCTGTGGGGAGATGTCCCCAAGCCCCTGATACTTGACTGGGCTGGCAATGGCCAGCAGGCTGGGAGATGTGCTCTAGCGCCCCCTCTCCCCACTTACTGGCTTGGGTCAGTGCAGGCCCCCCCTGGCTTTCCTAATTA
Organism: Gavialis gangeticus; assembly: GCF_001723915.1. NCBI lineage: Eukaryota > Metazoa > Chordata > Crocodylia > Gavialidae > Gavialis > Gavialis gangeticus. The sequence continues at coordinate 4,664,354 of NW_017728995.1, read as the reverse complement.
AAAGCTGGAAGTCAGTTCAGTTGGTTATCAGTTCAACCTATGCAACTTAGAGGAAGCTGCCTACTTGAATCAATTCAGCCTCATGCTTTCTGACTGTCTGTACTAAACCTAGGAAACAAAGACTTGCAACATTGGAGGTCTTTTCACCAAGAGCACAAAGAGGTGTATCACTGCTGTTTAGAAGCCATTAATCCCTTTGAAACACCTGGGGCTATGGATGCCTGTTTTGAATGTGGCCCTCAACTTTAATGCATTATATACATAGTAAGTCTTCTACTTAAAATACTGTAGCAGTTGCTGCAAAACCTTACTGTTGCTGCAAAACTAATCTGGAAGTGCCTACACTTGAGGTGAAAAGTTTTTTATTGAACAAAAGCAGGCTTTTAAAAATATATCAGTTTCCATTTTTGAACAATGGTTTTCCTGCTGATGTTTCTCCAATCATCTTTCAGGAAGTTCTTGCTTGCATTGTGGCGAAACTATAGCATTTAGAACTGAAAATGTCAGGCTGGTGTTATTTATTTAAACTGATCATATCAATACTAACTAATCATGATGGTGCAGAAACTTGGGATGACCTCAAAAGTAAATTAGTCATTTCTATCCCCTTTTCATCTCCCCATTAGCCTGTTAACTAATGCCCACACACATAGGTTTTTCTGTTGAAGATTGAGTAACCAGTTCTAAGCTAATGAAACTTCACAGTATAAATCACGTGAAGTCAAAGGAAGTGCTTTTGATTTACAGGTTTGTAAGTGACTTCACCATCAGGCTCTATTTTGCCACTAAAGGCTCTTATCATAGTGGTGTTTTAGCCCATAGCACTTCCTTCTCACTAGTGTAAATTTGAACCAACTGCACAGAAATCAATGGAGCAAAACTAGAAAAGGAGTGGACCCCGTGTATATGACAAATGAAAGCCCATGATAGTTTGCTCATGCTCTAAAGGCTTGATTCATTGCTGTCCTGTCCATTTTATTGTCTATGTAACATGAATGCAAAATGCTTCCACTTGAGTAGATTAATGTTCACTTACATTTAGTTGATGCTAATACACAGTGAAAGGCAGTGGAGAAGCAAGCATTGTGTGTTTACGCTTACAAAGATTTGTGGACTTTACTTGGATATTTTTTGAGTTAGGGATGAAATGGACCAGTTTGATACCTTGATACCTACTTTCAGGTGTAAAAATAAATATCTGGAGTTGGGGTTGGGCAGGGAGCAGTACCAAGACTGGGAGCCTGAGGGTCACAATTTAACCCATGGGTTGGCAGTTGAGCAGCCCTGTATTAAACCAGCCCTCCAGCACGGGACCAGCCCCAGTGAACTCCTTGCTGCTCATGTCAGGTGGGGAAATATTGATGGATCAGGCCCTAAAGTGAAGCACAAATCAGCAAACCAAAGATAACAAAGATCTGCAAAATCATCATTGAAAGTAGGTGGGTAATAAAAAATGCTGGTATCGATCCACCCTGGCATGCAAAGCTGGATTTACAGGGTGTTTGCTTCAACAATACATTTGGATGGCACTGAATTCCCACAGGAAATTTTTAAACCCCTGTAGAAGGACTGTCATTTTCATATCCTCATTTACTGGTGAAACTCATGTGTAATAAGTTTAAAAGCAGAGGCTGGTAGAGAAATGTTGATCTAGAAAAGAAGATAAAATGTATCAATCACTTCTAAGTAGCAGCTAACCTTAATATTTAAAAAAATAAAATAGACTGAACTATTTTAACCATCGTGTCATATTAGTACACATTGTACACTACTGTTACTGACATATAATGTAGTAATATACCCATGGAAAAAAAATCAAAATCCTTACATCAGCTTTTAGAATTCCAAAAGGAAGATTTTCCGAAACTATTTTTTGTAGAATATCTGTTTCACGGGATTTGTCAACATTTATTGTTCTGCCTCTTTTTGTTCTGAACAGCAGGAATTAAAATATATATCATAACCCCAGTTTCTTTTTTTCTTTTTCGTGCATGTGTGTATATGTACAGATATGCATTCCCTTTCCTTCCCTGGCTATTTCTGACTTTTCCTCTCCTTCTCTGTTCCCTATAGATAATTATAAGTAAGCTAAGATGTAGGATAAGCTTTAACATTTTTATTTTAGGTAGTAAGTTTTATTTTTCTCTCCCCTCTTTGCAGATAAGTGCCCTGCTATTTTGATATAGATATCCACTGTTTTATAATTGATAATTATTATGTTTGTATTGGTTTTTTTTTAATATTGATTACTGCTTTTATAATGTGTGATAACTTGCATATATAGGCCTAAAACAGTAATCATAAGTCATGTCAAGCCTCCATCTTGTGTCCCATGATGCTGTAACCTATGACTTATACTTACCCCTCCTATATAAATTGGTTCTGGGATGAATGTGGGTGCTTGAGAGACAATGGCAGTAGGTCTAAAAATAGTTCCTTCTGAATGACTGAACTATCAACACCAATACCTGGACCAAGGACCCAGCCATTGGAACCACCCTCAGTATTCAAGAAACAAAAGATGAAGCAATCCACCATTGTGCCAAGGCTTCACATGCTCAGTATGAACTTCTGGAACCCTCTGGGACAGGACTGAGCTTGCCTGGACTTGCCCTCCCATAGGAGATCATAGGTAGTCTACACCATAAAAAGGGGTAGTGAAGACTGACTCCTTGGGAACACCATTTCCATCTGGACCAGACCAACTCCACATCACACCACCTATCCACCCCAGAGGCCCTACTGGTGACCCCCTCTGGAAAACATCGAGCTGAAGGAGACCCCAACTGGCCATCAAGGACCCGCTTTCAGCCTGGGATAAGGAGATATCACCTGCATATTTTCTCCTCCAATTTGGACTCTATCTCTCTCCTCCCAGACTTCAGCCCCTGCACCAAGGCTCTTTAACCCCTGCTGCCATTGTGTGTGTACAAAGGAACCAACAAGATATCATATCACCATCTCCCCTGTTCAATAAGACCATTATTATTTGTAACCCTGAGTTGGGTTGTGTTTTACTGAGAACCAGTCCCTTCCCTATCTTAAATTCCTCTCTGTCCCTTCTTTGTTACCCTTCTGCAGCCTCTTGGCCCCATTGCTTTCTGCAGGCTCTCAGCCCTGCTCCCACTGCTTTCTGCCTCCTGCCACCTCTCCCCATCTCTCTCTGCCTTCTCTTTCACTCTCTCTCTCTTTGCGGGGGGAGGCTGGAGAACACAGTCCCGGTATCCAGTTTTCCTCTCCCCACGTGTATCCACAGATGCATCTCAAGCAGGTCCAAGGAGGTGATACTCCCCCTCTATGCTGCACTGGTCAGGCCACAGCTGGAGTACTGCATCCAGTTCTGGGTGCCACACTTCAACAGGGATGTTGATAACATGGAGTGGGTCCAGAGGAGCGCCACTCGCATTGTCAGGGGGCAGCAGGACAGGCACTACAAGGAGAGGCTACGGGACTTAAACCTGTTCAGCCTCCACAAGAGAAGGCTGAGGGGGGATCTAGTGGCCTGTTACAAACTAGTCAGAGGGGACCAGCAGGCATTGGGGGAGTCCCTGTTCCCCCGAGCACTACCAGGAGTGACTAGAAATAATGGTCACAAGCTGGCAGCGGGTAAATTCAGATTATACATTTGGAGGCGCTACTTCACTGTCAGGGCGGCTAGGATCTGGAACCAACTTCCAAGAGAAGTGGTGCTGGCTCCTACCCTGGGGGTCTTTAAGAGGAGGCTAGACGAACACCTTGCTGGGGTCGTTTGACCCTAGTACTCTTTCCTGCCATGGCAGGGGGTCGGCCTAGATGATCTGCTCAGGTCCCTTCCAACCCTACAAACTATGAAACCTCTAGGCTCCCCTGTAATCTCCTTGCTCCGGCTCTACCCTCCAGGCTTCTCCCTGGCATTGCTCCTTTGCTCTGCCAGCATTCTGCTTTCAATTAACACCAATTAACCTTAAATTACCCCAACTTCCCTCCAGTCTGCCAGTTCTAATCCCAACACCGGCAATTTTCACCCCCTATACTTTCACTCTTTCTCTTACCTTAACCTTCCCAGGTATCCCAAGTACACCAAGCACATACATACCACTCACTTACACATACACACAGGTGAGTTCCTAACTTGGGTGTTGTGGTGTATATGTATGTGAACTGGTATACATGTATGTCACTGTGTGCATGATATACGAATTGGTGATCTGTGAATGTGTATTGGGCATGCAGGTATTGGTAATTGATTCTGGTCTAATTTCTTTCAGTCTGTATAGTGTGTGTGTGTGTGTGTGTATAGGTGCTTGAACTGGTGATAGGTGTGCATGTGCCTAGGCTGGTAATTTTGGATGTGCATGTGCCTGAATTGGTGTTGTGTGTGTGTCCACACCTGGTGGGGGTGCATGCACCTAGTTGATTTTTTGAGTGTGTGCATGTGGAATTGTGCACCTGTCTAACAGCACAATCTTGAGATCCTGAGAGTTGGCCTGACCCCACAGGGCAACATATATACATATAGCCTCAAATAAATGTATTCACCAATAACTAATTCTGCTTGATTAAACCTGTAAAATAAATGTATAGAGAAATATGTGATCATTTGAGGAGAAGAGATTTTTGCCTATTTTAAGAAGTCATTACTGTTCTAGTTATCTGGGAAGTAAAATTAATAGATACATCTCCATCTGAAATTAACATGACAAGTAAACTCTGGAGCAGTTCGAGCTGGAGTCAGCTGCTCCCAGACACAGCATCTACATAGGCACCTGGGACAGCAGCAGTTTGAGCTGGGGCAGAACAACCTTGGGCTGGCAGCAGGCTCAGGTTGGGGTCAGCTCTGGGCTTTGGGTAGCAGTGTTGTGTGACCTCGGGACTAGTTGGAGCATGAGAGTGCTAAAGTCTGGAGCTAGGCAGCAGGCAGCTGCCCACACACACACTTTAGCATCTTGATGCCCCATCAGCCCTTGTCACCACCTACACGTGCATTTTTATTACATTTATTTACTCCACCATTAGACAGTACTGTCCCCAATAGTACTGACTTATGGCAGAGTTACTTTACTAAGTCCTAATACTGGTGCAAATGTAGACAATGAGCTAATTAGTCAACTCTGCAGTAAAGCTCATGTGTAGATGCACCCTACAGAATTTATCTTGAGCGTAATCTAAGCCTGATCCAAAACCCAGTGAAACCTGTGGCAGGATGAGTGGTTGAAGGTGTCCTCTGTGTGACTGTGCCATGAGGGCAAGTGTGGGAAAAGGGTCATGTTGGTGGCACAAAGGGTGTAAACAGAAGTGCTGTTCCCCCCCGCCTCCCTATAACTGAGAAGGCATTGCAGGAAGCATTCTGAGTTATAATTATCCCTGGAACCAAACAGAAGTTCACTACTGGTTTCAGGGGGGAAAGGAATCTTGCTGCTAGTTGGGAGCCTACAGCTGGTTTTCCCTAGCAATGGCCTTTCCTCTCTCTCAGTCTTTCCCTGTTTTGGAATGGGAGGGCAGAAAGGGAGCAGAGGGAGCTCGTTCAAGGGTTCCCAGCCAGTTCTGGAGGGTCAGGTGGGTGTATTGGAGACCCCCAAGGTAGGAGAGGGGCTCCAATTCACCCACCCCACCCTTCAGCAGGGGCTGAAACTCCCCCAGACTGAACTCCTTGTGCTACCTTTCCTTTTTCCCATTCTGAAAATAACTTGAGGCTGGCAGGCAGTGCAAACAAAAGTTACAGAATATCCTCTGTTTTGAAAAGTCATCATCTGAGCCTTCACGAAATGAGGGATCATTTTTCACCTGATTGGCCATTTTTTAAGATCTCTGTAGATGTGAATTTGTGTTTGGTCATGGCTATAAACTGCTTTCTGTGGCCAGATCAGGTGAAAATTGTCACTTCTGTCTGCACCCTTTAAAGAGAGTGTGCTGGTTGCTAAACTGCAGTAACCACTATATTTTCCCCATAGCTTCCCTTGCCTGTACTGTAGTTCTGCCTCTGCCCTCCACCTGTCATGTGTGTGTCCCTGTGCTGTATATAAGCAGCAAATGGTAAAGTTACTGTCTCTGCTGTGTGCTACTGTGTCTTCCGAGTCCAGAATCTGCGCATTCTGGCAGAGGGTAACTGACTGTAATAGGCACCTCTGAAGACAGAGGATTCTGGCTGTGTGCCTTTGTTCATCCTGAGTGACTTTGTGCTTTTCCTCAGAACATTCTCCATGTGCATCCTGATGCTGTTTGAGTGAGTGCCTCTTGTTCTGTAAAGACCACAAGTGTGGGTGGGGTCTCCTGTGTGTCTGAAGTGCAAGGATGTCCTGTCTGCCTGTAGCCAATTGGCTGACCAGTTTCTTGAGGCTGCAAATTTCTCTCTGTCAGTGTACTAGCTGTGCCCATTGTGTGGTGCTTGGCATGTAAATATGAATAGTCAATAGGTAGACATATAGGTGTCCTCATTCACTAAGGATTCTAGCTGCCTAACAGGATGAGGGTAAATCAGTCCCCATACCCAGGTAATTCCTAGTTACTGAGGCCACTACCTAAGTTAGGGCTTATATTGAGACCATTTTAATCTGGTCCTAGGGTTTTACCAGATGACCTCTTCAAATTTCGAAAGCTCATAAGCTGAGTAGAATCAAACATTATAGAAATAAAATACTTTAACTGAAACACACATCTCATTTTTATCATAGAACTAAAACAATTGCAATTGTTGCTACCTGAAATAGTTCTTTTTGATTGATTGATTGATTGATTGATTTATTATTACTGAAGTAGACTTAGGATATTGAACAAAATCAGGTCATGGACATAAGTGACTTTCTGATTCAATACAGAGGTATAAATTATCCAAGAGACCACTAAGTGTTCTTTTAGCCTTGCATAGTGTAAGTGTAGAAACAAGTATAATGGATATAGTTCTAACATTTAAGTGTATTTAATATATTCCTATTACAAAGGCTGAAGGATTTTTTTCTTTAGCCTTTTTTAATAACCTTTTAAACTCCTTTCTGTAGAAAAACAGACCTCTCTTTCTGTGTAAACATATAGCATTTCTTAAAAGAATAAAAGCTGGCTGGGTGGTAATGCAATTTGCCCAACTCTCATAATTACCAGCTATCTTTTATACTTCAGTAAGGCATGCAGAAATGGTGAAATTCTCATGATGGGCTCTGACTACAAAGCACAATCAAGCCCTCGTTTCATAAGGCAACATGTCAAGCTTCTCTTTTCTTTTACATACCATAATTTTCAGTTTTAAATAGATTAGCATAAGTAATTCTTCAGTCTGGTACAGTTCCTTAATAGTAACTGATGAGACACTGAATATATTGCATTTTGTCCCCATCTCAAAAGTAATTTGAAGAGTTCTTGGGTTAAGGACCTATTAGTCACCCTATTCAGCATCATAACATGATCATAGTGCACCACAAGAAAAAGAATAGAGGATGAAGAAGTCTGTTGTTTCCCATCTCCAAATAGTGCAGTTTAGCAATGGTAAATTTGGGCCAAGGAGAGGTAATGAATATAGGCTTAGCTGATGAAAAGTACTCCATGCAAAAGCTCCCCTTCATGCTTAATACCCTTGGGTGAACAAACCAAACGTAACCTAAAGTTCATGAAATTATTTAACCCTAACCTGGGGTCAATTTGTGTTTTTTCATATAATATATTATGTAGTTTTACTATAAATAGCACAGTTTGCTGCAGGGCTTGTTTGTTTGCTTAGGTCACACTGATTTGTAAAATCTGTTACCTGTGAATAGAATTTTTCAGAGAGTATAAGGGAGTACTTTGTTTGATTACTGCCGTGCACTTGAAATGCACTCAGTTGAAGGCCAAATGTTACCTGAATGGTTTGCTAAGAGCAAGGCCAATATCACTCCCTTCTATTCAGACACTTCATGACTTTCAAGTGTGGAGCATCTAGTAGTTTGTTTCAGTATTTTGAATGCAAATTAAATACAAGCAATCAATATAGAGAAAAGTAGATGCAGTTTCCACAAGGTTACTATTATAAAGTTAACTTTCAGACAACAAGTTTTCTGAGTATAAATTATTTTCAGGCCCTGGACATACAACACTTCCGTATCAGTGTATATAAGATTGAACTGATAAACAAGTGAACAGACATTCACTTTTGATTCTGAAAATGCAGCCCTATGCCTGAAGTAGACCAGGCCAGAAACCAGGGGGTACTGGAGCCCTTCGTGCCCTGCTGGAGCAGACAGCTTGGGCCAAAGCTAGCCAACCCACCTTATGAGGTGGGGGAGGGCAGTTGCAGGGGAGGTGTAAAGCATCCTGGTATTCTGGGGACTGTGAGTTAACTTGAATGTGGAGGGGATCTGGGACAGAAGTTCAATAAACTGATTTAACTTAAATCAGTTAAGTTTGATACTACATTCACCTAGGTTTATATTAAACCAGTATCTTTTGAAAGCAGGTTATGTGGACTGAAGTTCTGTTGTGTTACAGATTTGAACCAGTTTCCAAACACTTATAATGGTTTATGTGTTATTTCTGTTCCTAGCCACAATGCAAGACCCTATATTAGTGTAACTTACTAAAATCTGGTATAGACTTACTGTGGGA
>NW_017728995.1:4651317-4655768 GCF_001723915.1 Gavialis gangeticus | reverse complement strand
GTGGAGGAGGTGCAAAGCATCCTGGGATGCTGGGGGACTGTGAGTTAACTTGAATGTGGAGGGGATCTGGGACAGAAGTTCAATAAACTGATTTAACTTAAATCAGTTAAGTTTGATACTACATTCACCTAGGTTTATATTAAACCAGTATCTTTTGAAAGCAGGTTATGTGGACTGAAGTTCTGTTGTGTTACAGATTTGAACCAGTTTCCAAACACTTATAATGGTTTATGTGTTATTTCTGTTCCTAGCCACAATGCAAGACCCTATATTAGTGTAACTTACTAAAATCTGGTATAGACTTACTGTGGGAAAAGTGGGCTAGGTTTCATGTGTTGGTATTTATCCTGGGATAGCTATTTGCTCAGTACCAGAAAGCTATTACGTTCTCTTTTACCATCCAGTAGTAAGGCACCGCAATAGTATCTACTGTATCTGCTTGCCCTGGGATAACTGATTTTATGCCCACTATGAAGTCCTGGGTAGAATTCTGCTTTGTTGTGTGAAGCTAAATGGCAGCTTAAATGATGCATAGATGATTAGTTTGGCACATACCCAGTGGTAATAATTCTATTTTCTCTTCAGTATGGACTCATAAAGATATATGCATATACTGGGCACATGCAGTTGGCTACACACTGGCCAGGCAGGTAGATAGCTACATACATTCTGGATGCATACCTGTGTCTAAGTCAGAGCTGTCCAACTGATGGCCCTTGGGTTACATGGAGCTCACAAGGGAATAAACTGTGGTCTCTGAATGTGCAAACAGAAATTAAACAGCATGCGATCAGCCCTTTGAAAGCACCCTGCATTTGTGCCCAAACAGAAGTGCATGGCTGCAGAGTGATCTAATTATGTGACAAATTAACCCTCACTATATGACGGTTTAAATGAAGGCTCTCCAAAGTGGAGCACCTTCAGTAACTTCTGTCTGCTTTGGTGGTTGGGCTGAAGCAGCCCATCCCCATCCCCAGTGCTGTCTCAGGATGGGAAGGGGAGAAGGCAGGGAAGGGAAGTCTGTTCTGGGGTTTGCCCAGCTGTGCTGGAGGAGGGGAGGTGGGGGGCACAGAGGTGAGGGGCTCCCAAGTGTGCCTCTCAAGGAGGAGAGGCATCTCCTAGGGTGAGGGGCTCCAATCTACCTGCCACCTCACTCCAGCATGACTGGGTAAACCCCAGAACAGACCTTCCCCCCCCACCCCCATCCTGAGACAGCACCGCTGGGAGGGTAGAGCTAGAGGAAAAAGCTGCAGACCTGAAGCCTCACTTGCCAGATTGGTTCCAAGTTGGAGCTTGATTCCCCTACAATCCTGACCCAACAGCTAACCTCTGTTGTGTGGTGAGGGTCAGTCATGACATTTCTGTGAAGTGCCATGAGTTAGACTGGGGCACTATGCTTCTGTCTGAACCTTGAACTCCTACCTGGCTGCCGCTCCCTCCATTGCTCTGGCTGCTTGTTGTGCAGTGGCAGGGGCATGTGGTGTACAGCTCCAGGATGATTCCAGTGATAGATCCTGTTTTAGAAGAGGAAGGAGCTCAGGTTCCAGCCTAGGTCCTTGCTCTTACTGAGGAAGATATTTCCCCACTGCACTATTCCCTTTTTTTATTCCACAGGGGCAGTGGCCAAGTTTCAAAATGAGCACAGGAAAGAAGTCTGGATTGTGTCTATCCTGTGATGCAGTGGTGGTTAGAGCTGTGCTGTGTTAAGAAGTTACAGGAATCCAGGTTCATCCATTTTGGATGAGGGATCCTAGAATGTGGGACTCTGACTTCCTGGGTGAGTGTCCTAACCCCTCTGTTGTTGAGAACAGAACATGGGAATCTGGGCCACCTCTCCCTAGTATCACAGGAAGGAAGCTTCATGCTTGGGACAAGCCCGCAGCAGCAGCCTGCCCTCACCCCATGCACAGATCCAGGGGCACACCCCCACCCCTCCATGCTTGCCTGGGAATGTACACAGCAGTGGGAGCCGCACTCCCCACACCCCCTAAACAACCTATTTACAGCTCTGTCCTGTGTCCTGCCCCAGCTGGACAGTGCCTGTTGGTTCCCCTTCGCTTTAGCACCTGGGGTGGTTGCCCCATTCATCCCCCCTTGCTGTAGTACTGCCTACCCCACATTACTTTCCCAAGACTTATGCCTGAGTACATGCTCAGCAAGTAATCATATACATGCTGAGTTGGTACACAGCTCTGCTGTGTATATTCAGCTAGTGCACACATTTATGCACTCGCAGCATAGATGTAGGGCCAAAAATGCCCAAGTACACAGATAGAAAACTGCCATTCATCCCCACAAAGGGATTTAGAATTCTGCCCCTGGTGAACAAAACTGATTTAAGTTACACCAGAGCTAACATATTATGTGCCCAGGTCATGTTTAGGAATTAAATGTATGCAAGCAATGTTGGTATTCAATACTGAGGCAGTATGGAAATAACTAGGTGATCCCTCACCAAGTCATAATAGAAAACTCAATTTCAGTCTTCCATCTTTTTCCTGAGGAATGTCAGTAAGAAAGTTATGACAGGAAAACACTGGTGTTGTCTGGACTCCTCTAATTTTTTACATCCTATTCTTTCTTTTTTCTGGCCTGAAATGGTGCACATGAGGCAGGGGTGGTCTGGGTGGTCCACTCTGCTAGATCTAATACTGGACAATATTCAAGTGTTGCTGATCATTCTAACTTTGTACATTTCTTCAGGGAGATCTGTCAAGGATTAGGTAGTGGCACTAACTTTTAGGTAGTGGCTCATTCCTATAGGATCCCTCATGCTGGGGTATATTTTGTTTCCTCTCTTGTTTGGTATGAACATAAGGAAGTATTCCAGAAGGCCTTGGGCTAGGAAACCATGAGTAAGAAGATGACTTTATTGCCCAAATAATTCAATACTATCAAAATTCAGACTCAACAAGTGATGCTAATAAGTTTGTAAAAGGATCTTGAATTTATTTTAATGATTTGAGAAGGTTTTGGTTAATTGTACTTCTTACCTCTTTCTTAAAGAAATCTTTCTTGAGGCTCAGGCTTCTTGCCATTACCTTTCTTAGGGTTCCTCTCCCTTGAGAGCAGAGCTTAGATTTCTGACTCCAGCAATTTCCTGCAATATCTTATCAAATTTGACTTAAGTTCAACATGCTGACTTATCCAAGGTTAGGGCATGGTTTTATAATTCCAGATTATGCCTTTAGGATATGTTGGCTGCTGCACTCCTTCACAGGCAGCTTAGGAAGACCTTGTCTGACATAATGTTCAACCTTTCTGCTCTTCCCTGCTCACTACCCATGTGCCCGGCACATTCTAAACCAGTTCTGAATCACTTAAATTAGAGCCTTTCCTATACATTTTATAAATATTTGGTCTGTGTTGGCTGGTCTGAGGGGCAATGGGGGCTATGACTTTCCAGTTTCCTCATCCTTCCCTGTTCCCTTGAGGGAGAAGAGCCAGGTGCTGGTTTTGCATTTATGCTCAGACTTCAGACTGTCTCCTGTTCTCTCCTTGAGAGCCCTCAATCAGATTATGTAAAGTAAATCTTGAAAGGGGGAAAAATCTGTCCCTTAGCACATTCTGAAAAACAAAGACACTTAAAGCTCACCGTGCAAGTGCTGTCTTTGTTGTTCTTCCCAGCTTTCCACCTTCATTCTCTGGGAGCCTTTCTTTAGACAAAAATGCTTTTAGACAAGGAGTTTTCACACTTCCCCTGTCTCATCTCTTCATTGGTGTCTTTTGTTTGCTTTGTGAAAGAGAGAAAAAAATCAAGATATTACTTGGTAGCTTCATACATGAACTTTATTTCCTCTCTCTCTCTCTCTCTCTCTCTCTCTCATGTTTATTTGGCTGAAAAAAGACTCTAAACTGCTGTGTTCTGTTTCACCACTTAATTCAACAAGCTTGTTAGTTCTTGTCTCTTGATATGTCCCTGCCTAATGCTGAAAGAATATTCAGGAAGCACTCTTTTGTCAAGCTGTATGTAACTAGGGGTTAGGTGCTATATTTATATTCTCTCCTCAAAAAGGGACCATACTTATTCAGAAAGGACACACAATTATATGTTTCCTCCTACTTGATCCAAAAAGAAGATGATCTTGTATTGGGGTTAATCCAATGTTATAAATCTACATCAGTGGCATCTTACTTCCTTCTCAGCACTGGCAAGAGCCGGTGCCTTGAACATCTCCATTCTCAGGCCCTGCTAGCCTGCTCCCTATCCAACTATATAAGATGGGCAATAACAGCCATGGGCCGTTGCTCTTTCACCTGCACATGAAGAAATAAGGCTCTGTGCACCCCTAACTCTCTTGTGCTGCCACTAGCCCACACCCCAGGGAGAGCTGTGGGGGCTGTGCCTCGTGGAGGTGCAGACCCCCAATCTGCGGGCCGGATGACAGAAGGCTGGTGTTGCCAGCTGGGGCCAGTGGCAGCACTGATCTTCCCAGAATGGGCTGCGCCCA
>NW_017728995.1:4639701-4646317 GCF_001723915.1 Gavialis gangeticus | reverse complement strand
CCGGTGCCTTGAACATCTCCATTCTCAGGCCCTGCTAGCCTGCTCCCTATCCAACTATATAAGATGGGCAATAACAGCCATGGGCCGTTGCTCTTTCACCTGCACATGAAGAAATAAGGCTCTGTGCACCCCTAACTCTCTTGTGCTGCCACTAGCCCACACCCCAGGGAGAGCTGTGGGGGCTGTGCCTCGTGGAGGTGCAGACCCCCAATCTGCGGGCCGGATGACAGAAGGCTGGTGTTGCCAGCTGGGGCCAGTGGCAGCACTGATCTTCCCAGCATGGGCTGCGCCCAGTGCCAATCCCAGCTGGCAGCACCAGCCTCCTGTCATCCAGCAGGCAGATTGGGGACTCACCCACACCCCTTGTGGGGCTGTGCCAGACTCCTTCTGGGGGGTGCAGGTCCCTGATCTGCCTGCTGGATGCTGGTGCTGCCATCTGGGGCCAGTGGCAGCACTGATCTCCCTGGTGCTGGATGTGGAATAGTCTATGGGCAAAACGTTGAAACAGCATCGAAATAGCAAAACAGTTTCGATGAAACAAAACAAAACAAAACAGTGCTTTAGAAATGACACTTGAAACGAAACACTGTTCCATCAAAATGTTGAAGCAGAACAGTGCTGTTTACACAGCCCTAGTATTTACTCAGCTCCTGGTGAAATGTATGTATACTTATTTTATTAGCAAAATCATTTATTAGTTACAATTAGTATTCACTATCTTTCAGCATAAACTAGTATTTTCACTCCTAATTTTAATTCCACCACATGTCTGGGACAAAGCCCAAGTTTTCTTCAGAAACGGGTATTCCCCATACCTAATGTTCAATGTAGAGATGAGAGTCCTGTGCCTATAGCAACAGCTGAAGATAACTAGACAGAAAACTCATTATATTTCTAACCTCTGAGACCAGGGACAGACTGAGCCTGAGCCTGAATTGATTCAATCTTTACAGGTTAGTCTAACCTGGCTAGGCTAAATCCATTTGTAACTGCACAGACATCCCAAACATGCAGGCATATGTCTGCAGTGGCTCAGGCTAGAAGCCGGGGTGGGGCGCTAGAGCAGCCCTTCCTTCCATAGTGCTGAGCTGAGGGGGCATAGCCAGTCCCTGGCAGGATGCTCTGATTAAGGAAGGGTTTCCCCCCTGCCTTCTGACCACCCCAGCAGGAAACTGATAATACAGTGTTTATCACACCATTAAGTAAACAACAGAGGGATGTTACCAGCTACCTGTTGATTCTGCCTTTGTTGATCAGCCACAGCAGGGACTGTAGCCAGCATGTGGTTTGCTAGCTAATGCTGAGAGATATCTGTGTACAGCAGAAGGGATGGGGAGGGGAAGGGGAGAGCAGGGGGGAGCCAGGCAGATGCCTGTAGTCTCTGCTGGAGCTGCAGCCAGGAAGCAGAGGGGAGGGGCCAGCTCTGTTGTAGAGCAGACAGCATGCTGGGGGAGTCTGGTTTAACTTAAAGCCAGCAAGGGGTCTGGGACAGACTTTGCATAAACCAGTTTGAACCAAATCAGTTAAGTCTGATACTATATTCAACCATGTTTAACTCAAACTGGTTTCAGCCATTTTCAAACCGGTTTATGTGCACTGACCATCTGTTCTATTACAGATTTAACCAGTTTCTGATCACTTAAACTGGTTTATGCATTATGTCTGTCCCTAACCTGAGTTATTTCCACATTATGTTCAGATTGAAGGCTTCTCCCTTCTGCTTTGTCCCTGTTCACTGTTTTAGGAGGGTCTAACTCCTTATCTGTTAAGATTTTTGGTTGACAAACTAATTTACTGCATTATATTTATAAAATGAATGGTTCACACTTGATGCTTCTTAATATATTCAGGAACCAGCTCCTTTCCCTTTTGTTTTTATGAATGTCCAAACTTCTGTTTTAGCACTAGCTTATATGGACTGAGAGGGCCTATGGACCAAAGCTCAACAGTGTAGTTGAGCAACGTACAATCTACTTTCAGAAAAAAATGAAAATTTGGGAAAAGCAAAAGTGATTCAAACTGTTCACTGATGCAGACAGCATATGGTCAGTTCTTATTTTGCAGCTGGTCGAACAGCACAGCTGCTGCTGAAATTAAATTTTTCAGATAGACTTCTACTTGAGTTTGCCACCTGATGGTACTAAAAATGTTTCAAATCTCCTGGAGGAGTGCCTCAAGATACATTCAACATAGTTATGATTTCTATTGCCAACTGAATCAGTTTATTTTTTCCAGTGCTGATTATTTGTAGCAAGAATGAGGCAGTCATTGCTGGCTGGAAAATTGCCAAGTAAATTATTTGTTGTTTTTACAGTTCATTGGACAGGAGTAAAAATAAAAGTAAAGCAAACCCTACATTAAAACAGCATATTATGGGATATAAGTACAGGGTACTTTGTTGCGATTCTTTCTCCCCTTTGATCAGTGGAAAATTTTAATTCTAATAGTTCCTCTGAAGTAGCTCTGAGAACTTTTTACTTTTTCCTAGTCAGGATTCTGAAATGTCAAAGGGATGAGTAAATGCGCAAAGGGATTGTTTACCAGCTGCTTGCTAAAGCTACGTGTATTTATTAGTTGTGCTAGATAGCCTTGTTTTTCAGCGAGGAGGTCACAGCTGTGTACCAACGAGTGCTGAAGCACAGGTGTAACAGCCTCAAAGGCCTATCTGGCTAATCTGAATATGGCTGTAGACAAATGGCGTAGGCAGATATACGCTAAAACATTTCCATTAGGTGAAGGCAAATTTTAGGCTTCATAAAAGGATTCAACTCCATTAACATCTACGGAGTTATATCTGCATTGTCCAAGTCTAAATTTAACCTTGGAAATAAATTACTATCTTTTTCCAGCAGTCATCCTTTGTAGAATCAGTCTGGTTTGTTTGTCTACAAGCTACTTAATAGCTATTCTCTGTCTTAGGAGTGGGTTTCCACTGGGCACAGAGGGACTTTCTGGATCTTCACAGCCCTGTGATCTTGGTTCCTGACAACAGTGCTTCAAGGCTTGAGACATCTGAGAGCACCTGTCTATTTGTATCTTCCATATTAACATGGGCCTTAAGGCCTACCCAGCTAACTAATATTCCCTTTGTGGGGCCAAAGGGTGAAAGATGCAACTAATTTCTTGGGACAACAAAAGCAAAAACAGGGTAGGAGTGATGTCCTGAGAGTACCTAAACGGCCTGTAGGCCAAATTCTCTTCCGAGCTTGTGCTCTTTAGTGGCTACTCTGGATGAAAAGGGTTGGTTTTTTTTCCAACATCACAAATTGCCTTTATCCCATTCTCTAGGTAATTTGCCTGGCTACAAAATGTTACAAGCTTTGAACTCTCAGGTAGTGAGTTGATACAGTTCTAACCACAACCTCTTTACAACTCTGTAGCACATACCACCAGTTTGAGATAAATTATCATAGAGCATGGAAACAATGCATGAAGGGATGTATTAGTTCTGGTTCTTTCCACAAACCAAGTTCTGCTCCACAACCATGAATGCTGGCACATCGCACACAACATACAGCATAATGTGGTTGTCTTCTTCTATCTTAGGCTTTCATTAATTGCAAAAGAGCTAATTTACAGTCATTGTTCCCCTTCACTCTTAACATCATGCCTTTTGGGCTGGATTCTCAAGTGAAATCAAGGGAATTAAGCTGATTGAGGGTAGCTGACCCATTCCTTCATGCTTTTTGCTGATTTGGGCTGACCTGGCTGTGTTTGGCTCATATTTCAAATATGTTGTTTTGTTGCATCTGTAAATGCTAGAAATAGTTTTTCTAATAAAATATTAATGTTGGCTCACAAAGTGACAGCCATCATGGAAATGCTCCAGGTCACTTAGCTGCTGCTTCCAACTTCTACTGAAGCAACATGCTCCCAATGGTAGCCTCTCAAAGAGCATATGCATCTGTTCATGAGCCAAGAGATTAACTGGCTTGCCAGGGTGGGTGCAGAGGGAGGACATGATTCAACATAATCAGCAAGACTTTTCACAGCATGAGCATGCAAAGGGAACTCTGAAATGTTTCCCACTTCCCACCCCAGGGAGTCAAAACCAATCTGTTAGCTGCCGGGGTGGAGGGGTTTGGGCTATATATGTTTATTCCTTAACTAAGCTATGGAGGAGCTCACATGCCATTTCAGGCACTGATGGAAATATGCTAGAAGTGCTGACAAAAGATGAATATCAAGGCACCTTGAGAGCCACAAATAGGGAAGATCTGATAGAACATATATTTTTGTAGGGCCCTAAAGTCAGTTTTCATCCTGAAACCAAGGGTGAGTGCATGATAAGTTCTCTTTTCACGCTGATGGAATATGTTATAATTGAGATAGATGCTGTTTCAGCTACATCTTCCACCTTCATATTTCAAACTTTCTATACCTTTTTATTCAGAAAACACATAATATGAAAAAATAATCAAATGCTCAAGAAATATGAGTAGACAAGAAATACAGAATAAATGCATCTGCTGCTGGCAGAAATTGTGGACAGTATAATGGTTGATCAAGGGAAATCAGAAAAGCTATCATCATCCATTATCTTTTTGTGCTTGAAGCCAGATTTCTAAGTATTTTTTTCCAGCATGAATGCTGGCACCTATGGCATATAGAAGTATGCAGGATCCTTTTCCAGTTCCTGCACTGTCTCACCTCATGTTCTTAAATATAAGATAGGACACTAATATCTCCTGGGTATTAACTTTCATCATAGATACTAACTTCAAGATGAAAGGATATTAAGAAGAAGCAGAGAGCTTAGAAGAAATAAAAAAAAATAGATAAAAGATTGATCAACAAAGAAAGCCTGTGATTTTGATTACTGGAAGTGTAGAATAATATGCGAATTATCAAAAGCCAATCTGTATTTTACATTACAAAGGATATTAAAGCAAATAATAATGACTTATTAGCCATTCACATAAAAAGAGAACAAGAGAAGAAATATGTACGCTCTGTAGTATGATAGGTAAAGATTAATCTGGATATAGCCCAGAAGCTAAATGAAGACTTTGCCTCAGTTTTCAGTTATATTGAACATGGAGGCTAAGACTAAATGACTAAAGGGCACGAGGGTATGGAAATGGAATTACTACATCCTGGGTGGAAGCTAAACTCAAAGGGCACGTCCACACATGCAGGCACGTGAGCTTGTAGCGGCTCAGATAGGAGTGGCACAAATTTGAGCCTGGGATTTTTGCCTCAGCACGTGCCAAGAAAAGCACTTTGGTGTGGGGCAAATTGTGCCACTTGGGGCAGAATAACTCTGCCCAGCTCCTCCCAGATCTGCAGCCAGGGGGCAGCTAGAGCCTGGACTGTGCCCTGTCCCACCTTTTTTCTTGGAGGTTTTTTTTTATACCTGGATATCCAGGTATCAAATTTTGAGCCTGTGCTACAAATACACAGCATGGGGAACATTTTTTTTGTTCCCAGCATGCCTTTTGCTGTGTCTCGAACTGCTTTGAATGTGGCAAGAGGCACGTGTGGGCTCATCTGGATGTGCCTAAAGTAATTAATGTACATAAATCAGGAGGGCCAGATAATGTCCATACTAAATTCTGAAAGAATTCGCATCTGAATTTGTTAGGTCCAATATCAAATACTTTTCTTTAAAAAGTGGTATGACATGAATGGAAAATAGCAAAATATGCTATCCCTGTATAAGAAAGGTAAAAAAAGTATCCGGGCAATGGGAGCCCATTAGACTAACTTCAACAGTATGCAGAACTGTACAGTGTATTTAGAAAGAAGGAATTTGTAAGATGGCCATGGAGATTAAAGGAAAATGGGATAAACTGCAGTACAAATTTACCAAAGGTACAATGTACCAGATTAACTTGATACCTTTCTTTGAAAAGGTAAGTGATTTTATACACAAAGGAAATGTAGTACATTTCATAATCTGCCTGCATTTCATGAGCCAATTAAGTTACAAATTTTATTCTGTGCTATATAGAAAATTATTGGCTTAATTGGAGAAGATGAGGATTAGTAGAGGAATTATAAAGAAGGAAATTAAATGGCTCAAATTAAAACAGCAATAATTAGTGATGAAGGGGAAGTATCAGGATGCTCTGCCCTTTGGCTGTGGGGCCCCTCTCTATTGCTCTCTACAAAGTTCGCTATTGACTAAATCCTACTTCAGTGCTGTGCTCTTTGCATGTGCTTTGCACCCTTTGGCAGAATATTTTCTGTTTTGCATGGCATTCAACTTCTCTAGATGGTCTTAAACATGCTTGCTTTATCACCAGTTCTGCTGCTCTACTGAGGAAGGGAGGGAAGCCATTTTCGAAGGAGCCTTTTTAAAGCATTTCTGCCTCTTCCCCTTAATGGTTGGACAGAAACCTGGACCTGCTTTCCTACTCTTGGGGCAACAGGCTCATGAGATTGAGGGGCTGATAAGAATAGCAGCTTTCTTCTTGGCAGACTTGTCTAACTCATAAGGAAAAAACTAGATTGATAAGCACTGACAGCAGACAAGGCATGCATTAAACTCCTGGATGGATAGCAGCCTCCATGTAGGACAACTAGAAACTTCTGAGTAGCTGTTTGGAACTGTTTATTTGTAGTCCTCTATTTGTCTATTATGCTTGTACCTGTGTTAAAAAACCACTACTCA
>NW_017728995.1:4630798-4634701 GCF_001723915.1 Gavialis gangeticus | reverse complement strand
AACACTGCCATATTTTTAATTTTTTAAACATATAACTAGAAGTCTCTAATAAACTAAAGGTGGCAATTCATCATGAAATTCAAATGCAGATTTTTAACACCTCATATTCTAAAGATGTCTGAACCATTGTGTTCTAAGATAATAGCTAAATTAAGTGTCGGAGAATCATTGCACTAAAGGTTAATTACTTTCTCTATGTACTTCTGCCTTTGTTTCTGATAGATGAAAGTTCTGAAACTTTGAAAAAACTTTGTTAGTAGCTGAACTAAGGAATGGCATCTTCTGAGGGCCTTGTTACACCTTATGCTGGGAGTCACAAAAACGTTGGTGAATGTTATTGCTAGCTTGGAGTTTGGAGCAGTCGCACCCTTTGTCTAGAAACCTTTTCTGACTGCCCCCCATCTGCACAGCTGTGACTTGCGAGTAGAGGCCTGGTGAGCAGGGGCAGGACTAGGAGCTGTTGCTGTGAGTTACTACTAGAGGGCTGGTGAGCCAGGACAGGCTTCCATCCCTGCTCTGCAAGTGAGGTGTGAGAGATCCTGGGTTTTTTTAACAATTATAGAACAATCACAAATAGTTCATTTTATTTCTCAAAAGCAGCTTAATGGAAAGCACATGAAAATCCACTGACATTCAAGAAAATTAAAATTGTTTTACATTGATCTAGTATTTATACACAGTCTGTCAGTATGGCGGTTTCAATTAAATATTACAAAGTGAAAACCTGAGATACATGCATAGCAGATTGCATAAGCAACCTACTGTGAGATGAGGAAGAGAGAAACAGTAACTAAAGATGTTGTGTCTAAAGATTTTCAATTTAGATTTCTAAAAAGTGAATTCTATCTAGTGTTGAAATCTGGCCATCTGTATACAGGATTTTTCACAGGGTTTATTTTAATACAGGTAAGGCATGAATTAAAACTATTCTTTGATATGTACAGATAAGAAACCAGAGAGTAAAGCGAGATATAAGCCAGAAACCAAATGTGTCATTGTGCTGGGAGCGGTTGAGTCATCTGCATATTTGGTGCTGGCATTGACCAGGTATCTTGGTGGGTATGCAGGAGGTGGTACAGCTGTTTCAAATGGGCAACGATGTTGTCTTTACTATCTGGTGTGGAGATCTGAAGCCATACACTGCCACTGTTGAAGGAATGTGTGAAGTTGCAGAAAACATTTCGTAGATCATCCGAGCTACAACTGGAATGACCTGCACCACAATCACCTTTCCCTCTCTAGGCTTTCCATCAGGCCATTCTTCCCCAAAACAGAAGTAGATCTTATATGGTGGCTGTTTTTCAATCTGTCCTTTCTGATGGGCAATCAGCTCACTTAGAAATGTTTCCAAACAGAAGAGTTTGACTTTCTTTTGCCTCTCAATCAGGTTTGGTGTGGTGGATGAAGGGGTAGATGGCCCAGACCAGTACACCTTGCACTGGCATAGCCAGATGGCATAGATGGCATGGCCACTGACCTCCAGAATCAGATCGTGGGTTACTGGAGGACTTCAGCTTGAGTGACACATCTGTAGGGAATGCCCACACCTTAAGTGTGGATCAGAGATAATCCTGCCCTGGAGTGGCATAACTTTGAGCTGCATAAGAAGTACTTAAAACCACTTTAAGGTGTTAATGTGTGGACAATCCAAGGGCTAAAATTATCGTGTAACAAGGCCCTGTTTCTGTTATCAGTAATAAAAGTCACAGTTATTGCAGGAGTTTGAGCTATTAGTCTCACAAAAATAGATGAGCAAACACAGAAAATTCAATGGTTTTCGTAGGTAATTTGACTATAAGTGGTTCTTTTCAGCTTCTTCAAGTTATGATTTCCCCATTGCCTTCTTACTCATCCCTAATTTAAAACAGACAAACACACACATTCATTTAGCACCATACCGTTATTGGGCTGCAATCCTATGGTTCACCTTGTACAAGCATTGCATTTTCAAATATTTCTTGGCTTCCTCAGATAGCATTCCTATTTTCCCGGAGCAAATTCTGAAGTAGTCTATTTAAAATTGGCTACTTAGTTTCAGATTTTGTTTAAAGGAAGGGAATGGCTGAGTTTACATAATTCCGTTCTAGATCTGTGCCTAAACTCCCACCTCAGCATTTATGAGTATTTGGAACCAGAATTTTGGTTTAGCCCAATTTGGAGATGAGGGAGAGCTTTAGAAATTCTGATCAAGGTTCAAGACTGTATTTCAAACTACTTGCTCACCAGCTTTTTTCTAACCCACCCAGATTCTGTTTCCTGTTCAGGATCATCTCATAATTTTTAGTAATTATTCCAAAAAATAAGTTGCATTTAAAATGATTTACATTGTAATTATTACTCTATTGTCTTCATACTGAATAGGAACATGATATGTTACGGCAGTGGTATATTCATATTGCTTCATAATAATTGACGCCAAGTCTGGCTTTTTCAGTTTTTGTAATGTGGAGGGTTTGGGGACTGTGACAGGAATCCTACTTTCAGAGCCCCTCTGGAAGTGTGGCTCCGCCCTCCTGCAATGGGCCAACCGCCTGCTTACTCGCCTGGTATGCCTTGATCTTATTTTGTTTAATAGATGATTGTAATCAGCAGGAGGCTGCCCATTTCTATGTGCCCCGATGACAGGGGGTGCTGCCTGCGGCTCCTTTTCCTCCCCTACACCACAGCCCAAGCCTCGCAGATGGTGCTGGTGCGATCTGACTTGGCCCTGTTATGTCTCGGCCCTCCATTTGCTCTCGGGGCTCCCTGCTGCCCCTCCTCTCTCTCGGGGCTCCCTGCTGCCCCTCCTCTCTCTCGGGGCTGGGCCAATGCACCCCGTAAAATACTGCGCCTGCTCCGGCACCAGGAAACCCCATGCTACTGGGGAGTCCCTATGAGGCCTCCTCCAACCCCTAATAGCCTCACCTGGTCCTCCGGTTAAATAGTGAACATAAAACACAAAGCCCCTGGGCTACAACATAAGAGCTAGACCATCCTGGTCAGAAGAAAACAATAGTACCTCCCTACCCAAGACAGCAAGCACACCAATCCCCTCAGCAGGAACTAGGGAATGTTCCTGCCATCCGGATTCACCTCTTTGTGCTGGCCGAGTTCCTCCTCCCTCAGCTGCTGGAGGGAAACTGCCCTCCTGCCAGGGCTTAAGAAGGGCCAAGCTCCGCCCCTTCCTGTCTCTGTTTACCCTGGTTGCCCTAGCAACCAGCACCTGCGCAGTCCTAGTGACTGGCAGCTGAGCTTCCCTCTTTCCGCCACCAGGGGTCTCCCCGAGCCATTTCTGCTCTGTCGCAGGGCACCTACAAGCTCTGACATGGACATTATTTTTAATTATTCAAAATTCATACAAATAAGCACTACAAATTAGGTAGGTCTTAAATTTGGTTTAGAAATACAATGTGATAATATGTTTGCTTTACCATTGTCTGAATTGATGTGTATTTAAGTGAGATGAAGTGTGTGATTAATTTGTGATTCTATGACAGACTATTTTTGTCAATTTGACATTTTTGGCACAATAATATATAAAATATATAGTTATGGAACTGTATCTAATTATGACTTATTTATCATTTTAGTGTCCTAGTAAAGAATCACATGCAAAGCAAAAATGACCATTTCTACTGCTGACAATATTCCTGTAGAAAAACGCTGTTCTCTTAGAAGTGTATTTACCCCATAACTTCTATGAAAAAAGCCCATATTATGCACTACACTTTGAGTGGTTCAAATTTTGATCCATGTTAGTGCTACCTTGAGTTTGGAGCAGTTGCAACTTAAGGCAGAAAACCTTCTCTGACTGTCCCCCACCTGTCCAGCTGTGGCTTGCTACTGGAGGGCTGGCAAGCAGGGGCCTAACTAGGAGCTACAGCTGTGAATTGCCACTGGAGGCCTGTGAGCCAAGACAGGCTT
>NW_017728995.1:4623950-4625798 GCF_001723915.1 Gavialis gangeticus | reverse complement strand
AGTGCATGCACTTGAATCTCATCACTAGGCTTTAAAAAGCTTTAAAAATCAAGCAGCCTGTGGCCAGGAGAAGCATAGTATATTCTTTAGGCTTTTTGGCAAGGAGGAAAGGAAATGGGCATGGAGGAAGGGTAATGAAATGAAGGAACTCAGCCACTGAAGGATAAAATAAAAAAGTAAAAAAACCCTAGAATTAAAAAAGAAATAAAGCAGTAAATTAAAGGAGGTCTCCTGTTTTAATAAACTGGGATTTGGGATTGTAGTGTGAGGGATGCTGGTCATGTTTCCCAGGCTGGTTGATGGTTGTCAGTGGTGTGGGAAGATGCTTTTGGAGGAGCTATTGCCCCTGCCTCAGGAAGGAAGCTACAGCTCATGGGGCCCATATCTGCTCCCCCTACCATGTTCTCCCCACCCGCCCTGCACCATACTCCTGGACCCATCTGTCCCCTGTGACCTGGCTAGCTGGCATGTGCTCTGCAGGCTGTTTGCACATGGTTACACCTCTGGGGTGGGGTGGGGGGTTGGTTTGGTGCCAAAACCACCCCCATAAAATAGAGTTCAGGGGTTTCAAAGTTTGTCCACAAAAAACAGGAGGGAAGGGGAGGGGACATTGTATCTTGGGATGCTGGAGTGGAGAGCACTTTATGGGGAATGGTTACACCTTGACTGAACACGAGCTGTATAATATGGCTCAGAGCAGGCAGGTTAACCTGTCCTGCCTAGTCCCCTAGTCCAGGCAGCACAGGCAGTGACAAGTAAGTGTGTGTGTGGGTAGTAAGGAGGGATTCTGGGGTGCCATGGGTGGAGCAGTGGGCCTCATCTGAGTCAGCGGGTGATGGGAGGGGACAGGTTACCTTACATTAAGGTTCGCCTAGAATGGCTACAACTTAGTAGCCATTCTAGTCCATTGGGTCCATGAGAGTGTCTGGATCCAGAGGGACAGACTTCTATCTTCAGCTCCCTCTGTGAAAAAATGAAGTTTATTTCCTACCTATGGGGACTTTTAACCATCTTGTACCATCTACACTTTTCCCAGAGCCTGACGAAGGGACTCTGATCCCGAAAGCTTGCAGAAAAGGACAATTTTCTTGCCATTTTCAAGTTAGTCTAATAAAAGAACCAAGAACCATTTTGGAACCAAGAATTCTAGTTTTCTGTAAAACTAGTTTCAGTTGTTAATGTGCAGACCAGGTGTTAAGAGCTTCAGGAGTCACCCAAAATTACCATGTAACAAGGCCCTGCAAGGCCCACAGTGGGAGTTCCTGCATTATATAAGACTACAAGAAATTCAGCATTAGAGAGATACTGAGCTGGTTGACAGATGCTGCTATGACAGTTTAGTTTCTTTAAGCATCTGACCCACCAATTTTAGATCAATATATCAACTAACACATTTATTTTTCTCAGGGTCAACTTGTCCTATGGGCAAACTGGGCAGCTACCTAGGATTGTTGACAACTTCTTCCTGGCCAAATTTGAATAAAATCTGCTGACTCTTCAGAATAGTGTCTCCCATGGCCCAAACCCACTTCTCACCTCCCAACACTTTACATAGACCTGTACACACGAGCAACTACCAACTCACATGCACAGAGCACCCGCACACAAAACCACATACTCCCCAACTGAACGCGGACACCCACACACGCAGACACACA
The DNA here is from genome assembly GCF_001723915.1 of Gavialis gangeticus. Classification (NCBI taxonomy): domain Eukaryota; kingdom Metazoa; phylum Chordata; order Crocodylia; family Gavialidae; genus Gavialis; species Gavialis gangeticus. The sequence goes on along the minus strand of NW_017728995.1, from coordinate 4,624,140 downwards.
CCATGCCTGAGCCTTACACTCCTTTTAACTAGGTAAATCACACCACTCCTGTCGATCTTACCCCACCAAACATGTGGTCCCATGGACTGCCAATTAGCCATCAATCACAAGGTGACCACTCAGGAGTATAAGTACCTCAGTTGAGTATTTCCCGCTGAAGAGGTTTTATGTAACACTGGGTAACTACATA
>NW_017728995.1:4608649-4618950 GCF_001723915.1 Gavialis gangeticus | reverse complement strand
CAGTTGAGTATTTCCCGCTGAAGAGGTTTTATGTAACACTGGGTGACTACATATGCTTCTCTTAGGAAAAGTAGGTCATGAAGGTTGTCCCATCAATGCTTCCAGAACCTTCAGACCTCTAGTCATGGTGTGCATATGTAACATTTACACCATCACGTAATGTAATAAGAGGCAAGGCCAGGAACCAGTTGTCACCATGATGGCCCAACTGAAGAAATAATATTTCAATACCTGATGGATTCATTCAGGTTGGCTGATGTGGTTCATTAGTTCAGGTTTCAAGCGGGATTTTCTCTATTAGACCTTTGCCATGCAGTCAGAAATATAAAGTTTTAGTCAACTCCTCTATTTTCTCCCTGACAAATGATGAAGCTGGCAGCTGACTAATATACAGGAAAACTGTTTACTGGAAATTCACAGTTTCCATTGGATTTAATCACAAACTCTTTCCTACAGATGAGATATAAGAAACAAGCAGGGAAAAAATAGAGGTTCTCTGGAACGTTGTAGGTGGTATGAAATGTGCTGCAAAGGCAGGAAGACAAGTTAATACAGACATGCCTGGAGCATAAACACTGTGGGGTTCAGTGGTACAAGAGGATGCATTTTCCATGTCCTGGCATGACTGAGGGTTACAGCAGCCTGGGGAAGCTGGGAGGGCCCTGAGACAAGACATAGGGATTATAGAATCATAAAAAATAAGGGTTGGAAGAGGCCTTAGGAGGTCATCCAGTCAAACCCCCATCTCAAAGCAGGACTGTCCCCAAGTAGATCATCCCAGCCAGAGCTTTGTCAAGGTAGGTTCTGAAAACCTCCCAGGATGCAGCTACCACCACCTCTCTGGGTAACCTGTTCCAGTGTTTTACTACCCTTCTAGTGAAAATAGTCTTCCTAATATCTAACCCAAATTTCCTTTGCTGCAACTTGAGACCATTGCTCCTTGTTCTGTTATCTGCCACCATTGAGAACAGTCTTGCTCCATACTTTTTCAAAGCCCCCTTCAGGTAGTAGAAGGCTGCTATTAAGTACCCTCTCAGTCTCCTTTTCTTTGGACTAAATAGGCCAAATTCCCTTGGTCTTTCCTTGTAAGTCATGTTCCCCAACCCCCTCACTATTTTTGTTGCCCTCCACTGGCCTCTCTCCAATTTGTCCACATCCGTTCTATTGCAGGGGACCCAAAACTGAACACAGTACTCAAGATGTGGCCTCACCAATGTTAAATATAGGGGAACAATCACTTCCTTTGACCTACTGGCAACACACCTACCAATGCCTCCCAGGATGCTGTTAACCTACTTGGTAACAAGGGCACGCTGCTGGCTCATCTTCAGCTTATTCTCCACTGTAACCTCCAGGTCCTGTTCTGTAGAGCAGCTGCTCCAGCCAGTCAGCACTCAGTCTGTATCAGTGCATAGGATTGTTCCATCCTAAGTGCAGGACTTTGCACTTGTCCTTGTTGAACCTCATGAGATTCCTTTTTGGCACAATCCTCCAATTTCTCTAAGTCACTCTGAATCCCTCCAGCGTATCTACGACTCCTCCCAGCTAGGTGTCATCTGCAAACTTGCTGGGGGTGCACTCCATGCCATCTTCCAGGTCATTGATGAAAACATTGAACAAAACTGGCCCTAGGACTGACCCCTGGGGTACTCTAGCTGATACCGGCTGCCAAATAGACATTGAGCCATTGATTACCATCCTCTGAGCCTGATGCCCCAGCCAGTTTTCCATCCACCTTATAGTCCATTCAACCAGTCCATGGCTTAGCTTGAATGCTGTGGGAGACGGTATCAAAAGCCTTGCTAAAATCAAAGTATACTGCATCCACTGGTCTCCCTGCATCTGCAGAGCCAGTCATCTCATCACAGAAGACAATCAGGTTGGTCAGGCATGACTTGCCCTTGGTGAATCCAGGCTGACTTTTCCTAATCACTTTCTCTTCCAGGTGCCTAGAAATGGATTCCTTGAGGACTTCCTCCATCATTTTTCCAGGGACTGAGGTGAGGCTGACTGGTCTGCAGTTCCCTGGATCCTCCTTTTTTCTGTTCTTATGGGCACTATATTTGTCCTTTTCCAATCATCTGGGACCTCCTCTGATCACCATAAGTTTTCAACGATGATGGCCAGTGGTTCTGCAAATACATCAGCCAACTCCCTCAGCACCCTTGGGTGCACCCCATCCAGCCCCATGGACTTGTACACATCCAGCTTTTCTAAGTAGTCCCTAACCTGTTCTTTCACTACTGAGGGTTGCTCACCTCCTCCCCAGACTGTGCTGCCCAGTGTAGTAGTCTGGGAGCTATAGCCCATAGCTCACCTTTTCTTTGGATGTCCTACATGGGCAGCTTAAATTTTGCTTATGGAGGCTACTCAGGTGGGAAAGATGGGCTCAAAGCTTCAGCCGCTTTGGTCAGCCAGCTCCTGAGTTCAGATAGGAGTGTGTTTTATAAGATTCTGCCTTTTCAGGAAAATGCTGTCCAAGATTACAACAAAGTCTGGTTAAGGCTGGAAAAAAAATAATGTCTGCAGGTCCTTGCCTAATAGGCTTCTGGCTCCTCCATATGTTTTCTTTCCAAAGGGTCAGATGGCTGGAGGAGGGAACCACACAGGTTCTAGTGCTCCCAGGCCTGATCTTCCTTGCACAGCTCTAAAACCAATGTTAAAATGAACAGAAAGTGCTATAAAGCCATAGAGAGTTACACTGGAAAATCTCTTCCTTATTATGTCCCCTGTTGTAGGAGTTATAATTTTACAGGGGTTTTTAATAAGCTATTGGTTTATTCTGTTATCTTTGTAGGGATAACATACACAATGAGCACATCTACATGTGAAATTAATGTGGTGCAATACACTCCAACTCACATCACACCACAGTTTATTACATGCTATGGAGAGGCTGGCTAGGGCACAAGGGTGCTCCCATGTGGGGCTAGCTGGCAGGCAGCCATTTTCTGGAAAATGTGCACTAACTTTTCTGGTTTCTATTTAGCTTTAATTTCCATCTGTAGCTGCAGCAGGAAGCCTTGCCAGCTGCAGCAGGAATCCCTGCCAGCAGAGCTCCCAGCTGTTGGGGTGCCCCATGCACCAATGCAGCTGGGAGACCACAGCTGCTACAATTTCGCAGCCTCAGGGTACACTGTACCCCATCAGATGAGGGGGCTCCCATCCATGGGAACTTGTTTCTTGCTGGTGCAAGGAGAGCTCAGGGTCAGGCTCCCCGTGCACCAGCAGTAAGTTACTGATCTGATTCTCAATCCCACAATCACACCTCTTGCCATGCCCATGTGGCATGACAGGAGGTGTGATTGTGTGGACCATGTATTGAATACCATAGTGTCTTTATCTGCACTTAGAGGGGCCTCTTGTGTGCAGAAAATGTGCCTGTTTTGTATGACATTGCATATGCCATATGCTACCAGCAGCAGTAATAATCCAGTAATATGAATTTAATCAATACTGGTTCATGCTTAAAATGCAACCCACTCCTTCAGTTACAAAGGTTTTGGAGCTATCTTAGCAGAAGTCTTATCTTGCTGCTGATTTGTTACTTGCCAGGACTCTCCTTAGAAATTTTTGTCTGTTCCCTTTTCTTCCTTTGGCAGATATGCCTGTTTTCTCTCATGTGCATGCTCACTCACTTTTGCTCTCATGCACACACTACAATATAATTGGTACTGGAAATGATTCCAAGGAATTAGGTTCCACAATTTTACTCTTTGTAATGCTGTATGATAAAATCAGAAGCGTGTTTCCTTAAACTGGCTTTGTAGAACAAATACTATCTGTGGCTATTGGAAAGCTTTACAAATCTTCTTTTAGGAAAGGAAAAAAAAAAGATTGGAACTGGTCTTTGCCAGAGAATAATTGTTCTGTATGATGACAGACATTCAGACTGCATTATCATTGTAGATGTATGACTAACAAAGGAGCACTGGGACTTTGCAGAGCTAATTATGCTGAGAACTCAGTGTCTTCATATGTATTCCTGCCAAAATTTAAATACTATGATTCATTCTGTAGCAAAACAGAGACCGTTCCACTGTACATGTGTAGCATGTGCACTGCATTCACTTGCAGTTTCTGGTTAAGTTCCAATTGTAATGTGGGAAGGAAACTTTTCCTACTGACTGGAACAGAAGTCTCATAAGTATTGTTTCTAATCTTATGCCTGTGGATCACTGAGACCTCCAAGGACAGTCACTTCTTCACACTATACCTCCTTTTTCTTATGAAAGCACTTACCCCACAGGTTTGTAAGTTTAATGTACATTAAAAACCTCTGATGAATGTAACCTCTTTTATTATTTACGTAGTTCATTTTCTATTAAAAGTTTATGCAGAAATTCTTAAGCAGCATTATATCTAAGTACTGTTGTAGACTGGGTCCATAATTTTGTATTGCATGTTTCTTTATACACATATGCCCAGCCTATGGCTAGTAGTTGCCGGAAAGAAAGCAGGGTAGCTTGGCACCTTCTAGACTACTTAAATGAGAGATGTATAAGATTTTGTAAGCACAGCTTCGTCAGATGCAGCAAAGGGACTGCAGGAAGCAGGGCTTCTAAATAGAAAACAGTGATTACAATGTCAAAGGTAGGGAAGGGGGAAGAAACTGGGAGAAGAACAAAGCAGTTAACACATTGAGAGACATAGCTAATCCAGGTAATGGGGTAAGAATCTGTAGTCTCAGATTAGACCATACTTAAGTAAATGATTTCCTGTTCTCCAATTTCCTGTTCAAGTTGGCTTATTTGGAGGTAAGTGATGGAACGTCCAGGGAGGTTAAAGTGTTCTGCCACAGGCTTGTGTGTCTGTCTTGATGTCAAGTTAGTGCTTATTCGTTCTTTTGCATAGGGATGGTCCTATCTGTCCAATGCAGGCCACAGAGGGGCATTATCCTTGCCATTGTAGCAACTTGTTACTGCTTATTTGTCCCACTGAAACAAAATATCTCATTCAGTGTCGTGGAGATGGAGGAAGGATGTTTGTGTGGGATGAGAGATGTAAATCGTTCATTGCTGCTATGTCACACTTGTAGGCTAACCCTGGTTTATGAACTGGATCTTAATGGAAACTGTACCTATAATATTTTCTACTTGAATTAAAATAGCTATCTGTTGGAGCAGCCAACTGGCCGTGTTCATTTATGATTTCTCTAAGAGCTGAATCACACATCTCCACTCATGAATTATATGTTAATTTAATGTTAAAGTTTTATGTTAATACTTTTGCATTGGCATATCAATAATCCCCATGCATCCCTAAACAGTATGTTGGCCATTGGCATATAGCTCTTGCTTTAATATTCATGTAACTATAAATGGCAATGGAAACAATCATGCAATATAAACACAGTTCTGTGGTCAGTTGGGAGACCTTGTCCCACATAATTTATAGCTGTGACTTTTTCACACATGTAGCATGAATTCATTTATGCCTGCCTGTGACATTTATATTTCAACAGATGGGCTTTCCATTTTAATAGTGACATCAATACCCAGACACATTGCATATTACTTTTGCCTCAGATAAAGTGTGGTACAAAGAAGAATCTTATTTTAATCATTCATTAAAAACATCATGGGGCTTTCATACTGACAAGTATATTAGTATCCATGACACAGAGAAAACTACTATTCATTATTGTTCTGTGACAAATGCTCTATACAAAGATGCATATAAAACAAGTTATTGTCTTTATATTACAGGGGACAAGATTTTAACTGTAATTTGTTTTTCTCTAGAACATAATGTCATCTGACCCTTGCTATTCCAATCTAAGAAGGGAAAGAGAGTTTGGTTTTATTGCTGTTTTTATTTTTAAACTAAAATTTCAGCAATGAAAATGCATTTAGCTGCAGTACTGCAATGTTTTAAATAAATGTTGCAAGAGATTTCTCTGTTTCTGTGATCTGGAGATGAAATATTTATTTTCAATGGAGCTATGAGAATTTGGGAAAGTCCATCTGTTAAGGCATGCTCACTGTCTTAAAAAATGCTCATTAAATTCATAAAGCCAGAGGGAACTCAATTAAAGTTAATGTAGAAATTAAAAAGCAGATAACCAGAGATAATAAATGGTGACCATTAAAGAGAAAAATCTCTGAAGTATTGTGTTTCTGATTTGCAATATGGGCCTTCTGTAGAAAGGTGTCATGTGTCCCTGAGCAAAGGGCCTTTATATCACTTGGATCTCATTTCAGCTCTTTTTTGAGGCCTCGGGTATGACTTCAGGGTTGCCCAGGTCATATTCTGACTCTTCTCATGTGAATTTTGGACTAATAGAATTGTGGGCTGGGGAGAGATGCTTGATATTTGTCCAACTTTGAATGCAACACAGGTACTTTTTTAAGGTTCCGTTTCTTTACCATATTCTATTTCTTCACTGGGCACTTTAAGGTCCTAAGTGTGCAACAGTCCACACACATTATGTTTTATGGAGAGTTCAGCAGTGGTAGAAATACCATTGAGGGCTTTAAGTCTGGTTTGTTTCACCTGCCTGTGCTGCAGCCAGTTCATTTAGGCAGCTTTAGTGGAGTAGCTGTCTATATCTAGTGCAGAAGTCTGTGATGCAATTTTGTATCTACTAGCTGGCAAGGAAGTGTGTATAAATCATTGATGAAAGTTGCGCACATGACAAAAGTCATCTTGGTGTATAGTATGCTCAGTATTTCATCCAGAACAATGATTCCCACTGAGTTCATCCTAACTTAGTGTGGTCACCGGGCCTCGAATAGTCGTTCTCGTGTGTCCTTCGCTCTGGTGGTAGACATAAGGCGTCTTACAAACTCGTGTTGTAGACCAAGCAGGTGTCTCTCCCTCGAGTCGCCTCCCCCATTCTCACCTGCCATGACTTGTTGTTCCTCAGTAGACGGGGTTGATCGTTGGGTGTGCTTGGTGGCCTGTGGTTCTCCCAGCAGTCATTCACGGGGCTCCACCACCCCTACACCATGGCCTTATGCCTCCTCCAGTGTGTTGTCCTTCCTTTGGCCTCATCCCCTCTGGTGGGATAGCGCCTCATGGCTTGGCATCTGGATGCTCATTGCCTATGGCCAAGTTTGCCCGTGTGGGTTTGCCCCCCTCAACTTTCCTTGCCTCCACCCCTTCTTTCAGGGAAACACAAAAAAACCTTCCGAGGCTTCTCCTTACCCCCGTTCCTCAGGGATACCCTGCACTTTCCATTCTTCCCCTTCACAGGGGTCAACTAAATAAAACATATTAACAAAGGACAAAATGATGAGCCACTTCCTGATGTGGCTACACCCTGCCCCCTTGCTATCCTTCCCCTTGCTCTAGCTTGGGGGACATTTTACTCCTCACCAGTCACCTTTGGGATTCACTCCTGTTCTACCGTCGGCCCGGCTGGGACCGGCGGTGATACCCGCCCCAATTGTAAACCGCTTGGGGCTCTCCCTGGGTCTTCTCTCTCTGGCATGGCTTCCTCCTCACCCCAGTCATCCCAATACTCCCACCCGGGGTTTGCTTGGGCTCCAGGTGCAGTTCTTGTTCCGTCCCTGGGTCTGGAGTGCCTGCTGCTCCCTTGCTGTCCTGTGCATGCTCCTGTCGGGGCACTCTGCCCTGCACTGCCAATGCCTGCCCCTGGCTCCTCAGGCTCTGCGGGTCCCATGGGGAGGATCCTCTTCTTTCCCTGAGGCGGCTGCAGCTCCCCTCTCTTGCTGCTCTCCTTCCCCTTCTCCGCAGGATCAGCTGCCATTTTTATTTCCGTTGGCTGGCATTTGAGGCTGATGTCACCGGCCAGCCTTAATTGAATAAAGAGGCAGCTGACGAGCTGTGCGGGCTCTTCCTTCCACCCCTGCTGTGCTGCATCTCCTGCTGCTGGTAAGTATCCCTCGTTACTTCTTTCCCTGGGACACTTAGTTTACTGGGGCTTCTCATGGCAGGTTGGTCTGTACATGCCACTTCCTAGATCATAAATAGTGTTCTCGGTGGGGTAATTACTCTTCTAAAAAGAAAAACTAGTTAGTCCAAGAGCAGTGCCATGGGTACATAGCTACCACCCTTTGAGTTCAACAAGTAGTGTGTGCACAGAAGCATGAACATGCGTCAGTCTTTTACTACCTAGCATGGACATACCCTAACAGGTTTTCCAGCATTAAGGCAACTGAATAGTACAAAGAACATGTAACCCTCCACTGGTATTTCCTCCAAGCAGGTCAGGTGTCATGTTTCCAAGAGGTCTTAGTGTTTAAACAGCTTGTGGTGGGAGGAGCAGTAAACCTTTTATTTCAGAATGCAGCTTATTTTCTTTACAGGAGGTCAGAACCAGCACTTCCTTGCAAAGTTTAATTCAATGCTTTCATGTAATAAGGGATGGAAAAGTGAAATAGACACATGAAATAAGAAGTGCTTTCCAATTATGTCCATAAAGAACCAAGGGTAAGTAAACAGCTATTCAACAGAGGTTGTATTAAACCTTCTGTGTATTGACAACACCAGCCATGTTGTGTTTCTTCCTTTGCCTTTAGTGATGGTTAACATTCTCCAGTGCTCTGTCATGTAAAGATGCAGCAAATTACAGTATGCTGCATCTTCATATGACTCAGCTTATTGTCATTTTTCAGGACAATTCCCAGTGGTACAGACAACAGTAGAAACAGCAGAAGAATCAATGTTTGGTCCCAAGCTTCAGGTAGTGCATATCAACACAGTAGTGTCTGTTGACACTACTGATGCTCTGCCAGTTTACATCCAGCCTTCTCTTCCAAAATGAGCACAGGTTCCAGAGTCTGAAGAATAAAATTGATGGTAATGGCAGCAGTTTCTTTTTTGCTTGGTTTTTTAAACTCTTGATTCCAAAGCAATAGGCTAGGGACAGAAGTTACACGTAAACTGGTTTACAACATCAGAAAATGGTTTAAACCTGTAACAGAACAGAAGCTCAGTGTACATAAATCAGTTTAAAAATGGCTAAAACAGGTTTAAGGATAAACCTGGTTGAATGTAGTATCAGACTTAACTGATTTGGACCAAACCAATTTATGAAACTTCTGTCTCAGACTTCTTCCTGGTTTAAGTTAAATCACAGTCCCCCCAGCATCCAAGCATGCTTTCCAGCCCTGGGATGATGAAACTGTGGACTACAAATCCCAGAGGCACCTTGAAGCAGGAAGAGGATGTAAGGAGCAACCCTGTAGAGTTCTGCTGCTGTGATTCTGGACCACAAAGCCCAGACACCTTGGGGGAAGCCAGAAAAGGAAGTGAAGATACAGCCTATGCTGGCTACATGCAAAGAGAGCCATGTGTTAGCAGCCCCCAGCTTCTGGCCTGAGCCACTGCAAACATGTGGCTGCATTACCTGAATCAAAAGTGAATGTGGGTCCAGTTGTTTCTCAATTTAATCTCTGCAGCTTAGACTAACCTGAAAGCAAAGGCTGAATTGATTCAGCCTCTGGCTTTTTGACCGCCTGTACTTAGCCATAGACTACATCAAGTCAGTATGATGTGTGCTGGTCCACATTTGTGGAAAATCCTAAGTTGTGCAGTATCTAAGGTATGGATGCCTTCTGTTTGAGACAAAATAGCAGATAATTGTGCTATTGCCAGTCAATCTTACGATATTTTATAATATAACACAATTACTATAGAATTAGTGTTTAGAAAGCATAGTGGTACAGTGAGTATGTTATAGGAATGTGAGGTGATGGTTTCTCTATAATACAATACTATGTTCTATGCTTATATAATAAGCTGCTCACAACAATTAGCCAGAAAAGTCCTCTTTACCTTGAAGTCCCTAATGATGATCACAAAACATGACAAGGAGATAAACCCCACTCAGTTATTCCACTCCATGCATCTAATCTTCAAATGTGTTAATAACAGTGGCCTGAAGAGTGCATCTCATACTGCACTCAAGACCATGTGTTTCTAGTATATTCAAGAGCAGAAGCTTGGGGTCCTGAAGCAGCCTTACTTCACCAAATGCATGTACTAACAGCAGCTGGGCAAGGCTCAATTTCCTAGACATGTCTTGGAAGAGCTTGTCTTGTTTGTTTTAACAGAATTATGTGAAACAGAATATTACTGGTGTCAATAAAGACCTCAGAAAGGGGTTTTTTCACCTCATTATTCAACTATTTAAGCAAAAGGGTATTGTTGGTCGAAAACCAAATTGGTATATACAGTTCTTGAATAAATTTAGGCTGAAAATTAGGGAGTTTCTAACCATCAGAAGAGTGAGTTTCTTGAACAAGCTTGCAATAGGAGTAGTGGAGGCAGAAAAACTAACTAGTTTTAGGTAGGAAATTAATCAGTTTATGAAGAGGTTACATGATGTGGTT
>NW_017728995.1:4599867-4603649 GCF_001723915.1 Gavialis gangeticus | reverse complement strand
TTGGTCGAAAACCAAATTGGTATATACAGTTCTTGAATAAATTTAGGCTGAAAATTAGGGAGTTTCTAACCATCAGAAGAGTGAGTTTCTTGAACAAGCTTGCAATAGGAGTAGTGGAGGCAGAAAAACTAACTAGTTTTAGGTAGGAAATTAATCAGTTTATGAAGAGGTTACATGTTGTGGTTGTCTGAATTTGACAACCCAGCCTTACATTTCTATGCCCTCAGATAGCAAGTGAAATGGAAATGAATGCATGGCAGTTTCCAGGTGAGGGTTCAGATTCTATTCTATGAATTAGGTGTGTAAGTGACTTAGGAGCCTATATGCAAATCTATTTTGTACTAGGTCCTTCTCCTCCTCACTGCCTTTCAGTGACTCAGTCTTAAGAGTAAACTGACAATGACAATGGGTGTGCCTACATGAGATGCTTAATGCCCATTGGACTAATTCTACTGCACAAAAGCATGGCTGTCAAAAACTGCTAATGCACTAACGCACAGTAGGTTAGCCCAATGGGCATCACCTAAAAAATGTTCATCTGCGCTAATGTGCCAATTATGAAACATGGGCAACCTGTTATAGGACATTTTTATAAGTGTTCTGGGGGTGGCGGTAGTGGCACTTCAATTAGAGTGGTTGCTAGAGGAGCTCTAATTAAAGCGCAGCTGCATCTCCTGCATCAGCATCCCTGCAATTAAAAATGGCGGGGGGGTGTTTGAACTAAAGCTCATTTAGTTCATAAACTCAAGTTCCTCTGCCACCATTTTGAAGTGCAGAGACACTGATACACGAGGCGCAAGAGGCTGCTAGAGTGCGGCAATTACCATGCTCCAGCAGACTTGATTAATTGAATCTGCTCCAACGCACGAGAATTTCAGCATGTCACAGCAGCCTCAGCACTCATGTATAGGCACCCACAGGTACTGAACTTGATGTGCCATAATTATGATGCATTGATAAATATGTAGAGGCACCCAATGTGTTATAAAATTAGGTGCATTACTGGAGTTCCAGGAATTGCACTTAGACACCAAATAGGTACAGTGTTCACATAACTCTAGTGTGATAACATGGGATTCTTCTGCCTTGAGCTCACGTGAGTTCTGTTTTCTATTAATTCTTACAAAATCTTCTGAACTAAAGCAAGAATAAAACCAGGTATGACTGAAGAATGCCAACTTTGGATCCAAAAATACTTTTAAACAGGGGGATTTGGGAAAGTATCTAATCTGTATTCTGCAAAGCAAAAGACAGCTCTTCTTGCAATAAAAGTTTTACTTTTAAAAAGCTCTTGGCTCTGTCTGTGCCTGGCACATGGAGCTATATTTGATCTTCTGTTGCAAATTTAATTCTGGAAAGAAATTGAAACATGACCTTCATCTGCTTGGCGACTTTGCAGTAAAGACGCTTCTTGCTAAGATATGCATCAGCCAAGCTTATTCACAGTTCAAGAACTGCAGCAAGACATACTGCTGAGGGAAAACCTCTGAATGAGAAGCTGTTTCTAAGTACTTGTTGTAAGCAATCCTAAACCATCTTGCTTAAATGAAACCTCTAGGGTCTCTGCAACAGTCTATCATTGTTACCTAGTCAGCCTACAAAATGGCAAAGTATCCCTGCATGAAGGTTTGACTGATATTGCTAATATATTTTTTCTGTGCTGGAAAAAAATTAGCCCCAGAAATTTTCAAGGCAATTGATGTAAATCTGATGTGAGCTGATTGTTCACTGGGGCTTGCATATTTTTTTTTGTTGAAAAGACACAGCATTCAGGATGTATGTAGGTGCTGGTATTCAGGGCTACATGAAAATCTACTTTAAAATGGTTATGGGAAATGGTTTCACGGCAATGTTTTTTTTGGAACAAATAGGCTTGTGATGTTCACGCTGCTACATCCAACAGTGAATTTGCCTTCAGGGTAAAATACATCTTGTGATTAAATACCATGCCGTTATCATTAGCTTAGTGGCCTTTCTTGTTTCATTAATTCAAATCTAACATTCGGTAAAGGGTATAGCGACCATTTAAGAATCAAAGGAAAACAAGCCAAGTATATTAACATTCTTCCATCTAAGAGAAGAAATGAAAACACTGCTTTTTTTTTTCATCAGTTTTCTTATTAGTAGGCAACAGGAAAACACCAGATACTGCTGGAATTCTTAAAGGAGTCTAGTAATATTTTTATTACTTGTTTTATAAAAAAATAATTATCCTGTTAATCTGAAGACTGTAGAAATACCAGTCATCTTATTTGCTATGCATTATTTGAGATATGTATTAAGGATCTAGTCCCAATGAGAGTAAAATTTCCATTAATTAGCAACAGTTTTCCTACACTGGGTTTGCATGGTCAGGCATGTAACTGTTAAATAGAATTCTTGTGTTATTGTTATGCATTGGGTTAAACCCCTTTGCAACTGGGAGCATGTAACCACCATTTTAAATTTAAGATGTGTATAAGAAGCTTCTAGGTGATGGACACATGACCACCTCTCCAGACACAAACACATGTTGCTGTCCCCATCAAAAAAATGTATGCAGGGCACATGGGGACAGAGGGCAGATAAATTCCACAAGCTATTGTTTTGTGAAGGTTTTGTATGTCTGAGAGAGATATCGGTATCAGACAGGTCAGAGAAACAGGAAAATGCAGGAAAGGAGAACCCAACTTGGTGAGAGAAACATAACCCATAAAATAAGTTAAAAGTGTGAGCTTTGAGCTTGAGTACTGGTTGCAAGAGATTTGGAACTGGGAGTGAAGAAACTGACTTCTGGGTAATTCTTCCTGGGGTCTGGAAACAAACTTTGAAAATCTTTAACAAATAAACATATCTGATAAAAAAAAAATCTGACTCAAACATCAATTTCTCTTCCTCACAGAAACAATGCAAAAGGCCCAAACTTTGGTGAACTGTTTGGTTCAAAAAGACTAAATGTGATATTGCTCTCTGAAACACAACTTATTCTTTCAGAGGTGACTGACCTGGTGTATTCAAGTAGTTAGTCTGTTGTTTGTCTCTGGCAAGTTGATAGCATAAACATGTATGTTGATAGCATAAATATGTATTGCATTTAAATAACCTTAAGAAGCCATTAGTTCTTATTTTATCTTTCAGATACAAAATTCATAGTTAATTACATGGAAAAATGCCATTTTGATGTAGAAGGAAACATCTTGAAAAGATTATTAAAAGCAGTACATGTTTTCAGTTAGCCTATGTTACATTCTCCATTATTTTCTATATTCCTTTGATTTGGGATTCATCTTATGAATTCAAGGACATTAGACAATAAGTAATCTCCTTGCAGAAGTCATATAAAGAAGAATCATTTTGCTGAGATTGTTATTGGAGACATACTGGAAGTCACAGTAGCAATTTAAAGCCAGGTTTAAAAGAGCACTTATACTATTGTTATGCTTACAAGACTCATCGGGTGCATCTAGACCAGAGCGCATGTGCCTCTTGCCCCATCTCAAACCCCTTTGAGATGGGGCATGAGGCACATGCAGGGATGAAAAAAATGTTCCCTGTGCTGCAAACTTGCAGTGCAGGGAGAAAATTAGACCCCTGGATATCCTGGAGGAGGGGGGAGGGGACCTTCCTCAAATCCCCGTTCATTCCCCCCAACCCCATTTTTCTCCCCACCCCCAATTCATTCCCCTAGCTCCTGGCTCACTCCCTGCACTCCCCATTCATTTTCCCCAACCCTGGTTAGTTCCCCCTGCCCCCTGTTTGTTCCTCTAGCTCCCTTCTGGCTCTCCCAGCCCCCCCCCCCCCCC
>NW_017728995.1:4594381-4594652 GCF_001723915.1 Gavialis gangeticus | reverse complement strand
AGATTATTAAAAGCAGTTCATGTTTTCAGTTAGCCTATGTTACATTCTCCATTATTTTCTATATTCCTTTGATTTGGGATTCATCTTATGAATTCAAGGACATTAGACAATAAGTAATCTCCTTGCAGAAGTCATATAAAGAAGAATCATTTTGCTGAGATTGTTATTGGAGACATACTGGAAGTCACAGTAGCAATTTAAAGCCAGGTTTAAAAGAGCACTTATACTATTGTTATGCTTACAAGACTCATCGGGTGCATCTAGACCAGAG
>NW_017728995.1:4586307-4589381 GCF_001723915.1 Gavialis gangeticus | reverse complement strand
GGCTGTCTCCAGCCCCCTGTTCCTTCTCTTGCTGTCTCCAGCCTCCTGAGGCTGGCCACTGCTGTCACTGCTGGTGGTGCCTGTGGCTGCTCACCACTCGTCACCCCTCCTCCCACTGCTGCCAGTGCTGGCAGCGTCTGCGGGAGCTCCCTGCTCACCACTGCCGCCACACTCCTGCCACTGCCAGTGCCACCATGCGTCACCATTGCCACCATGCCTTGCCAGTCACCAGTTCATTCAGGGGACCCATCCCTCCTAAGCAGCCCCCACACCTGCAGTCTCCCCACATCTACCCACACAGTGACCCACATCCCCCCACATCCCACCACACCCACCCACATGCCACCCCCACTTCCCACTCCCTCCTGCAAACACCACATCCCCCATCACACACCCACCATGTGACAAGGAAACCCAAAGCAAACATTAAAACATATAGATTTTTAGGATTTATTTTATTATGATACTAGAGACACTGGTAGGCTTTCAAATTTCTTTAACATTGTAAATATAGCAATAAAACATTGTCCATCTGATCAATCCCCCTTTCTCTTTTGTTCTAATTGTGGAAGAATGTGGATTTTGGCGTATTTTAAAAAGTGAATTTGGGATGCTGCTTCAGCAGTCTAGCTGACACAAGGGGCTAGTGTTCCCAGATACCAATTGCCTGGGCCCCAGAAGCTCCTGAGGTCAAGTAACCCTGAGCTGCTGGCCAGAGCAGGTTTTTGTACTGCTGGGGCCAGGACAGAGCAGCATTTTATACTGCTGGGGATAGCATAGGTGCTAGCCCTGGGCTCTAGCTCCCCCTGGCAGCAGATCCAGGAGGAGCCAGGCAGGGTTATTTGCCCCAAGTGGCACAATTTGCTCCACAACAAAGTGCATGTCTGAGCACATGTGCTGAAACAAAAAGACCCGGCTTAAATTTGCACTGCTTCTATTTGAGCTGCTGTAAGTACACGTGTTTGCATGTGTGTTCACGCCCATCTTGATCAGCAAAATGGGCTTATAATTGCCTTATCGTTTCTCAACATTTTTTATTACTTGATTTTTTTCCAGTAAATGTTATATTATATAGAAAGTTTAATTGTGTAAACATGCTAAATGTATACCTAAAATGTAGGAAAGACCTTGTTCTTGCTCTATTTTTCCTTTTACAGGCTCAAGGAGGAAAACACATGATACGTTAAGGCCTTTTTCTACTCTTATTGAAGTCAGTGGAAGCAAAGTCAAGTTTCAGGTTTCATTCACACAGTCTTATGTGATGTGTAAGGATTGAGTTTGTCTTCCAACTTTGGAGCCCCATTATTAAAAAGATATATTTTCCTTGTAATTCTCAGTAAGTTTACATTGCAGCTAGGGAACAAGGTGAGCCTTTTTTGAGCGAATGTACCACCTTTAAATCTGTATGGATAGTTTGTTTTTAGTTGTAGGTAGTGCTTGTATTGCCTTTTTAAGGTATTGCACTATCTCAAGGCTTATTTTTTATGTAATTAAAACTAATTTCTCTCTCTTCATTTGCTGCTTGGTGTCACCATCTTGAGGTGCCTAGGGCTCTCATTGACACAAGTGGGGGAAATATATAGTAAAAGATTTGTTATCTGGCACCCACAGGGAATGGAGGGTGCTGGATAACAAAATATGACAGATAACTGAGTGACCTGAACAGTCGTCTTTGCCTGCTTGGGCTGCCACCTGTCCCACCACACCCAGGGGTGTTGCCGCCCCTCCCACAGCATTGCTACCCCTCCCACCGCATCACTGCCCCTCCTGTGGGCCCCGAGGGACAGGGAGGGGGGACCCGCGCAGCCTGCTATCCCCCCAAGCCATGGGGGCTTGGCAGTACAGGCTGCTTTCTTCTGGGCCGTGGGGGCTCCACGAAACTGGAAGTGCCATGGTGTACACTTCTGGTTTCACTTTTCCCTTACAAGCCCTTACAAGCTGACATGTCAGTTAACAGAGCATGCTGGCTTGTAAGGTACCGATTAACACAGCTTTTGCTGTACCTAGGAAAAACTGACTATATTTTCCATACTAATCAATTTGTATCATCTAAAGTATTCAAGGTATGATACTTAATAAGGTCCATATGTAATCATGGTCCTTTAGGAGACAGTAAGTCCTAGAGAGACAGTGATACTATTCAGAATACAAATAGGGAAACCTTGTAAGAATATGGAGGTGCCATTTTACACAGCCATTCTTCTGCTCATTATGACGTTTTTAAGGCGTTAGTTTTCATCCACCTCTGATAGGTAAAGAGAAATGCAGGGGTATTTCATCCTGAGTATTATTTTTCCTCTATAAGACAAGACAAGCAATGCAAGCAAAGAGGATATCAGAGAATCTGTCAGAAAGAATTGGATGATTAAAAGAAAACAAAAGATCTTCTTTGGCACCTGTATTTGAAATCAAGCAAAAATGAGAGAATACTAAAGGCTGTATACATCCATGGCATAACAAAAACATGCACTGTCAAGTGCTGAGGCCTAGGATCAGAGTCAGAAAATGCCTTTTGGATTTACAGTATCAATCCATTTTAAAAACAAAGTGTAACTGCTTAGCCCAAATCCTTCTTTCATTCACCCAGAGCAGAAGAGAGAGAGAATTTTACCCTGAAAATTATGGGAATGAGCAGAAAGCTGGTGAAAATAATTTAACAAAGACTAGAAACAGATTCAGCCAATATCCAAGGATTTCTGTTAAGCAGACACTATCAGTGATAATGTACCATTCCATGGTTAAGCAATGGGCACGATATGTTGTGGGTTCAGGAACAACACTCTGGACTAGGGCTGTGCAAAGCCTCAGGTGATAATTCATTTTGGAGGAGATTTGGCCCGATTCAGTGGCCAAATCTCCAAATCCAAATTGAATCAGGGGACTGATTTAAAGGTCTGAATTAATTCAAAGCTCTGCAAATCTTTGGAAAACATTCGGAGAACTTTGGTAATTCAGACAGTCCCTGGTGGCTGCAGCAGGGAGATGCAGTCACTCTGAGCTGGTAAGTACTAGAGGTGGAGGTGGGGCTGGGGGAAGGGGGAGAGGCCCAGGGGGGGACCCCTGCCAGCCCCCCA
>NW_017728995.1:4551461-4581307 GCF_001723915.1 Gavialis gangeticus | reverse complement strand
CCCCAGTGCTCACTGGGTCCTGCTGGGTAGGGGAAGGGCGAACCCTGCCACCCCACACTGTCCCACGCTGCATGGGGGGCTCTGCCACAAGCCCCCCAACCCCCCCACCACTCCCCCAGCCTTCCCACAGGTGCCCCGCCTGGGCCAGCTCCAGCCCTTTAAGAAAAAAAAAAAGATGAGAAAAGTCCCGGGACTCACTTCTTCTGGTGCATCCTCGGGGCACCGGGGGCTTGTGCAGAGCCCCCCAAGTGGCATGGGGGAATGTGGGGCAGCAGGGATTGCACCCACCAGCAGGAGCAACGAGTCCTGAGTTTTTTTCAGATTCTTTTTTTTTTTAAAGGACCAGAGCTGGCCCATGCGGGGCACCCATGGCAGGGCCTGGGGACCAAAGAGTGGGGTTGGGGGGCTCATGCAATGCCCACTCTGGACACTGCTGTGTTGAACTAACAGTCATTTGTACAGATGCAACTGTTAAGATCCACCCTGGATATCATTCCCGAGAGGTATAATAATAAATTACTGTTAGTTCAACACAGCAGAGTCCAGAGTGTTGTTGCTGAAGCCACAAAATATCATGCTATGAGAATTTAAAACAGGAACAATTGGTGTGGCCCAGCTTGTATATACAATTGGCTCAAGGACCCCTTGCACGATAAGCCAATCTAACTCTGCATTGATTTTCAGCCGCAGTGCAAAAGGTACATGCCGAGCCTTCATAGAGATAGGAGCTATCACAGGATCCATTTGAAAATTCCTCGGAGAATACCTGAGGAAACTCCCTTGCAAATCTTTCCAGACTTTCTGTGCAGAGACTGTGTACACCTTGAATACTGATTCCCAATGGTGAGAACCAACTTCTCCCCAGAAGACTTTTGTGGGAGCCCTTAGTGACAATGAGGGGTAGATGCTGCCTAGTAGATCCATACTGGACATCGACACTGCAGCTACCTAAAGTTTCCACAATCTGTCCATTGTAGTCATGCAGGTGACGCTCAGGTTTCACTAAGTCGGGGAGAGGGTGCTGAAACAACTGGAAGAATGTGTTTTGATCTATGAGGGATACTCTCGAACCCGAGTCCACTTCCATTTTGCACTTCTTTCCATTTATACTACCATTGCAATCATCTCAAAACCTTGAGTTCTGACAACACCAACATTTTGAATCAAATATGGTTTTTGTACCTCACGTTCTGGGGAGGACTCTTCTCTGTGAGTGGTTTGGGAGTGAATACATTTGCCACAGTTTTTTTGTCTCCCAGAACTGGCCTTCGAGTGGCAAACCCTCTCTATGTGGCCCTTCTTCTTGCAGGCATGACAGTGCATTTGTAAATCTGCACTCCCTTTGTCTATGTTGGCTGCCACAACTCAAACATGTCTGTGGATTAATTGGCTTATGTGGTGCTGTTGGTGAGGGTATAATCTGCTGAATTTGCTGGTGATGATCTGATTCTTGATTTTTTTTGGAGTTAGTGGACATTGCTGGAGAATGCCTGGTGAATTTCTCTCACGTTATGGGATGCTGCTTCAGCTGTCAAGGCTTTTTGTTGGGCAGTAGCCAAGGTCAGATTGGTTCAGAGAGCACGCAACATTGGATTGCTTCATCTTGAACCCCACAGATGAGGCAGTCATGAAGCAGGCCATCCAGGAGATCACTGAACTCACAAAATTTGGCAAGGCAACAGAGCTCAGCCAGGTAATCTGCTATGCCTTCATTGGCCTTTTGGTCCCCTGTAAAAAAATGAAATCTTTTCAGGGTATCAGATGACCTTGGGCTTTGGCATTAAAGGGACAATGCAAGGAAAAGACAATAAGACACAACAGGGCACAAATAATCCTTAACTTCACTTACCTGCATGAGCAGAAAAGAAGTATGAACTGAGCTGAAACTCAAGTTTATTACTTTGGTTCAGTGATTCTCAACCAGTGACTCTCAACAAAATCCTTTTAAGGATGTGCAGGATGCCACTCAATATTAGTACATAATGGGTGTGTCTTGATGAGTGCTCACATGTGGTTTGCAGTGCCTCAAAGCAGTTTCAATGAGCTTTAGTTAAAACGCCTCCACTGCCATTTTTCAGCACAGGGATGCTGATACGGGTGAGACTGGAGTCTGCTGGAGCACAGTAATTACCACTGATTAATCAAATCTTCTCCAATCAGTGTAATTACAGTACATCAGAGCAGCCTCCCTGCACACACATAGGCACCCAGAGATTTTAAAAAGGAATCTATAGTGTCAAAACCATTCAGACCTCTTGTAATCTTTCTGAGTTTTTTGTAACAGAAAATTGCCAAATTATTTTTCCACAGTCAACAAATGAGTGAAAGCTAAGAGAGGTGCCTTGAGTCTAACAAGGTTCAGAAACATTGCTCTAGCATGCCATGTAACTCTCCAAATAAAGCAAGAAACTGAATTCTGAAAACTTGAATTGTTGAAAATATCAGAAGATCAAAAGTTACAGGACATAGTTCAGAGCTGATATATATAGGTGCAGTCCCACTGAAGTCAACTCCCACTTGAAATGTGGGCTGCAATTTAGCAACATACTGAAGCCAACAAGAACACTTGTTCTAAAAGTTAATGGTAGGCTGAACAGCCTTGCTGAAGGGGTATTGTCTTGGAATAGGTGGGCTTCACAAGACAGAATGATCCCACTGAAATGATGATTTGTGGCTGTGCTTAAATAATGCATAGTCCCTTTAAAAGCAACAGCAGAGAGGAATAAGAAACACTTCTGAAAGAGAATACCAATTTGTTAAATTGGCTTGCACACAGTGGGTGCCTAGTCCTAGCAACCTTACCTAAGTAGTCTTATTCTACACATCTGGATAAGAATTATTATATGAGAGAAGTTTTACAAGATGAGGCACATGGCTTGCCAAATCTAAAAATATAGAAGTAGTTCAATCTTGCACACGTGAATGAAAGCTATTCCTATGGGTAATGGCTGCAGCCTCTTTTGACACTGTGCATTTGCAACTCCTCCTGATTACACAATGTGCTAGTAACTGGTATGTGACAGATGTGTTAGTGTATTACAGTTTCTGCTTGAACAGTTTCAAAAACCTCTTGCCTTCTTTGGAAGATGAAACTTGCCAAATCTGACCAGCTCCCCGTGTTCACAGACCTCTATGAACAGAACTGTAGCTAAGATAGCTCTGCTCCCATGTGGATAATGTGACAGTCTGTACAAGGTCAAAGCCCATCATTTCTTTTGGGGAAGAAAATATCCCATTTGTGCTAGATTGCACTGCGCACATCTCAGGAGCATGTTCTGGCATATAGCAATGTAACTATTACAGAAGGAAATGGTTTGGTTAAATATGGAATGATTTACATGGTGTCACCTCATACAAACAATAACTGACAGGTCATGACCAGGACTGGGAAAGTGTTTGCTCAAATAGTTGTTTCTTACAACTATGTCTTGTTTCCACTGTTCAAAGAAGCAAAGCAACATAAAATTCTCAAATGCCTCCTAGCTAGAAAGAATCAATGCTCATTTGGCAATAAGCCAAAGCTCATTAGGCAATAAGCCAAAATAGTGCCTTAAAAATCCTTATTCCATTTTAATTAAAATGTAAAAATGGTGAAAAATTAGCCACTCCATCAAAGAAATATGAAATGGATTATTTTGTTTCTTGCCATGTAAATCGCACATGGAACAGATTCTGGTTTGACTGCTAGGTGCCTTAAGTGGGCAAAATACAATAACACCTTTATATTGGAAGGGCTTGTGACAGATTTTAAGAGGAGCTTGCAGCAATCTCTTTTGTATATGAGAGTTTAATAATAAAATATATTCCATAAAAGCCAATTCAAAAGGCAGATGCATTTAAAATACAATGCAAACTGATTTATCAGATGCCTGGATGATTATAGTCATAGTAGTGAATAACTACAAAACTTTAATATAAACACAAGGAAAATCTGCCAAGATGACAAAATTATTGCTTTCACTTCTGGAAAAAGTCTCTTTTCTATCATCTGCAGTTTGTTTTTTGTCATCTGTTAAAAGAAAAAAAAAAGGAAAGCCCAATTTTGTCATCTTGTGGAAAATTATACCAGAATTTGTCTCACTAGGGAAATTTTGGAGCTGTCATTTGCAAGTTAAGAAGCCCTAATCTAAGTAGTGGTCAATCTGGCACTGAAAATTATGTTAACTTACTGATCCTATATTAGAATGATGGAATTTTTTCCAGAATTCTCCTATCCAAAACAAAGCTTGGGAATTTAGAGAGTATTAGTTAATAAGCTTTGATCACAATGGATTTGTGTTGTTATACTTTTGTTCACAGAGAAGCTTCTATTTAATTAGAAAACCTTTATTTCCCTGAAAAATATGGCAAGTATAGTATTTTTCCAAAGCACACATTCCATGGTGATCCAGTGGGTTCAGTCTGTAGTTGGTTCTGATCTCTCTAACTTAGCAGGGTGCTAAGACACAATAGCTGTTTGTAGACGTGCTGTGGGGCTGCTCTGATGCACTATAATTACAGCAGGTCAGAGTAAACTCAGTTGATCCAGTCTGCTTTAGTGTGATAATTACTGCACTTCAGTAGCCTCCCGCATCTTGTGCATCAGCATCCCCACACTTCAAAATAGCAGTGGGAATGCTTAAACTAAAGCTTATTAAAGGAGCTTTAGGTCAAGCACCCTGATTAATTCAAGCACCATGATTTTGAAGTACAGGGACACAGATACACAGACTCTATGGCATATCAATTAGAGTGGCTCTTGGAGCTGATCTAAATAAAGCATCCCACCCCCGGAGCACATGTGAAAGTGCCCAATAGGTCAAATCCTGTTTGACCTTTTAGGTACCTCAGAGTTGCCTGATTCCACCCTGTTCAAATTCCTGGAAAACATTTAACACACAAAGTTAATGGTTCCTAGTGCGTGCTGCTTTTGTGTCTTAAGTCTCAATGCTAAGGGGGTGATGTATGGCAAAATATTTTTTTTTTAAGGGATTTAAGCAGGATAGCATAAGGTCACTCTTCAATACCTAGTAACTGAAATAGTGTCTGCCTCAATATGTCTGGCACAGCTTTAGTGATGAACACGTACAGAGCAAAACCATAGACCTCATGCCTTTGCCAGTGCATTATTATAGATTTATTCAATTTACCTCATTTTTAAAAGAGCTACTCTTTATGTGGTTGTGGCATTCGGTCATACAAAGCTGTTTAATTACACTAAGCTTTAAATGGCTCTAACATTTTATTAAAGTTGTAGAGGAATTAAAATAGTGGATTTTAATGGCAATATTACAATTTTATATATTCTGTAATGAAGTGCCACGCAGAATGGTGCATAAACACATGCAGTGCTATAATCTTGGTCTTGAACAGCTCAAAATGTTGAGTTTGATCCTTAAGTATAGATTATTAGCAAATGGGGAGAGACAAATGTAGAGGCTTGCCCTCCTTTTACCGCAACATTTATAATATATCTAGCCCTTATCAAGTTGCACCTAGCCCTCTCCTATCAGAGTTGCTGCAGAAGGGAAATAGGTGGGGGAGAAGCGGTAGAATTGATGAACTGATGTGGAAAGATTCAATCAGTGTTCCCCTGTGGTTTTCCGGGGAATGATATTGCTTCCTGAGAGTAAATGGAAAAGTAGGTTATCTTCACCTTACCCAAAAAGATCTAAGAGTTTGTCACTGAGGGGGTTATGTATATAGAGTTGTGCAGCATGTCTAATTCAGTTTGTAACATCCCTCTTACAACGAGAACTACTAGCTCAGAACTGTATAGATCCCAGTGGAGATAAGAGCACAGAGCTGTAAAAGTATGCTTGCCTCCCACTCAGGTAGGCCTCCATTCCCTCCCTACAACAAAAAGTTTTAAATTGGAAGATTCTTGTCTTAGGCAGTCTCCACTTTCTCATGTTCATTCCTAAATGTGATTTCTCTATCTGTTTTGTTTGTGTCTTTTTACTGCCCAAGTATCATCAGATAATTTTCAGGCTCAAAATAAAGGGAAGAGCAGCCTGTGATCACAGTCAGTAATGGAGGGGAGTATTCTGAATACTAAGGAATGAATAATGTATCTCAGCGGGTGCACGGGACAGATGTAGCTACTGCTCCACCCACTATCCTCTTATACAGTGTGACCATACTCTCAATTCTCTCTTCTTAGTGATTAAAATAGCAAGCAGAGCTATCTGGCCTTGCACTTTTGTGCTTAGTCTAAATTACAGCTTGCTTCTGCTTGAGTGTGCTGGAAGGGGTGCTTGTATTTATATTCTCCTGAACCCAGCAAACTTACTCTGGGCCAGCCATAGTTTGGCACTGAGGAGTACAGCATGAAGGATTATAGGAAAGCAGGGCTAGGAAGGACCTCACAAGCTTATCTAATCCAGCCCCCAGATCAAGGCAGGTTCTTCCCTAAGTCATCCCAGCCAAATGTCTGTCTAATCTGCTCTTGAAAACTTCCAAGGACTGAGATTCCACAAATCCTGCCCCAGTGCTTCACCACCCTCATTGTCAGGAAGTTTCTCCTAATCTTCGTCCTAAATTTCTCCTGCTGCAGCTTGAGGCCATTGCTCCTAGTCCTGTCTCTTATGGCCACAGAATAAAGCCCATCACTGTCCTCTCTATACTCACTCTGCAGGTATTATCAAGTACCCTCCTAGCCGTCTCTTCTCCAGACTAAATAACTCTAGCTCTTTCAGCCTTTCCTCATAGGTCTTGGCTCCCAGGCACCTGATCATGTTTGTTGTTCTTCATGAAACTCTTTCTAATCTGTCCACATTCTTCTTGAAGTGTGAATCCCAAAATTAGGCACAGTACATCAGGTGATGCCTCACCAGACCTGAACAGAGTGCTTTGATTCTCAAGTCACACTCTTGTTAACAGAACCCAGGATACTGTTGGCTTTTTTTGCAACAAGAGCACACTGCTGGCTTATATTCAGTTTATGGTCCACCATAATACCCAGCTGTTCTCTGCAGTACTGCAGCCTAGCCACTCATTCCCTAGTCTGTATTTGTGCATGTGGTTATTCCATCCCAAGTGGAGGACTTGGAACTTGTCCTTCTTGAATCTCCTCTGATTAATTGTGGACCATTTTTCCAGTCTATCCAGGTCCTTCTGAAGCCTAGCCCTACTTTCCAGAGTGTCCACAATTCCCCCCAACTTGGTGTCATCTGCAAATTTGCTAAATGTGCAGTCAGCTCCATCATACAAATCATTAATGAAGATATTAAACAATACTGGACCCAGGAAAAAAATCTGGGGAGCTCCACTTGACCCCTCCACCCAAGTAGACATTGAGCCATTGAAGACTACTTGCTGATTATGATGATTCAATCAGGTGTTTATCCACTTTACATTACTTCTGTCTAGTTTGTATTTCCTTAGCTTGTTAATAAGAATGTCATGGGAGATGGTCTGAAAAGCCTTGCTGAAGTCAAGGTATATTCCTCTCCCCTCATCCACAGAGCTTGTCACCTTATCATGGAAGGAAATAAGGTTGGTCAGGCATGACTTGCTCTTGATGAATCCATGCTTGCTGTTCCCAGTCACCTTGTTTTCCTCCAGGTGCTTCACAATAGATTCCTTGAGAACCTGCTACATGATCTTTCTCAGTATTGAGGTCAGGTTGACTGGTCTGTAGTTCCCTGGATCTTACCTCTTCCCTTTCTTACTTCCATCATTATATGGTGATTTCCAGAGGTATAAAGAACAGTTAGACTCCCAACTACAATTGGAAACCAATGACTTATAGGCCTAATTCCAATTTCTGCCCTTGAAAATCTCCCTAAAAGGTAATGTCTGGTTTTGGTCAGGGAAGTGGCTGTGCTTTGCATTATTAGCAAGTTTTAGTGTTTGATTTTATAAACTGTGCCTTGAGGAAAGGGAATGAAAGAGGCTGGGGTACAACCATAATCCTTCCTGGATAGGGAGAAAGAGTAGAGTAGTTTCATTTACAGGGAGTTTATGCTAAGTATAAAAAACCGGAGGCTTGACTTTCGCACAGGGGTCCACAGAAAAGCAAGTTCAGACTGTTGTGCCCCTCTGCTTTCCATGTACTGTACAGAATGGAGGGTGACAGCTTGGTAGGCAAATTGGGGACGGAACATCTCATTCTCACTGGCCCACCAACACACCCAGCAGAAATGTGTTTTCTGCCTCGGGCCTGTGTTACTTGTGCAGAGTGCTCCTGTCTATTGTTGTCAAATCCTGCTTCCTGGGAGTCTTAGGAGCTTGTGCAGTGATGGGAATTCTCAAAAGTTCAACTCCCACAGAGAACCACAGGACCAGAGTTAGATCTCACTGCTACCTCTGCTCTTGCCTCCAGGTCAGTGCAGGCCTCAGGGGAATTCAGGGTTTATGGGCAGATAGCAAATGAATGTTAAACTCTTCAGTGTGTGTATCCACACAAATCAAATATCAAACAAATCACTAACTGATTCAGACAAAGATATGACCTTAGAGGGAGGATCAGATATGCATATGCCAGTCCTTTGTGTCAGCAAATCTGGAAATGAGTGGAATGTTCAGACTAGGACATGCAATATGCTTATTATATTTTATGGGGCAAAGAGCTTATGCTTGACACTGCAGTAGGGCTGCTTCCTAAACCTCAGTTGCATGGACCTTGGTAGAGCTGCAATTATAAATGAGCAGAATGACTATCTTCTGCTTCCTTTGAAGCTGGGGCCGCACACACAATTACTTTGTGTGAATGTGATGAAAGCAAACTAAATTTAGACTCCTGCATCCAGCCAATAAGCCTAACAGTAACCTAATTTTCTAGCAATGAGGCAAGATCTGTGTTTGTAGGTCTGGAAGCAAAAGGATCGAAATTTTCAGAAATTCCCTAATCCTATTTGCCCAGTCAGAGAGGCAGAGCTCCAGTGGCTGTTTCATACAGTTGTACTCTGCTGGTCTGAAAAGAGCATGATGTCTAAGCCACATGCAGTTCATATTCTGAATATCTTGCAAACTGCTCATAGCCAGTCTACAGAATGAAAAAAAAAATGTTAGAATTACATGAGAAGGAAATCCAAATAATGAGTAAATGTGAGGAAAACTGTTCTCTGTTCACAGACGTGAGTCTGGTACAACCTGTTTTCAGCATTTACTTTTGTCTTAGTTTCTCTTCCTATTCTTTGTGAGTCTTGTCTGTTTAGATATGGACTCTGTAGGGAACTGAATGTCTCTCACTCTGTGTACAAATAGTTCCTTAAACTGTGGATCCCTGATCCAATTCATGGCCTCCACATGTTATATTATCATTTGATCCTTTGTGTTAAAAGCTTTCTACTTTATCGTGAATGTTTAACATTGCAAGTTAAAGAAAGTTTCTAATCTGCATTCATTTCCTCAAGCACACCAGGGAAGTTAAATATAGTCTTGTTTAAAAAAACAGAAGGTGTTACATAGGCATACAAATCAGGCTGGGTTTCAAAGCACAGTAAACATAAAGCAACCAGTGGTTAAATCAGAATGAAGAAAAACTGCATCCTAATCAAATTTCAGCACATGCATATTTCATAAGAACATCTTATGCAAAGCAAATACAGTATAAATGATTGCTGCATGGTATTGAGTTATAAATTTTCTAATCTATTTAGCTTCGTCACAAACTAGGCTTTCACAGCACAGAGCAATGCAAATGTGACACACATTTTCTTGGTTCTTACAGAAGATAGCCTAACAAGACTACGTTTCACAGTTTGGGCATTATTTTTCCTTGCCATTTTCTCTGCAGAAAAATTGATTCTTTACTGTTCAGGTCCCTCAGAGCTCAGGTGGCACCCAGCCAGCAAGCAGCCCAACTGGGGGGGTGGAGCTGCTGCCTGAGCTCTGAGGGGCCCAATTCTGGTTGGAGCGCAGCACCAGGCCTGTTAGCAGCCTGGGCAGGGATAGAGCAGAGGGTTCAACTCAGGAGAAAAAAGGATCGGTCCCCTTGGAGCTCAAGCAGCAAGCTAGTCCGACTGGTGGCGGAAGACACCATAGTCACTGGGCACACCAGGGCGGTGGCACTCACTCTTCCCAATGTCCCCAGTCCCACCGCTCCTTAGTGTACCCACTCAACCTGACAGGGGCCACTGCATCCTGGGATGCTAGAGGACTTCAAATTAGGCAGAATAGCTGTAGAGAGTGGCCACAGCTTAATGGAACAGGACCAAAATTGGGCAGATTGAAGATAAATCTGCCCTGGAGTGCCAAAACTTTAAACCAAAAATTAGTGTCTTAGGCCACTTAAGAGGTGTTAATGTGTAGACAATCTAGGGCTTAAGATCTCCAGAAGCCACCTAAAATTACCATGTAACAAGACCCTTAAACACAATTTAACTGACTTAAAGTTGTACCATTCCAGGGCAGCTAGCCTGGTCGCAGGGCTCGCAACAATGTGAAGATTTTGGTTTGCAGCTGGAAGGGTAAGGTCCACACTTCTGGTGGGTTGGCAAAGGTGAGCCACGGCATCTTCATTTACTGCTACTGGTAGGTGACGCACATCAGTCTGAGGGATCTCCCTTTAAAAAATTTTCTGAGGAAAGGGAATGGATTGGTCTTATTGCTGTGTGTTTTGCAGGGGAAACGTCTCCTGTTTCTGCTACACACAAGCTAAGAATTATGCCCTAGGAGGCTTTTCTCCCAGGTAACACATTAATGGTAAAGTACATCCTGATATTTCAGCTGTGCCTAGCAAATGGGTACTTCTGTGAAGAGTCTCTCAGCATTTAGTCTTTGTAATTTGTTTCTGTTTGAACTCTTGTTAAAAAACAGCTGTGAGACTTTAGCTGTTTTGTATTTAGAGAGACAAGAATTGAGATATTCTTTTTTACAAATATTTATTTTGTAGCTTTACAAATATGGAGCTCCCTAAGACCATTGCTATGTACACTAGTTCAGGAATAGCAGCACGTAAGATTTTTGAAGAAAAAATCATGTAAAAAGCAGTATGTAAGAATTTTGTTTTCAGAGTGTAATACCATATATTCTCATATACCACATCCGTCAAATAAGACACACATTTTTTTGGAAGACAGAATGTAGAATAAAAGATTTTCCTAGAGTCATGGTCTAGAGCTGATTTTTTTTTCATGGAGAGGTTGTTTTACAAAATAGTTATCAGCCTCTTTTTCAGCCAGGAAGCTGGGTGTGGCTATGTAAGGGTTAATGCTGGACTTGGTTCCATCCTGCTCACTTGCTGAGAGAGAGACTGGCAGCCATTTTGCAATGCAGCTCCTGTATGCTTCTATTCCAGGGGTAAAAAAAAAGCTTTCCTGCTTAAGACATGCACACCAGTTTTGGAGAGCTGAATTTTGGGGAAGGGAGGATACATGTAGTATACATGCAAATATGGTAATTCCCCCACACCCCATGTGATTTCAGTCATTTTAGAATTATTTCTGAATGTGGGTAAATTTTATAAACATAATTTAAGTATGTTAAACCAGATTTCTGGGACTATTTGTGGCATACCTTCAATAATTGTTCCCTCTTTAGTGACTGGCCCATTAGAATATAAGGCATGATGACTGCTGCTTGCTAATGGAGCTGTGTGTCTATTGTGTGATGTGGTGATTAAGGTCAACTAAGTAATGATGCATGGGATAAAATATTACACATTCACAGTAGATTCCTGGTTTCTACCACTTGTTGTCCATCCTGGAAATATGCCACAATACACAATTTGATTTCAGATTTCGAAGAGCAGGTCAAAGCATAATCTACATCTATGGAAAACTTCAGCTAAATACATTTTAAAAAACCTGACTACATTCTGAGCTATTCCTAGATACTCCCCAAGCAGGAAAAGAAGTTAATAATAACTTGTGAACAATGATTTCTGTGGTACGGGGCAAATCTCTGCTAGTCTCCACTAGTCTGTTCCTTCTTGCACTGCATTTCTGTCAATATGCCTCTCCATCCTATTTTTAAAATGTCTTTGTAAAATTGATCAGTTGTTCATACATTACAGTCTTAAATGGGATGTGATGATAAATGAAGCACATGTAGAATGGGATAGGTCATAGGGC
Source organism: Gavialis gangeticus (assembly GCF_001723915.1). Lineage (NCBI taxonomy): Eukaryota > Metazoa > Chordata > Crocodylia > Gavialidae > Gavialis > Gavialis gangeticus. The sequence continues at coordinate 4,569,308 of NW_017728995.1, read as the reverse complement.
TGTGCAAAGCTTTGGGTGGTGAATCGATTCCGAGGAGATTCAGCCCGATTCAGTGGCTGAATCTCCAAATCTGAATCTAATCAGGGGACCAATTCAAAGGTCCAAATCAATTCAAATCTCTCCGAATCGTTTCCAAAGATTCGGAGAGCTTTGATGATTTCGACAGTCCCCGGTGGCTGCAGCATGGAGCTGCTGCCAGACTCAGAGCTAGTAAGTAGGGGTGGGGGGAAGGGGGCTGGAGGGAGAGCCGGGAGGGGACCATAGGGAGACCCCTGCCAGGCCCCATCCCCTGCCTGCTGCCCCAGCCCCCCCATGGCTGCCTCACCCACACCAGCTCCAGCCCTTTAAGGAAAAAAATGAGAAAAACCCTGCGACTCATTGCTCCTGCTGTGGCCTCAGGGCTTTGGGGGGCTCGTGCAGATCCCCCCACATGGTGGGGGGCAGTGGGGATTGCCCTCCACCAGGCAAGAACCAGTGAGTCTGGGGGTTTCTCTCAGGTTTTTTTTCCTTAAAGGGCCAGAGCTGGGGTGGGCAGGGCAGCCATGGGGAGGACTGGAACAGCAGGGGGGTGGGGAGGGCTTGTGCAGACCCCCCCCATGCAGCATGGGGCAGTGGGAGGCAGCAGGGATCACCCCCCCATCTGGCAGCACCCGATGAGTCAGGGCCTTTTTTTTCCAAGTGCTGAGAGCTGGGGCAGGTGGGGCAGCCATTGCCAGGTCGAGAGAGGGGCAGGGGATGGGCCTGGCTGATTCGGAAACAGATTCAGCCGAATTGATTCGGGACAGTGATTTGAATCACCAGATTGAATCACTGTTCCCTGGAATTGGCTGAATCCGTAGCAAATACTAGCCACTTCACACAGGCCTAAGACGTTAGATGACCCAGTTTACTTTTTTTACTTACTTGAAAGATCCAATGGTGTAGCATTCTGGAAGTATTTCTGGCCCCTGTGTGCACATCCAAATGAGTATGCACGTGCATTTCCCCAGGGACATATAGCAGTGGCACATAGTTGTACCACTGCTTCTTGTCCCTGGGGAATGCCCATTAAGGCTCTGTGAAATTTCACCAGCTGTTTTGTTTTGACATTGTTTCGACTCATTTTGAGCTCAAAACAACAAAATCAAAACAAAACAAAGGGGTTCAAAGCAGCCTTGAAATGAATGAGGGCAGTCAGAACATTTTGAAAGTTTCAAAACATTTCAAATTTCAAAGCAGCCAGTCAGGTGAGGGGAGACAGGGGAGAACCAGGGCTGTGATCTGGCTGGGGAAAGGAACTCAGCCCCCTCCCCAGCACTGTGATGGGACTGGGGAAGGGAACTGAACCGGGCTGAGTTCCCCTCCCCAGCACTGCGATGGGACTGGGGAAGGGAACTGAGCCAGGCTGAGTTCCCTTCTCTAGCCCCATCACAGCACTGGGGAGGGGAACTCAGCCTGGCTCAGTTCCCTTCCCCAGTCCCATCGCAGCTCTGGGGAGGGGAACTCAGCCCAGCTGAGTTCCTTTCCCCAGTTTGATCAAAAGTCAAAACAGCAAAACCATTTTGACAAAATGGAATGGAACATTGTTTTCAAAATGAAACAAAACTCGAAATGAAACACTGTTCCTTTGAAACATCAAAGCAGATGTCAAAGTGGAATGCTCCTATTTCTCACAGTCCTAATGCCCATGCACACACGTTCTGGTGCAAGGCAGGAGGCCGGTGCCAGCACCTGGGCTGGCCCCAGCAGCCTTACCTGGGATCCTGGGGGCTTCCTGGGGCTCCAGCAGTGGTAATCCAGTGTGTGAAGCTTGGCCAGTACAGGTATTTTTGACACTGGGATCTCCTGGTGTCAAAAAACCCACTGTGCTGCAAATTAGCAATGCAGTGAATGCCTGCAAGGATGGTGCATGTGGTCTGCAGTGCTACACATGGGTCTGCAGTGCCGCATATCGTATGTGCATGCTTGTCTAAATGTGCCCCGTGGTATCTGATCTTGTTTATGAAGGAGCTCTTCTTTATAGGAGCAGTATTGTAGATTTTGTATTTCAAGTTTACATGTTGCATTTCAGAGGAAGGGAGGGGGAGAGAGAGAGAGAGAATCAAGCTGTGTTCAGAAGTCTGCAAAATTTTAGGTCTTTATATTAGGTATTTCTATTTACTGATATCTTCTCTTTGCTATACCAAAGGAAGTCCAAGCTCAGTAGGTTGCTGTCTGAAACTTGTAGTGGAAGGAACTCTGCCACCATTCATTGATTAATAGAGGAAGAGATTAAATGAAATAAATCTCATTTACATGGATGGCCTATATGTAGGAGGGAGGGGGAGACAGAGCATTTCATTTATTTATTTCAATTCTGGTTGATAGGAAATGTTGTTATCCTTATTGCAGGCAACAAAGCTGTACTCACTGTGCCCTCAGTGGGTGCAGGCAGAAGTAACTCTTGAAATATTTTCAAGTAAACACAATTGGAAATGTTTTAAAAATCTAAGCTAAATAAAAAAGGAATCATCTTAGCCATGAGACACAGGTATAGCCTCTGTGACATTCCCTAGCTGGAATGTTTGAAAATGCTACAGCCTCCTCTAGCACCAGCCAGGGACTCCACTCCCACCTCATCCCATCCTCTGTAAGAAGCAGGAGGGAGCAGGGGTTTCTCACCACAGGAATCCTATTTTATGAGACCCAAATACTGCAGATCTCTCCTCTCCACCTTTCAGCCAAGAAGAAAGCTAGAAGGGGTTGGGGCTGAGGGGCCCAGCTCTTGTAACAGCAGGGATCATGGCTGTTGGCAGAGGTCTGGCAGAGGCATGGTGAGGGGGTAAACTCAGCTCTGGCTCCATTGGGGGGGGAGTAATTCCAAGTTGGAGTCCTGGAGGGTGTTGTTCATCAGGGTTCCTGCTTAGCAGACCAGTTAATGATCCTGGGATATAGGAGGCTCGGTGGGAACAGGAAATCTGACCCAGGAAGAAGAGAAGAGGGACTGAGATGGAACAACTAGTAAAATTTCTGAATGCAGCTGAGTATGAGACTGCTCTACTTTTTCATTTCATTGGCTGGTCTGTTCAAAAGGGAGGGGAAACCCTGTATACAAGAAGGAAAGCCCTAACCAAAGAACTGAGAAGGCATCAGGAGGGATTATACAGTGCTCTGTGCACAGATATCCTGAGCTAGCTCTGAAACTGGAAGCATGTTAGCATACTTCTGCCTGGGCTAATTAGCTCTTCTGAGAAAAATGGTTTAGTACCTAGGCATAGAACTGTATGTCTATGGTTATTCTGGTTCTGCCTGGTGTTATCTCCTGCCTTGTAGACCTAAATTTGGAGCCATTCAGTTGCACACAAATTCAGAAAAAAGAAAAATACTTAACTTCTAGATTTCCCAGATAATACTATGTAGAAGATACCATCTAATCTCTGGATAGACAGATGATTGATTTTAAATTCTGACTGGGGATGTATGTGATTTTCTTTCTGTTTCTTTGCATGCCAGTTTGTTTTCTTTTGTACAATTCATGTCATGTTATCAGAGCATGTACAAAACAAAAAATGATCAAATATCTGACACAGGTCAAATAATTATTTGTTTTTGTTTTAGCATTCTCCACTGCTGCAGAAGTGTTATTTTTTGGTATTTAAAAAAAAATGAATAAAACTGGTGCTTCCCTCCTGCTGTTGTGTGTTGTATAATGAGAAACTGAAATAGGAATAGCTAGTTTTGAATTAGGGGTTGTTATCTGGTGAAGTAGGATGTAGGGTAAGGGTTGAATAGTTCAGGCAGAAGTATTGTACTGGAAATGGTAACTTTAAGGGTATGTACAGACGGACATTCAGGGAGGTAGATCAAGGGGAAGGTTACACAGAGGTTAAAATGGCCACCTGTTCGAAGGTAAGTTAGGATGGGGGGGGTAGTGGGAGAGCTTGGGGAGATTTTGGGGGCAAGCAGCAGGCTCCAGAAGGAGGGATCAGAGGGGCAAGCAGGGTCTGCGGAGGACATCAAGGGATTTGGGTGGACTAATGTGGTTCACTGGGGGCTTGGGAAATTAGAGGATTAAGGGATTGGGAATTGTGTTGGGGCAAGCAGGGTCTGCAGGGGTGGAGAGGCTGGTGGGGACCAGGAGGGTTTGGTGCGATCATGGGAACTATGGGGGTCTGTGGGAGGTCTTGAGGGGATGGAGGTTCTCTCCCCAAGGACCAGGAGCTATTTTTAGCCCCCCAACCTCCTCCAAACAAGCAAGCCACCCTAGTGAACCAACCCTCCCCCATCCCAACTTTTCTCAGCTGCCAGCATTGGCACACGCTGGCAAAAGCAGCACCAGAAGCAGCTTGCCGGATGGGGTGTTTGGTGGGCTCAGGGAGAGGGGGGTAGGAAAAGAGCAGCCCTGAGGCTGGGGCCAACAACTGGGCTTTCCCAGCCCTGAGGTTACACTGGGGAATTGTAAGAAGTTCAGTTAGATCAGTCTCACTGGACCCGACCTAAATTAGACAACTTCTGAGGTATATTTAACATAGATTGGGTCAGGTTTTTTTAGACTGATCTATACTTCCTGAACTTCTGTAGTTTGCATTGAGATTCACCTACCTAGAGATCTAAGGGCATTTTTACATGTGTCCCCAGTGCAGCGCCGGGTGCTTTAAATGAACAAGCTGTGCTAACTAGAAGCTCCTGTGTGTCATGTACATCAGTAGTGCAGCATGTCCCCGTGCTGAGAAAATGGTAGTGGGGCGCTTTGAACTAAAGCACATCAAATATGTTTTATTTCAAAGTACACTACTGCCATGTTCTCAGCGCGGAGGTGAGTTGTGCCACTGAGTTGAGCACAGATTGGGATATGTTTATCAGCCAATTTTCAGTAATTCCATGAATCTTGCTGGGAAGTAAATCCCCAGAATAAGTAAATGAATGCTGAGGAAATTCCAAACTCTACAAATTACTGTCAAAACTACCTGAATTGGTACAAAAATTAGAACAGATTACAATGGTTTAGGATGGGACTAATTCACAGTGGGCAATTTTAAATGTGCTCCGGGGGTGAAGGAATGCTTTAATTAGAGTGGCTTCAAGAATCACTGTAATAAAACTGCTGGAGCTTCTCATGTATCAGTGTCCCCGCATTTCAAATGACATCGGGGGCACTTGAACTAAAGTTTGTTTAACGAGCTTCAGTTCAAACACCCCCACTGAAATTTTGAAGCATGGGGATGCTGATGCATGAGATGTGGAGGCTGGCTGGAGCATGGAAATTACCATGGTCCGGCAGATTTGAGTTATCAGGTCTGCTCCAATGCATTGTAATTACAGCACATCGGAGCACCCTTTGCGCTCATTTATAGGTACCCATTGAAAATTAAAAAGTAGGATCCTTAATATAGGTATGTCCCGATTTTTTTTAAAGAAACAAGGTTTTCTATGGGGAAGCAGTATGGCTGAATGAATCAGTGATCTTTCATTCATCTTACTTCTCAAGTCAGATGGATATCATCTGGAATTGCTCAGGCTTTAGCTGTTTATGAATAGGTTCCCATATTCAGATCAATACACTGTTCCTGTATGAAAGAAATCCATTTTGAGATGTGCTAAAAATCAATGTCATTACAAAATCATTATGTTAGCTTGACAGTTTATGAGTTAAAATTTGTTCGCTTTTGAACTTGTAAACTGAAAACTTAGGTTTTTCTATTAAATCTGTATTAATGAATTATGCACGAGTTCTTACATATGACAGCTTGTCAAAAACTTGTTCTATTTATTTGTTTCCTTTGGTTTTTATGTGAGCAGCATTGTAGATCTTTTATTTCAAGTTTACATGTTGCATTTCAGAGGAAGGGAGAGAGAATCAAGTTGTGTTAAGAGGTCTATAAAATTGTAGGTCTTCTGTATAAGGTATTTCTATTTACTGGAGTAGAAAGAAAGAATGAGTTTATCTCCAAATAGGCAGATCTGTTATCAAGATTTTCAAAAGCAACTCATAAGTTGTAGGTGCCTTAATTGTGAGGTTTTAACTGAAGATATTTGAAAAGGATCTGATTTTTCAGAAAGTTATAATCATCCGTGCTCTCTCTTCTTAAGAAAAGGAATAATTACTACTCTCTGATTCCTTCCATGAGCTTACAGATATGATATCCCTAAACTGAGGCAACCAAACCTCTGGTTGCTTTTCCAAGTATCAATGTTGCATTATTTAAAAAATAAACTTTCGTTGTTCTCATCTGGCATATTGGGTGATTTTTCCTCTGATCAAAAACACATTACTATTGACTGAAAAAATCACAAATACTTCAGTGGGCAATGTCAATGTCAATGTCATTAGACTCGATCATATTCCCACTGAAATCAATAGCAAAACTCCTATCAACTTGAGTAGTGGTCAGTGAGAGACTTAAGCAGTCTTATTCCTTTGCTAGGTACCTATTTCTTATGAAATCTTTGTTCATTTTTTGAATGATCATATAAAACTGTGAAACGGGACTGAAAAGCCATATGATAAATGATATCATATGTCAGATACTAGAACTTCTTTACTGATTGGAAATGCAGTTTTTGCCATTAAAAATTTAAACTTATTACTGTGGAGTTAACATCAGAGATACTTTAGCTATTTGCTATTTAAAGCAGTGGGGCAAACTGTTTTTGTCTGACAGTCTGGACAGAACTTAAGCAGTAAAAAAAATCGAAAGAAGGTGGGAGGGTGGGCACTTATCATGTATCACCTGCTCCAGAGTAACTGTTTCATGTGTCGACTTGTATCAATGGTAAGAGGAAGGTTAAACACTAGGTACAGATGGCACACTTATCACACAATAGGCACACAGAAAACTATTTACAATCATAACCCAACAGATGTTTGTGGCACATATAGCACTTTAAAAATGGGACATCCCATTCTAGGTTAGTCCTGGATGGATGTGGTATCAGATTAAAGCAATATAGGTTAGAGTTCTTTATCAAACTTCTGTACCACATCCTGCCATGAGTCAAGGTAGGTTGTATTCCTCTGACATCTCAGGGGCCCCTCACTAGGTGGCTTACTACCCTTGGCCAGTGCTCTGGGCAACCACCAGCCCAGTTCTGACCCTGTGCTGCTGGAGAGAGGAGACAAAAAAGGCTCTGTCTCTTCCTTGTGCAGCTGGGGGGGCAGAGGGGGTCTGGGAAAAAGGAGCCTCCCTGCCATGTGGGCCACACCAGCTCTTGCTGGGTCAGGTCCTGAGCTGGGGGCTGCGCTCCATCAGCGTGGTAGAGGGTCTCTGTTCCCCAAGCTGTAGCCAGGAGTTGCAGCTTGGGGCTGTGCTACTTTTCACTGCACCAGGAACTAGGGATGGGGAGCAGGGGAAGAAACAGAGCCCCCCTGCCATGCAGGCCTAGCCTGCCTCTCCCCAAGAGCCAAGCCAGCAAGCATGGGGTGGGGAGAACCACAAGGCAGGGTGGCTCCATTCTCCTCCTGCCTCCAGTTCCTGGCATGGCAAAAAGCAACACATCACTTGAGTTGCAGCTCCTGGCTGCAGCTGGGGAAATACAGCCCCCCCCCCCCTGCTTCCCCCCCACGACTTGAGCCAGCAAGTTGCAGGGGGGGGCAGGGCTGGGGAGAAGGGCTGCTCTGGCCTCCTGGGAGGTGTGCAGGAGCACCCCCAGCCTGCTGGCCTCAGCCAGTGTAGGCTGCTTCCATGCCCCCACCCTCCAAGGGCAAATGTCTGTTCTGTTTGCTCCCACGCTAGTATAGGCCACTTTGAGTACAGCATGAGATTTAAAGTGTTTCCTTCTCAGACTTCTTGAATGTCTGCTTGTACTTAGTCACGGTAACTAAGCCCTGCCTCTATCACAGGTAAGCTGCCCGAGTTCAGCTTTTATTTATCAAAGAATAAGAGCAAACAGATGAAACAGGTACCATGGAATATCTGATGCATAATAAGTCCCACTGTTTTAACTCTGTGTAGTTTGTCTGACTCCTTGTGCGTGCGCTGACTTCTAACAAGTATGCCTTTAAATAATTTTAAATGCTTTTGACTCAAGGCTCAACTAAAAAACTGAAAAGCAGTTTTCTGGGTAGTCTAAATTAATGATAATGCAAGATCCTCAGGAAAGGAGATTTTAAAAAATGAATGGAGGTGCAGACCAGAAAGGGGAGATGATTTAATTTTCACTCTTGAGTTTTTGGAAGAAATTAAAATTATCTTCTGACAAGTATCCAGATTGTAACCATATTGGTTTAGTAGCAAAAGCAATCAGGACTTGTGGTAGCAGTGGTATCTTTTATTAGACCAGCTAGATATTTGCAAAAACAATTCTTTAAAGATGTTTTTTTGCAAAAATCTAATTGGTCTAATAAAAAGATCTTCTGACAAGTACATATATACCTTACTTTGGACACTACTGAACACGAGTCAAAATGCACATTTTATACAATTTCCGAAAAATTCAAGGAGTCTTTGTACATTAGCAAGCAAGCAAGCAGATGGCATTCCCCTTGGTGCTTGCAGTGGGTTTTGACTTGATAGCCAGAATTTCCTATCTAGAACACAGGTTCTGTAATTCAAAGTACAATTATCAATAAGCCTCAATTATCTCATAAGCTAATATTCAGTTGCCTGAAGTGATTAATTGCAAAACTGCAATGATTCTCAGGTTTTGCTCTTTCTTTATATTGTATTAATATGAGAAGATAATGTAGTTATATAATGTCTACTGTCCAGTTTGTGAGAACTCAGTAAATGTCATTGCAATTCATCAGCATGATTGTTTTACTGAACTTACAGATCCAAGTGATCTTAACTTTTTCTACGTGGCCTAATCTAAAACCCATTGGTATCTTTGAAAATGCCTGTTGATTATGATTGATTTTGGATGATGGCTTTATGAACTGTTATGTCATTTAACTCACATGACTGCCATATACAGAATCATAACATACAAACAAACAATACAGTAAAAAAAATTCTATGTGGAAATGAAAATGCTTATAGATCTTGTACAATAAACTCTTTTTAAAAAAGTAATAACTTTTTTATTTAAAAATATACACAAGTGATTAATCTTCATCCAGGGCTAATTGACTTTTTTTTTTTTTTGCCTAAAGTAATATAAAAGACTAATTTCTTTGAAAAAAAGTTTCCTTTAACTAAAAAAAAAATGACTAAATCAGTTTTCTACATTTAGGTACACAATTGTAAGACTGAACTCTTGCTAAGAGTCCTCAAATCCATTTGCTTCCCTGGGAAGTAAGGGTGCTTGATTTTATTGCAGTGTATCAGAATTAGAATCATTAGTATTCTACCCATAACCAAGCTATCTAGGACAAATTCTCTCCAAAATAGCATTTATGCTGTGCAAAATAATTAACATTAATAATGAAAAATGAGGAGCCCTGAAAACCAAGAAGAAAAGGTGACATTCATGAATCAGTTAAACAAAAAGTATGAAGATGGGGAGTCGTGCATTAGAGATGAAAGGATAGTGGGCTATATTTTGCTACTTGTTACACCCATATAAATTCAGCGGAATTCACAGGTGCAGTGGTAAGTCTCTTTTTCTATCATTTTTTTTTTTACCCTCTTGTGTTTGGCATGAAGCTGAAATAGATGTGTTTGTCTTTTTTAGAAAAACACAAATTCCAATCATGCCAACAATCCCTGAGCAGCAGCACGTCTGCTGATGTTAATTCAACCCTAGAAATAGTGCGTAGTTGACTTCTGCTTCAGAATAACAATCAGAATGTTGTGCTTTCAGGAGCAAGAGAAGTGGAAGTTGCTAAACTCCTTCAATAGCTCCTTTCTATTTAGGGCAAAATTTTACCTTTCCTGCAGGAACTGCAAAGTATCAGCCATATGTTCAACTCAGCAGCAGTATCCTACTGTCTCAGAACAAAATGATGCAGGTTGTGACGGACTAACAATTTGCAGCTTCCTGCTTTCAGTCTGGAAAAATTGTAAACCCCTGACTAGGGCCTGCTGAGGCCTATAAGATTGGAGAAGGATAGGAAGGACAAAGTCTTGGAAGGAAAGATGTACAGATGTATATGTGTTAAAATCAGGACACCTATGAGAAGATTCTGGAGAGACAGCTGGAAATTAAAAAATTAACACAGAGAGTTTAGGACTGAGGGGTAGTAAATAGAGATCACAGTCCAATAAATCAAAATGGAGGTGGTCACATAGCAAAAGGAGGAGCAAAAGAAAAAGAGCAGAACCAGTGATAGGCAAAATATGGTCTGCAGGCCAGACCTAGCCCACCATCAGGTTTTATCTGGAGAGCTGCAAGTCCCTCAGCCCTGCCCAGCACCGGCATAGAGGGCAACCCAAGCATGGTGCAGGGCAGAGGCGGCGCAGTGGCCAGACTCCGCTTTCCAGCAGCTCCGGCAGCGGCGGTTCCTTCCAGCTGCCACTGCCAATGTCGCCATCGCTCCTGGCCCTGGCCCCACTGCCTGGGCACCCCAGCCCATCCGCCCTCCACCCACTATCATGGCTGCTGGATGGAGCAGGTGGGTGGGTTGGGTCTCCGTGGAGACTGGGCCAGGACCCTCACGGGCAGGGTGCACTCCGCAGGGCAGATGTGGTGTGGCTGGAGCTGGGACCAGGACTGGGACTGGGATAGTGGGAAGGTGACTAACCCCTGCTCTGTCACAGCCCTGCAATCTCAGGCCCAGCTCTGGCCATCTGCCCTGCTCGCGGACACCACTCCCTGCCTGCCCTAGCTTAACTGGAGCCCAGTTCTGAAGCAGTTATCTTTCTGAACAGATCTTCATGCTCTTTCATCAACTCTGTTGTTCATTTAAGAAAATGCCAGCTGATAAGGGTTGCAGACCAGACCAGATCAGATCTATAAGAGCAAGTAGATGCGTAGTGTACTTGGCAGATAGCAAGATAGCAATATTAAACACAGAGAGAATGAAGCTTTTGTGTAGCTATGAATTGTAGTTGCTCTATGGAGAAGGCCTTGAAGTAACTTAGTGATGACTCACTTCTTTGCAATTATGCCTGAATCCTACTTTCCAGGATAAGAAAAGAGACCACTGAAATAATAAATTAGATTACTTTTAAAAACATGAATTGATTCAGATAAAACTCTTCTCCCTAAGCAGAATTTTTAATGGCATCAGTACTTTGTTTTTGAAAATCTGTATCATAGACAAAACCTAATGGTCAGGCTGTTATAAGACACTTTGAAGATGAACCCATTTAAATTCACATTCCTTTTCATTTAAACTCATTAGTGTCTAAACTATTATCTGGAATATGCATTGTTTCTTTTAGTCTGATTAAATTGACTAATGCAGTAGATGGTATTGGGTCCAATATTCTTTTTTAGTACTTTTTACATTAGGAGTTGATATTCCTATACTCTGTTACTCATAATGAATATTTATTGTCAGCTGTATGTTATTTCACAGGAAAAATAAGTTCCCTTTTAAACTGCATGAGACTGTTGGCTGTCATAATAATGGATAGTCTGGTAGCAATCACTGTGTATGTTTTAACAAATCTGCATTCTGTAAAATGGGTGGGTCAGATTGTGGACTATAGCAACCCACCTTTACTCTCGATTAGTTTTGTTGCTGGTCTAAGCACACCAGTCCTTCTGTGCTGTGCAACAGGAGCTTGCAGGTGGTTCTAAATTATGCCAAGAGCAACTATCTGCCTTACTCTGCAAACAGAGTATCCTCTAAGGTTTGGCAGAACTCCAAAGCCATGTCTTAGTTTCTCCAAACACAATGAGAAAGATAAAAGGCATTAGAACACCTGAGCTGGCTCTTCCATTGTAGTGGTCTGTACTGGACCAGTTAAAAGAGACTCATGGAATATTCATGTGACTGTGAGAACTGAATTAAAGACTATATGTGTACCCATTTTGGAAATGTTTTTGTCATAATAGAAAACCTCATGATCCTCTACAAATGAATACTAATCCATGCTTCTCTCTTGGCTGTGCTGTTAGCTTGCCTTTTCCTTAGCATTCAATAATAACATTAAGTATAATAAATTGTAAGAAAATTAGTATGGAATTTAGCAACAATTAATTTCCTCATATATGAGGCTCCAACATAATTGTAATGCATGATACTAAGGGTCTGATTGTCTTATTTTCCCCAGAAGTAAGATCAAAATTTCAGCCAGTGTGTCTGTAGAATTGAATCTGTAGGGCTAAATTCTGTTAAACTGGTATAAATCTGGAATAACACCATTCATTTCAGTGGATTTACACCAGTTTAATTGTTATGTTTTTGGGGTCGGATTTTTCTGTCTCTTACTTATTTTGAGTAGTGCCTTGGAGTGAGAAGCCATTATGAGCAAAAGTGGCAGGATGTAATCCTTATTAAATAGCGTCACTTTTTTATTTCATCTGTATTTAGTCAATAGGAACAATATTATAAACCCACTTATACTAAATAGTTATTCCCAGCAACATTCCTCATCACTAATTAACAATTAAAATGCTAGTGCATTATTAAAGGAAAACTACCCTTTAAACATCATCTATGAAAATCACTTTTTGCACTTGGCATGTAGAAATGTCCGGCTGATAACAATAGCCTACAATGAATGGTGATGTGGAAGAGAGCCGTCTAAGGGTGAAGCTATACTTAGACCATACTAAGGGCACTTAAAAAGCAAACATCTGCATGTTAAAGCTTGTTAACTCGTGCTTAGTGCCTTCCAGGAATCTCGATAATTTTTTCTACTTCAGGTGACGGGTAACTCTTGGTCATGCTACCTAGCTTGTATTAGGATAACATCAGTCTGCTCCACAGACATCAAATGAGCAATCTGCAGTCCTTCAGCATCCCAACTACCCCCATTCCACAAGCAGGGATAGAGTGCAAATGTAACTTCACCTAAAGCAGGACTGTCAGAGATATGGCTCATGGAGCTGTGTTATCTGGCCTGCAGGGCTCCTAGTGAGGGGAAAGTTTGGGATATTGTGTCTTCTAACTTGGAAATAAAGTAAAACAGCAGTGAGACAATAGGATTCTCCTTTTCTACTTATTGTATGATTGTTCCAAATAGGTTGATACTGATATTGATAGAAGTTGTTCAGACAGCCTATCAGCATGACTATGAAGGCTGTTTTAACAGCTTCCAAAAAAGGGAGAAAGAGTTATGGATTTAAGGTAGAATGAATGAAAGTTCACAAAAAAAGTTCACTGTAGGCAACTAATTCCAGAACAAGCTCTCATATTGAGTATGGTCCTGAGAAGTATCTATCATGTGGAGTTTCTGGATATGAGAAGAGATGAACACTTCTAGCCGTCTTTATTAAAGAGTAAATTCAATTTGTTATGTCTGAGAATTTTTTGTCAAATATAAGTGAAGGGCCCATATGAGGATTTGGTATTGATTATGCTGCAAAGCATTTCATAAATGTCAGTGAAGAAGAAAGAATATGAGCTCATTCTTGGTACACCCTTCTGTGAGGGACCACTCTGCTTTATTGTGATATTTCTGCTCACTATGTTCACACTGTTGTCATAATTTTCTATGACTCGAGTTACCTCCTTAGCCTATGCACAGAGAAGAAGTTAAGTGCTAAGGCTGGCTACAGGAGAGCTGAAATGGGCTTTTAGCATCATCAGTCTTGAATGCCAAGTTGGGATATCAGTGTAAGTGAGATGACCAACACCCAGGAGGTGTGGAGGGGAGATAAACATGACAAAAGTGAGATCAGGTGGTATAAAAGAAGTCTGGCAGGTCTGAGTCCAGAAGAGTCTGGGGAATTGAAAGAAGATAGAGTTTGGGAGCTAGAAAAGGAAACAGTTATGTGTTTTGGGGGCTGATCAGGATTGTGTAGGCTGGTTTGGGGACAGAGGGACTATTTAACTCCTTTGGAGGGGATCAAGATCCTCTGGCTGGCCTTTGCCCCAATAAATGCCTTTACTGAAGAAACTGTCTGCTGTGCTGTTAGGAACAGTGGGTTGCATTGGGTCACTCCAGGAGGGGTGAAGTCCCTCTATCAGGAGTGGAAATAGATGCCAGCTCCTTTGGCTCCAAGCCTCAGAGAACCAGGGAGGGTGGGGGACCACAACACTGGTGTCTTGGATTGAGAAGGAGTTCAGGCTTCCACCTTGCTTTAGAAGACAAGCCTTGGTAGGCCTCAAAGAGGACTCTCCATAGACACTGTCTTTTATTTTTCGGGGGGAGAGGGGCCTAACATGATGCCCTGCCCCCCTCCCCAGGGGCATGCCCGGAGCCGAGCCAAGCCAAGCCCTCAGGCCCTCACATACGTGGCAGGGGCAGATGTGAGATACACACTGCAAGCTCAGGGCTCCCTGCCCTTCTGCCCTCCCCCTGGGATCCCTGCATCTACTGCACCACTAGGGCGAGGCACCCTCTGTCATGCCACTGCCCCCACTGCTGCCAGGTGGGCAGAGGGTGCCTTGCCCTAGTGGTGCAGTCAGCACAGGGCTCCTGTGGAGAGGGCAGCAGGGCAGGGAGCCCCAGTACTGCAGTAGGCAGCCTGCATCCACCCTCACCCCATGCACAAATCTGAGGGGCGCATGCCCCTCCATGTCCCCCTCTCCAGGAGTGCACACAGCAGCAGGACCCTCCCTCACCCCCTGTGTAATGGTGAGTGCTGTTAAGGAATTACACCTTCTTTATAAAAGGAAATCTTGTTTATTATCTTCATGAATTACTCTAGCAGTGTTTTGCAGACAACTCTTTACAATGATGAGCAGCTCTGTCAGCTCTCCAGAAGCCTCCACCAGTTCTGAATCACAAAACAAACTGTGCTCCTAAAGAGACAGTGTACTATTCCCAGCTTTGGATAAGCTGCCTGTGGCTCAGTCTCACTCCCAGCCGCAGGCCCACTCCCACAGCCCAGCCCCACTCCCTCCCTCACCATGGGGGGCCCCAAACTGAACCCTCCCTGCAGTTACCTGCAGGCAACTGGGGGAGCTGCTCTTCACCACTGCATGGGTCTGGATTTCTGGCCATGTGCATGTATTCACATGCACACATGCATGTGGCACCTCCTGCATCCTACTCTCCATAACCCCTTGCAGGCTGGATCTCTGCCAGCCTGCAAGGGGAAGTCTGCTGTTTCCCGTGTTTTTCCATGGTAAATGGAAAACCTGGATCTCTGCACAATCCTTGGAACCCAGGACAAATGCTGTCCCAGTCATGCAACCTGAGATCGGGACTTGATGTTCCCATTTCAGGACTGTCCTGCTCAATTAAGGATGGGTGGTTATCCTATCCGCTTCCCAAGTGGGGCCAGGACCCTCAGGCCCTCACATACTTGGCACCTCTGGTACTCTCAGTGGTTCCTTACCCTCCTTCGTTCTTCATGATCCTGATGCAAGGAACTAACATTCAGTTCTACTCCTGACATGGGGACTTTATCTCTTCTTGGGGTGCCATGACACCTTTTGACTCTGACTGCACAAAAATTTACTGAAGTCTCACTAAACATTTCCCTGAAGTTATTGAACAATTTTATCTAATCATAATGAAACAAAAGTAAATCCTTAATTAGCCAGTGTGGCAGGGCACTGTTTGTGCCTGCCACTTTAAGGGCCTGGAGCTGGCAGCTGCCAGGTGCCTGATGAGGGCAGCCATTTTAAACCTAGGGCTGCCCATATAAACATTGCCTGGCTGGAGAGCTTCTGGTCATCTGGAGGTAAGGGAGGAGCTGTAGGGGATGGTAAGGAGGCTCCTGGTTCTGGGCACGACCTAAAACTGCACCCTGCCAGGAGTGGGTGGTTTGATGGGGCTCCCAGTGACACAGGAGCCCCCAGCAAATACCAGGCCAGTTACCACACTGGTGAAAGGTGGGTCAGGGCACCTTAACCCCTAGCCCCCACAACCAGGTTGGTTACCCCTTGTTTAGAGGGCCTGGAGGGTGGACCCCTGGAGAGAGAGAAAAGGCCATAGACTCATGCCTGTCTGATCTTCCCCTGACTGGTCAATGCTGGGGCCAGGACTGGAAGGGTCAAAGGGCCAGGGGCCCACCGTGAGGAACACCCAAGAGCTGCGCGCCTGGGGTTGCGACTGGCCTGGAGGTGGGCCAGGGCTAGTAGCCAAAGGTCCCGGGGGGACCTCACCTGAAGGGGAAGCGGTTCAGGCAGCTATGCTGCTTAGTATGATGGTGGATGAGACCGCCTGAGGAGAGAAATCCAGGCAGCATTCAATTAGAAGGATTCTGGGGCCCAGTGTGGGGGGGCCGGTGATGATGATAACATTGAGATGCCATCTGCGAGGCTTGGGCTGAGGTGTAGGGGAGGAATGGAGCCACAGATAGCACCTCCTGGCATCAGGGCAGGAAATTGGCAGACTTCCGCTTAATTACATCATTAACTAATTAATTCCAACAAGGTGTGGCGGGCAAGAAGGCAAGCAGTTAGCCCAGAAACAGGTGAGTGGGCCACACTGAGTTCAGCCCCGAGAAGGCCCCCTGTATGGCCAGTTTCAAATAGCAATCACTACTGTGGTGATGGGTGCCATCTGACAATCTGAATAGAACAAAATAGAATAGAAAAAATAACATGGTCCATTACAGTCAGTCGCGTGTCTGTCAACATGTTTTTAAATGCTTGTGTTTTGTAATTTAAAATACAGCCTATAGACCACAAATGTTCCTCAGAGGTGTGCTAGCTGACTTTTCCTACTGTTCTCTCTGACAGTTAAGGAGGGAGTCAGCCTAGCTATGCATAAATACAGTTGTTACAGTTGCCACAGGTGGGTACATGATATATTTTTTGGTTGGTGACCCAACTGAAAAATCAGATTTTTTTTTTTTTAATGTTTATTGGGGGGGAAAAAGTTGCTCCCAGATTTAGTTACAATGAAGTTGTAAAGACACAAATAGGAATTAGGCAGCAGGAAGAGTAACCTATGTAGCTGCATATGGCAGGGAAAGTGATCCTGGTTATTTCTCTCAAGCTGTGGTCCACACTATAAAAATGACAACACCTGATCAAGAGTATGAGCTCAGCTTCACCACATCATAATGCAGAGATTTGCATAACTTTAACTTTCAGCAAAATTTGAAAATTTCAAAGGCACTTTATTGGTTTTCATTTATGAACCTTCACATCCTCATCAAGGCTTCTAAATCTGTTGAGAGAACCTGAGCTGTGTGTCAAGTGAATCCCCACTCTTCTCCCTGGTTTCAATGAAGGTTTTATGATGAATTTGCCAGATTACTGCATTCTGGAGTAGATACAACTCAAAATCAAGCAAAATGTAATGTACACAGGCATTTTTGGGGGGATTTTTTTTTAGTTTTGGGGTTATTTTCCTCTATTCATTTCCTTAATGTCAAAGCTGAACACAGGGCAAAATGCAGGAGGCTTTAATCAGTGAGGAGCAAAGCTATAAATCAAACTTGTCCACCCACCTCAAGCTTACAGTTTTCTATAGCTGACTATGCTGTTGTAATTTGTGCATTGTCAACCTGTGTGAATGTGCACCAATGCACCTCAGAATTACCCTTTTAACTTAACGGTGAATGGTAACCAGGCTGAATTTTAGACACATTTTTCTTTCCACATGGTAGATTCTCTCAGAGCATGAAGTTACCTATCATGCACTGAAAAGGTAATATGATTTTTAAGTCTGAGTGATGTTTATTCCTTTGTGTTCATTGTCCTGACACAGGAATGTCCAACTTCTAAATGGCTGGTGGCCAAATGTCACAGGCTCCCTGGGTCATATGACATATAGATACCCCCCTACCGTAGCGTCACTATGCACCTTCTCTCCACCTTTATTAAGAAGCAGATTCAGGCCCCTCTTTTTTTATACACAGAGGGGACAGGGCTAAGGGATCTACTTCTTTGTGGTACTTCATATCTTCTCCAATGTAAGGCCACAAAAGTACTGGTACAGATTACTTCATGCAATCCTCTCCTAAAGTAACCTCAGTGGAACAGCTCTGGAG
>NW_017728995.1:4543501-4546461 GCF_001723915.1 Gavialis gangeticus | reverse complement strand
CCACAAAAGTACTGGTACAGATTACTTCATGCAATCCTCTCCTAAAGTAACCTCAGTGGAGCAGCTCTGGAGTCTCTTGATGGCCTAAAGGTGGGTATTCTCCCTGCCACAGCTACATGAGCTAGAGGCTGCGATCTGAGTTCTTACTTTCAAAAAGTTTTCTTTTTGCAGCTGTGTCAGTTTAGACAATGCCTTGGAAACACTGCACGGGAAAACAAAAAGAGCTGAGCAATGTAAGCGCCCTTCTACACATGCAGGTAAAGGCATGATAGGATCTAAGGTGTGATTCACATAATCGTACCTCCTGCCAGTCCACACATCTGCTCTGGCAGGAAGCAAGTTCCCGCAGCTGAGATCCTCTTCAGCTTGAGGGAGATCCAAGCTTTTGGGAGCACATCATGCACTTCCACAGCTGGGAGATCGTAGCTGCCACAGTCTCCCAATTGAGAGGTCACACCCCACATGCCTGTGGTTGGGACTCAGAGTCCCACAGCTGCTGGCACTGTAGAGGCTGAGTGTCCCCTCAGCTGCATGACTTCCAGCCCTGGCTGAGCATGGTCCAGTTCTGCAGCTGGGTGCCCAGCCAGCTGATGAGGTTCCCAGGGACAGGGGATACCCTGCTACACACGCAAATTAAAGCTCAATAGCAACCAGCTATTTAGTACACATTTTTAGGTCTATCTTTATAGCTGATTGGACCTTTTTATGGCATGACAGGTACTTTGCATGTGTAGCTGATCTCTGTTTAATTGAGAAACTCACCAGTTAATTGTGCAATAGCTATAATATACAGAGGGGGCCTAAATCACTATAATGAGTGACTACTACAAATTCTGTAACTAGGTTCTTTCTCTTTTTTTAAAAGACTTTAGCCAAAGACACTGCACTACTGTTGCATGAAGGGGATAAATTCCACATGTCTGGCATGTTATGCTAATGAACGACAACCATTGCTGAAATGTCAGGATTCTTTGAAGTCTGAATCAAGGTTCTTGGGAAGTGTGCATAACGCACATCAAGTCCTTCCTTTCATCTTTTACTTTAAGTTATATATAAACTTTCACCATTGATTACTGCTCCAGCAGTAGCTGAAGGCTGCATTTTCTTCCACTTCTACCCTTCTCATATGCCGCCAAATGTTGTTTGGGTAGTACTTATCTGGTTTTCCTTATAATGTTGGTTTTCCTTATAATGTTGTTTTGTGTAGTACTTATCTGGACTACCTGCTCTCTGCTTGTTTTTTGTTTTTGTTTTTGGTTTTTTCCTTAAGAGGCTTGATAATGGAAAAAATTACTTTCCATTGATGGAAATGAAAAACTGTAAACTCTGTTCCATTCCCTCCCCCTTCTCCCCTCCCCTGCCTTTTATATACTTTCCTTTTTTTATTAATGGGGTCCGTTTTGCTATGATTACGTCTTGGTGATACTCAAGACGGTTTCTCTCTTTTGTTTTTTTTTACTTCACTTCCCCAAATTTTAGCTCCCTGTTTAGAAGAATGGGATGGACTCTCCAGGGCCTGCCAAGATTATTCTTTAAATCCAGTTACAAAATTGAGCTCTACTTCCCCTGAACTGGAAACTATAAGTGTTCCCCAGGCTGGAACATCACTTTAGAAACAATGCCCAAGATCTGCTACTAGTTAGTTAAGTGGACTGCCTAATTACTTCTTTTAAATTATTTTAATTAAGGCTTTCAATAGACAGCATTTGTAGTAATACTGTGGAGTCATTTAGGTAAGTATTGTAATTATACTAAACTATTTAGGAAATCTTCCTTGAGCTCAATTAATACTACAATCCCTCTGACAATATAGTATCTTAATAATACCTAGACTTGAATCAAAGATATTTTTCAATAAGCTTGAAATCTTCAATCATTAAATGATAAGGTACTGCAATAAGCTTGAAGTTTTATCCTCTTAGCTCAAGTATGCTTTTTATGAAACCCAACTATCTGGATTTTTTATAACTACTTTGTGGTCTTTTATCCTATTTATCCCTGTTAATAAGTTAGTTTTGCCATCATAAGTTTCATAGCTTTCTCTGTGGCTCTTTAATTAATAAACAAATGCACTGATTAAGGAGTAAAATGTGCTTCTGTATGGGTGTTTCAGTTGTGGCATCTTCATGAAGTATTTTATTATTAGTAAGAGAAGATAGCGCCTCATCACCAAAACATGATGTCCAAAGATGGGCTGCACCCTGAAATCTTTATTCAAAGGAATAACTCATCTCCATTTCCTTCAACAGGATTTCTCCCATGAGTAAGAATTGTCTCTTGAATCCAAGGCTACAGGATCAGGCCACAAATCTAGTAACTTGTCTTTCTAGACCTGTATGTGTTTCATGATGCTGTGTTCTGTATTGTACCACTTTATTGTGCCTGGTTTTAGAATATGATAATTTGTCCTACCTGAAACAGGGTCTCTTCAGTTACCTCTGAAATGGTAGACTCCAGAAGACAAAGAAAGATACCTTCACTTGTGGGCAGGTTCCATCCATTGTAAGACCTAGGCCAAGTACAAACATTCAAAAAACCCAAGGAGGAACTGATGTAACCTGTGTGAATTTCTGCAAGTGGCCTAGGTTAGGTCGGTAGCAAACAGAACACCTTCGCCCTTTGGTGTGGGAGGCACGCAGGCTGCCTGGACTGGTGAAAGTGAGCAGGTTGGCAACACTTCTGCTGCTGGAAACTGCTGAGCACAGTTGAGTGTCTGGGCTGCCCCTGACTGGCTGTTGGGCATGGGCAAGGATGCTCCCATCCTCCTGCCCTGCCTGCTCCGCACTCCAGGACTCTGGGACCCTTCAGCTGCAGGTCAAAAAAGCCTTGCAGCATCCCAAGTGCCTATGGCCTAGGTACCTGCAGGCAGTGGCCAAGCCGCAGAGGTCACAGGGTTGGATCTGTGCAGGCCTGGTCTTGGTATTCTGCCCCCTGCCACCCTGACCAACCAGAAGGAAGCT
>NW_017728995.1:4537017-4538501 GCF_001723915.1 Gavialis gangeticus | reverse complement strand
GCCAGAGCCTCACAACATCAGGAGGAGCCCCGCATGATGGAACTGGTAGCCTGGACCAGTTCCCTGCCACTGCGTGCAGTTCCCAGGACTCAACAGGGACCAGGTTGGAGCTGGCCCAGGTCCATCGCGCAGGGCTCCACATCACTCCTGGCCAAGTCCCTAGAGTTGAACATAGCAGCAGGGAGTGGGGCCAGGCCACTGGCAGTGGTTCATCTGGAGAACAGATATGTAGCCCTAGCAGCAGAGAGGGAGGAGCACTTTCTGTTGGTGGAGGAAGACAGGCCAGGCCTCACCAAGGTGGGAAGGATCGAGACAACTGTCACCAAGAAAAAGCAATGGGTGGTGGTGGTTGAAGACTCCCTATTTGCCCACCTGACCTGTTGTCTTGGGAGGTCTGCTGCTTGTCCAGAGGCCGGATCCAAGATGTTAGGGAGGGACTACCGAGGTACATCCAGTTGGCTGGCTACTCCATGGTGCTCATCCATGTGGGCTTCAGCGATACTGCCAGGGGAGAAGGGGGGTCAATGATGGGATCTAGGTGGCAGGGTGCCTGGCTCTGGTCACTGAGATGTGCTATGCAGGAGCCAGGGTTAGCCTTTGTGAAGCAATGCCCAAGTATTGGGGACATGGGCTTCCCTGGCTGGGTGCATGGCCAGAGTTGGGCTCTGTGGGGCTGTGCCAAGCACATGAAAATGTGGTACCCTAGCTAGGTATGTGGCCAGGGTCAGGCTCTGTTGGGCTGTGCCAGAGCGTAAAGTTTCTTCTGGCTCAGCGTCAGGTGTGTAGTTTACATCATGAGGTAGTTTATGATGGGGTATGGGGACAGGGCCCAGGGATGTGGGTGTCCAGGTCCTGGGGCTCTTGCAGAAGACACAGACAGCTCTCTTCCCCACCCCTCTACTGCCTGCCTGCAACTGACAGAGGGCCAGAGGCAGGAGGTAGGTTTGGGGAGAGGGTCTGTGCTGGCTCAGCTCTGGGAAGGCTCAGGGGCAGGGCCTGCTAAGTGCTCAGCCAGAAAAGGCAAAAATGGGCCAAGTGCTAGTGCAACTTCCTGAGATGAGGAAGGCTGAAAAGGAGGATGGGATGCCAGAGAACAGTAATATAATGCAATTGATAGGGGATCTGGTACAGAAGTACAATTCAGTGGTCTAACCTAAATTAGATTTGAGTGCACATCGAACCAGGTCTCTTAAACCAGGTACCACCATTTTTAGACTGGCTTATGTGCACTGAATTTGTGTACAACTATGGGTTTAGATCAATTTCTGATCACTTAGCTTGTTTATATGTAATGTCTGTACCGGGCCCTAGTCATGTTCCAAGAAATATAGTGTGTTGAGCAGAAGGAAATATGAAGGAATAAGGAATGGTAGAAAAAGGGAAAGAAAGGAAACAGAATGAAGAAGTGATGAGAGACAAGAAGAAAAAAGGACAAAAAGATTTCATTTCATAGATTTCATTTCATAGACATTAGGGCTGGAAGG
>NW_017728995.1:4522318-4534866 GCF_001723915.1 Gavialis gangeticus | reverse complement strand
GGTCATGGAAGCCAAAGCCTTCCCGATGACACCAGCACCGTAGTCTTTGGTTAACTACATGGATCCTCCTCTCTCTCCTCAGCCCATAGCCTCCTCAGCCTCAGCCCGACACTGGGACGATTGAAGAGAACACCACTTGTGTCCCCAGACCCTTTAGCCCCACTCCTAAATCCCTGTAGCGCCTCATGGCCTGGCTGGGAGTGCTACGAACCATGTCATTGGTGCCCACATGAATAAGGAGCATGGGATAGTGGTCTGTGGGTCAAAGGAGTTTAAGGATCTTCTCCGCAATGTCTCGGATGCAGGCCCCTGGGAAGCAGCAGACTTCCCGGGCTAAGGGTTCAGGGCAGCAGATTACCCCCTCAGTTCCCCCTCAGGATGGAGTCTCCCACAACAAACACTTTACGTTTTGTCTTGGGGAGAGCGGGGCAGTAGCTATAGTTGAGCCTGTGTTGCCTGTGGGAGCTGGCAACTCAGCAGGCTCTGCTTGAGCAGCAAGAGGTGCGTACCTATTGTTAAGCTCCAGAGGGGCAGGGGCCTTGGTGTGGGGCTTAGGGCCCTTGACCACCTTGGTCCATGCCCCTGACTGGACAGAATGGGAGGTCCCGGAGTCCTCTCTCCATCCTCTTTGGAACCATCCTTCAGGTAGTTAAAGGCTGCTATAAAATCTCCTCTCAGTCTTCTCTTCTTCAGACTAAATAAGCCCAGTTCCTTCAGCCTCTCCTCAGAAGTCATGTGCCCCATCCTCCTAACCATTTTTGTTGCTCTCCACTGGATTCTCTCCAACTTGCCCCCATACTTTCTATAGTGTGGGGCCCAAAACTGGACACACAGAACTCCAAATGTGACTTCATCAGTGCAGAATAGAGAGGAATAATTACTTCCATTGATCTGCTGGCAATGCTTCTACCAATGCAGCCCAGTATGCTGTTAGCCTTCTTGGAAACAAGGGTGTATGTGGATTCACATCCAGCTTATTGCCCACTGTAGCCTCCAGATCCTTTTCTGCAGAGCTGCTGCTTGAACGGTTAGTAGCGTGTGAAGCCTACAGCAGTATGTGAAGTTCTTCCATCCTAAGTGAAGGACTTTGCACTTCTCCTTATTGAACATCATGAGGGTTTTTTTTGGTCCAGTACTCCAATTTGTCTAGGTCACTTTGAATCCTAGCCCTACCCTCCAGCATATCTATTACATCCCCCAGCTTGGTGCCATCCACAAACCTACTTAGAGTGCACTCCATCCCATCTTTTAGATCTAGATCTCAAGTTATTGATCATTACCCATTGAGCCTGAATATCCAGCCAGTTTTCTATTCACCTTACAGTCCATTCATCCAACTCATACTTTCTCAGCTGGCTTGCAAGAATGCAATAGAAAGAGATTAAAAGAGAATGAATATTTTCTTAAGATCCCAGTTGTCAGGTTGCCTACTGGTTCTATTGGAAATCTGATTTCCCTTTTTGATTGTATGTTTTGTTAAAGATGGTGCTTATTTTATAATTTGGCTTTATAGCAGGGATGCACTTTGAATTTTAGACCATAGATCACTAGTTAACTTTCAGCTAGCTATCCTAGAGACTAGCAAGTTCCTTTATGAGCACGTACAGCAAAAAGACATGATAGCAGGGAGGAAAAAACCTGCTGTGATTTCTGTCTGGAGAGAAGCACAATTGATTGTCTCTTTTCTATGTTGGAAACTCTGGTGAGAAGAAGAAGGTTCCCCATGAAGGCCTGGGGAGGGCAGAAGAACAGCAATACTTATCTCCAAGTACAAAGCTGATGACAGTGGAGCTGTCACAAAAATTTATCAACACCAGCTCCATGTGAGCCAGGCAGTGCACTGGGAGTGACATCACTCCTCTGTGACCTGGAATGAGCAGAAAAGGAGCTGCACAGAGGAGAGAAGCATAGCCCCACTGGGGAAAAAGCCCACAAGGCTCCCAAGCCAAAGAAGAGCAGTGCTGTCTCCATAGCCTGGAAACCTAGAGGGGTCTCCAGCCAGCTTCCAACCCCAACCACGTAGGGAGAGATGTTGCATGGACTTATGTACCAAGACTCCAGGGGCAGTGCATGTGAGTCAGGCAGCCTCTGGGGACCCAGGTATGACGAAGCCCCTGCCATTTTGTTTTCTTTAAAAGTTAATTGTCATTTTTGCTGAAGACTCTGTGGTTCATAACAGGGCACAGACTTCAAGACCCCGCAACAGAAGAAATGCTCAAGAACTGATTTAGTGAGGAAAATTGATTGATGTTTGCTTTTCTTAATTTTTTTTAATTGATTGTTGACGGAGTATACTGACCCTACACCTGAATTATGCCTGGGTTATCTTGGGAGACACCGGAATTAATTAATCAGTGCCAACCCAGAGCAGGGTACAAACTTTATTGATTTGGTGATAAAATTACAAAAATTGGTTTAACTTTCCCAGTAGGCAGACCCAGGTACCAGCGCCTGGCCCAGTGGACCTATTATTGACCTATCCTTAAGGCCACCATAAGCCAAAAAGAGGCATGTGAGAGCTGACTGGCATAAGGGTCCACCCACATGGTCAATCCATTTATTTCCATTTGGCTGGTGTATGGACAGGGTAAAGGGGAGGTAGGAGCCCCATGACGAAAATTGACTGGACAGATCCTAGAACAAATGCTCAATGGTCAGACCACTTCCGGATTATAAAAAAATTCAACATAAAGTCATGGTGGGCGAGAATCAGGGAACATTAGCCTAGTGCTGGGACCTGGGAAGCTTCACCCTTCATGGCACAGTCCCTTTTAACCTTGAGTCACTGAGGGCCTCGGCCCTATCCAGTACAGCGGTGACAGAAACTTCACCCATATAGATGCAGCATGACTAGGCTGAGGCTTGGTACAAAAATAGGTATCAGTTGAGAGGAGATGGGGCCAGAAGCTGAAGCAGGGTAGACAAGAGACCCTGAGGCTAAACTCTTATTTTGGTAGGGGAACCTGTTCCAGTGCTCACTGGGCCATAGGAACCACCTATGGGAAAGACTTAGTTTAATTTTAGGGAGAGGAAGTGATCTGCAGGATTCCTGGCTTTGTGAGGGTGGGGGGAGGGGGAATACATTAAAATTGAGCGTATTTGTCTTCAGATCCTCAGTGCATTTGTTGACGATGGGTGCTTCCATTTACTGTGTCCTAAGGGTTAAGTAAAAAGCACTGAAACTCTGCTCATAATTTAAAGTACGAGTTAATTAAGAAAGAAACAAACAGGAGACCTGGCCTTGAGTCAGCTTTTTATGTTAATTACATTCATTATGTTTTGTTTCTGCTTCAGTCAAAAAAGCTGTTGTGTGCTATACAGAAATGTACTTTGAGTAGACAGACAACTGACGCATCTGCTTTGTAAAATCATAAATGGATGAAGCCATGTGGATTTGACTACTGAATTAGAAATATTTAGCTATCCCACCTTGGCCATAAAATATATACAAGGAAAGAAAGCTAATACAGAAATATCATACACCTGTTTATACAGGTAGGACATTTTATGCTTAATATCTACATTAAGTTTGATGCTATTTTAAGATAAACTAAGCAAGCTTCAACAGTTTCTAGCATGAAAATTGATCTGTGAGAGACTGGATTGTTTAAAGGTTTTTAGATAGGTAGGGTGCTTTTTACCTTCTATACCACCAGATCAAAACTGCCCTAGGTTAGTACTGCCTGACAGTCATGATTGTTCTCTTTGGATACCTATATAGAATTAGGTATCTTTTGGTACCTCTCTAACTTATATAAAATTCAATGCAGTGGCATCCAGTACCTTATGAGATCATGACTACATATGTAATTCCATAGTTTTGAGCAAATAGAAACTATTTTCTCTTTTTATTACAGTTTCTCGATATTTAAATCAGTCAAATTTACAGGTTTTGTGTTTCTCATAAATGATCATATCTAATACACTTTAGATAAAATAGGCCTCTTGAGAAGAATTCTGATAATCATGAATAATCATAGTAATTTAAAGGATACATTGCTATATCTATGAAGTCATTACAGGATTGAAATACATATACTAAAATTTTGTGTCCTGTAATATATTTATGGATAGGTAGAAAAACCTCTTCCTTCAGTTTCTTTCATCTCAAAAAATTGAGTTACATTCCATCAGATAGATAGTCTCACATCTACACAGGCCTATCAAAATCTACACAACTATAAACATTTGACCATTTAATGCTTTTTAAAATAATACCAGATTTTCTGACATATCAAATGAATATTCTTTGGCATTTATAAAATAATCTTTGTGTTTACACAATGAAAAGTCTGTTTACTCAAAATAAGGCTTCTAGCAAAATTAATATAAAATAAATACACTGATATTTTTAATAAACAATGTGGTCATCTGAATACATTTTATTCTTTACGTCATAATCTAGGATGACTCAATCTACTGGAAAAGCCTGAATGAAATAGTAGATATGAAAAAGTAACAAATCTGTGTAATTTTTTCAAAAGAAAGTGAGAAGTTATTAGGGATTGACAGAGATGAAATCTATGATGATTGAATAAACACAAGAGAAGAAGTGGGCGATTGCAATAGAATAAAATTGATATTGTTGAAATATTTTTCTTTATATTGTCTATTGCTAACTTCCATATTTATGGCATGATTGACTGGAAATCAATCTGTAGGAGACTGGATGACTCAAGGGACTTTTAAACTGTTATCATTCTTTTTAATCCTCTTTACCTCTGAGTCAGAATTGGCCCAAGATTGGTACAGCCTGACTGTAATCATTGGTCGCTTCCAGTGGAAGGTCAGAGATTTAAATACTTTTGGAAGCTGTGTTATAGGTGGTCCTTCCACCTAATGGTGGAGAACCATTGCCTGCCAATGTGTAAGAGTTAATAGCACCATTAAGGAGTTTTCTCACCAGAACTATCACTTTGTATATTATAGTGCTCTTTTAACAGTAAGCACTGGTTTTGGTAAATTTGGTAGGCCAATTAAGCATGATAGTTTGAGTATAGTAGATTTCAAGTGCCTGTTCTTTGATGGCCTGATTCCTGAAATCTTGAAAATCCTCTGGGGTACCTTCTTAGTCAATATTAATTAACTCTGTTTATAATTTGCTCTGATTACCTGGTAAGTCCAGAACAATGTATGGACACTATTGCATGGAATTTCAATTTCTCTGCTATTATAGGAGAGAGCTTGTCTGAGTGCTAGGGACAGAAATTGCACATAAACTGGTATAAGTGATCTGAAACTGGTTCAAATCTTCAACACAACAGAAGTTCAGTACACATAAATCACTTTCAAAATGGCCAAAACTGGCTTAAGATGAACCTGGATGGACATAGTATCAGACTTAACTGACTTAGGTTAAATTGGTTAATTGAACTTCTGTCCCAGATCCCCTCCAGATTCAAGTTAACTCACAGTCCCCCCACATCCCAGGATGCTTTGCACCTCCCCCGCACATCCCTTTTGCAGGGCAAGCTAGCCTTGGCCCAAGGTGTCTGGTCCAGCCCAGCAGGGAGGCTTGCTGTAGCACCCTTCCCCCACAGTTCTGGCCAGGGCCACTACAGGCATGTGGCTGCATTTCCAGAATCAGAAGTGAATGCCTTTATCAGTTCCATAAGCTAAGCTGTAAAGACTGAATCAATTCAGCCTCTGGCTTTGTGACTGTTTGTACTTAGCCTATAAGAAGCCAGAAATGAATCCAAAACATTTAGAGTTTCAGAGGTTAAAATGAGCCCGTTGACTTACCAGAAAATAAAATTTAAAAATCAAAAAAATCCCAAAAACCCAAAGCCTCCTCTGTTCCCCAAAACAGAAGCAGTGCATACTCCAGAACCCAGGTGTAATAGGCTCCTTAAGTAAGGAGAACCTTACTTCTTAAAACTGGTCTGTGTTTATGGTGTTAAATCTCCAAACCTTAGTATAATTTAAAACTTAATGTTAAATATATGTGCCTCAATAACAAGGGACCCAAACAGACACACAACAAAATAAGATGACAGGAATACTAACAGAAGAAGATTGCTTATTAAAAAATGAATTTCCTGAAATCAGACAACTTCAACACCTTAATATAACGTGAAGATCCAACTTCTCAGATGTGCTGCAGGTGTGGTATAGCCAAGAAACATACTCAAAAAGAATTAGAAATAGACAAAGTAAATGTTAGAATGTCAGTCAGACCCCTTCAGATTGTCATTGCTCATTTATTCTGAGAATCTGTATTGCTGTCTGCCTCAAGAGTTATAGTATATTTTATAACTGAAAACAGCCAGATATTCTGCTCATACAAATTGATTTCAGTGGCGGTTCACTGATTTACATCAGCTTAGAACCCGGCTTGTACATTCTATGTAACAAAAAAGAGCATTTCACTTTACTTAAAATAGTTTCTTGTGCATATTTCCTATATGCTAAAGCTAGTAATGCATCATTTAAATGTTAAAATGTTACTGGAAGAGACAAATATGGGTGCAGGAGGTAAAAAAAAGAGCCATGTTAAGCTTATGAATGTGATCTTAAACTTTTATATATGTCTACTACTCTTATGCACAGAGCTTTTTGAAAATGTTTGTTATACAAAATGATTCAAGAAAGAAACCAAACTATCCATGTGTTGTTGACAAGTAATGCAACATGGAATCTGTTGACTTTATACCTGATTAATCAGGTGAACAGCAGGTTTCTGAAAACTATGAATAAGGCTGCTTATTAAAACATTTTCATTTTCACAGGAAATTAATTATTGATATGGAGAATATATATAATTTACATAAACCAGTCACAGATGTCCTTCCACTGAAAATATGATGTGGGTCAAATGCATCCTTGGTGTAATTCCATTGGTTCTGAGTGTTACATTGTAAACTGTGTTCCAGAATTGTAAGGATAAGCTTTCTGACGATTGTTTCCAAAAGTCTGTTTTTATGCCTTTGTTCTGCCCTAGAACACCTCCAACTCCACTGACTTCAAATGGAATTATACCAGATTGCTTGAAAATGTCCATGTTTTGCATTGTAACCAAATTTGTAATCAAGCAGCATTATGTGCATCACGCACAGATCCAAGTCATTTGAAACTAAAGAGTGTGATTTCTTTCAAAAGTACTTGTACTTACCTTACTCAGCTCTCACCAAAGCTAACAATAAGCCCTATTTATTTCAAAAGAACAGAGCTCCCCTGGCCTTAGGCACTTTTGACAACAAAGGGTAGAATTTTTAAATCTGTAATTTGAGTTCTTTATGATAATACACACAGATGAAATCTCCCAGGATTAGCCAAAATTAATTGACAGCTAGATTATCCAGGCAGAGTGGCCACCACATCAAAGGAGCCAGCCCCATTGCACTTCTTTATGTACTTGAATTCCAAGTATTCACAGAATAAAACCTATATTTAATAGCACTGAGCAAAACATTCAAATAAAAAGAACACTTGCTGATCCCAGCATTCAGAAAAAGCAAGCCTTTTGCTTTATGCTCTAGATATGACCATGACCAAAACAATAAATAAATCAGGTTATATCACTTACAAACATAAGTCTTGATCCTACAAAGCCCTAAAATGTTATCCCAGGTCTAAAAGTGGGATGCTATAGAAAAGGAAATACTTTAGTGTGGTATCCAATTAAAAGGGTGTTAAATCTTTCACTGAAACAGGCTGATTAGTTTAGCCTGATTCACATGCATATATTATTTCAGCTAATCCAATTTCATTAGGACAGTAGAATTACTGTGCTAAATACAAGCAAATACATTCTTTGTTTTTCAAAAATAAATAAAAGAGATTCAGAGGTATAATTATTTAATGCACTGGGATGATGAATGTGAACTTCTCCAGACTGATAATGGTTGCATGCGAAATGCTTGCCTCACCCTGTAAAAATGTGAGTAACGAGATTTCAATAGGACTTGACTTCTGTGGCTGTCGATTTTGTAAAGGCAAAAAGATTGATAGTACCTTTGGACTGTCTCTGCCATGATGATTGTCTGGAGTATCCTGATGGGGCTGTGCAGCCCCATGGTGATGTTTGGTGACAGAATTTGAGCTGCTTTCAAATTTGAGTAGTGGCTCTATAGACTTTCAGGTGCCCTAAATCTTGAATAAATTACTTGGTTGTAATTCTGTGCCCCATATTACCCATTTCTGAGGTTCTGAACTTCCAAGTCAAGGATCTGTTGTGGTGCCTACTTCGTACTCCCTGCTTCCTTCCCAACCAGAATTTTGCCAGGAACCTAGTATGAGGGTCTATTACTGTAGCTCTGCTGTATCTGCCTGCTAGCCCAGCCCTCTCTATTGCTGATGTCCCCCAAGTGCTTATAATTTTTTATCTTTCATCTGCTGTATGCCTGCCGCTAGCACAGCTAATAAGTCCCAATAAGATTTGCTTCTGTAAATTCTAATGGAAGCAGCAGGAACATCCCCCTGGGATGTATCTGGTATCTTGTAGGTAGGCAAACAGTGAAATATAAACCAGTGCAGGAGCTCTGGAAATACAGAGGATGCAAGCTCAGAGGCATGTTTCTTAGTTCTTCTTGAACAGAATAGAAATCCTGATTTT
This sequence comes from Gavialis gangeticus, assembly GCF_001723915.1. Taxonomy (NCBI): domain Eukaryota; kingdom Metazoa; phylum Chordata; order Crocodylia; family Gavialidae; genus Gavialis; species Gavialis gangeticus. The sequence goes on along the minus strand of NW_017728995.1, from coordinate 4,526,312 downwards.
TTGTGGAAAAGTAAGTACCAATCTAACATGAAGCAGATGTAATGATGGTTCCCCTCTGCTTTGGAGTAGCAGACTTGGGGTTGTACATCCCAGACAAGTTATCTAACTCACTGAGTTACTGGACAAAATGGGATGAGGCACCTCAAGCACCACCAACCCCTACATTTTTTATTTTGTGTGGGCTTGATGTAGTCTGAACGTGTCTGGTGAATTAGGCCCAGCAAATGAGAATGACAGGAACACCCATGCCAGTGATTCTCAACTAGGGTGCCAAGGTACTTTGTGTTGCCTGGGATCATCTCAAGTTTGCCACACAATGTCAGCACTGTTAGGTTGGCACACAATGTCAGCACTGTTAGGTTTGCAAACATGATTCACAAGATAAACCCAGGGTTTTTTAATAAGAATCCATAGATGTGGTCTTCGAGTTCTTTGCAACAGAAAAACTTCTCTAATGTTTTTCTGTAGATAAAAAAGAGTAAAAACTAAAGGCTGGCATTTTTGAAAGGGTGCCTTGAGTCTAAACAGGAAGAGAACCACTCACCCATCCTGTGCATCCCACCAGAGCTATCAGGGCTATCAGCTTAGTGCTTTCAGAACTTAGATGGTTGTTCACACCTGCAGCAATAGAAATGTAGATACTTGTAGGGCTTTCCTAGTGGACATTTAAGTGTTAAGAGATGTAAGTACCCATAGGCTTAAATGAATGCCAGTAGCACCTCAGTGTTGAACACTGGTGAAATAGGGTGCCCAAGTCACTTGTGAATCTAGCCCTCTCTGCTTAATGTACAGTTCCTATTTCTTCTCTCAATTCATGCAATTTTTTTACCTGGGAAACCCTTAAACTGCAATTTCCTCACCTCACATAGGCCATATGTCCTCAGAAAATAATTCTGAGTAGAGCCTCAGCCACTTCCGAGGCTCTGTGTGAAATCTTCGGAGAACTTTGGTGCTAAACTCTTAGATGCCCCTAATTAGAATGTGTAAATTGAGATTCTCAAAGACAAATTGTTTTTCTAACTTTGGGTGTTCTCCCACCCCAGGAGAACAGCAAAAGGCACATCACAGATTATGGATTAGCCCTGTCTAATTTTTAGTTCTTGTTGCAGAGCTTACAAATGTCGCAGGGCCTCATCAAGAGAATTGTAAGAATTGTATATAACACTACAAATACAAGGATGGATTAGCTCTGCAAATGTAACGCCTGTCCCTGGCCTTAGGTTCCTTTTACGCTACACATGAAGGTAAAAGCACAATGGGAGCTAATGCATAATTGTAACAGGGCCCCTCCCCCATTACTGAATAGGAGAGGGAGTCAAGCGTCAGCTGGCCATCCGCAGCCTCCTGGACAGACTGATAATGGCAACCAGCTAAAATGTTAGTACACATTTTCAAGGTTTCATTTGATGGGTGGTTGGGGCTTTTTGTAATGTGATAATTACTTTGTACATGTAACTGGTCTCAAGGCAATTGCATAATTAACCAGTTAATTGTGCAGTAGCTGTGAGATGTAGAGGGGGGCTTTAGACACCCAACCCCAGGAAACGGGTACAAGCCTGAGGAGAACTGTCGATTCCATCTTGGCTCCTCTGCTCCTGTTGCTGCACCCCCACTTTTCTTCTTGGCATTTTGCTGCATAGTTACATAACTGTGTACTGGCAACAGTAGTGACTGCCCTCTCTCTCCTTGCTTTAAGTTTGCCATCTGTAGGTTTAGTCTCTGTCCTGGTGAGGGGTACAGAAGCTCCCTGATGAGGTGGTCAGCTTCTGCAAATCCCATGTGCAGGCACTTTGTTATCCTGATGTGCACTGCAGGCAGCATAGAGCTTCCTAACTCAAAGCCGCAAACAAGAGGGAAGGATACCCAAGTGGTGCACAAATCACTTGAAACATCTATAAGAAAATTAAAGAATTTGCATGACCTGTGATATGAGTATGAAAGCTCAGCTATATAGTTGCACATGAATAATGTTACATAAGAGTTGTTTTGTCTTGTTTCACATCAGATAGGGGAAATAGGAGAATAGCATCTATTGCTGCTTATCCCGAGTAGTGTCATTAACGTAATTGAATGCTTGTGGCTCTAAGGTGAACAAATGCTAGCCCAATGGGTCTGCATAGTTTTGTGCTCACACTGCACACTTATGAATGCTCCCTTATTCGTTAACATTCATTTGCACTATGCAAAAAACTTTTTAAGGGCTCTTTCCCTTTTATTAGCAAAATATAAAAGGGAACTTTGAAGGAAAACTATTAGTAGTTATGAAAATCAGGACTGATAAATCCCACTTTTACTTGTGCTAACAAAAATGACGTACTAAGACAACAGTGTTGGGTAATCTGACATATTATCTGGTAAATAATATATTACAATATATTAAAATACAGTTTTTCTATTATTGGAGCTGGGTAATATGTAGGTGTTTGTGCTAATGCATCTGCACATAAGATAAATATTGATGTTCTTTCTTTAAAACTGACTAAACAGCAGATATAATAAACTAGACTTCTAAGCTGTTTCACTGGCTTCTGTTGTGTGTTTTGCATACCGCTTAGCATACCGCTAAGCACAGTGAAGTCCTTGTCCTGGTAGCTGTGGTAATATGTATTGATGCTGATAAGAAGTGTATGTTTTCTTGAGTCCTTGTGCTGTGGTTTTAAGAGCTGTTTGAAAAAAAATCAGTAAACTCCTTCTGATGAAACTCAAATGTCTTATGGAAATGTATGGGGGAAAAAAACAACTAAACAAGAGGTAAAACTGGGCATAATATTACTGTGTGTCAGCTTCTCCACAGTAACTGTGCACTAGTGGAAGTTATACTACAGCAGGGGTCTCCAGATTGCAGCATGCATGCCAGAAGTGGCACAGGCAAAGTTTGTATGTGGTACCCAAGGGATCAGTAAGGGAGTGTTGAACACAGCAGCAGATAGGGTGGGAACCAGAAAGCGCTGCAACAGATAGGATAGTGAGTGTAGGGTGGGGGGCAGAAAGCATAACAATTGGTCTAGTGGGAGAAAGGGATCAGAATGTCATTTAGGAAGGGTGCAGGAGTTAGCTTGTGACACACCTGCCAAAAAGGTTGGTATCTTGGACTTCTTTCACTAAGGAGTAAGACTATGTCTATGGTATTTCTCTGCCAACCCATGGACTACCCATGGACTACCACCAGGTTTAGTTTTGCCACAAATCTAATAGCATACTGGGACTACTGTCAGAAGTGTTTTATGGAAGTCATGGGAAGGGATTCTTGCACTATATTCAGCACTAGTGAGTCCTCACTTATGCCCAGTTTTGGTAACTACACTATGACAAAGATTTTTTTAAATTGGAAAGAGTCCAGAGGGGAGCAGCAAATATTATTAGTGGTCTAAAAAAATGTCACATATGAAGAAAGGCTAGAAGAATTTGAATATTTTAGTTTAGAAAAAAGAAGACTGAGGAGTTAATTTGATAACTGTCTTCAGATAGATAAAGAGGACAATGAATGATCTCTGGGTCCTAAGACACAGGGCAGAAAATAACAAGGGTAAGCTGCAACAAGGAAAATTTAGGTTAAATAATACAAAGAATTTGCTAACTCTGAGGGTGGCTAAGCACTGGAACAGATTACCTAGAGATGTGCTAGAACGTTTCATTGTAAATTCTGAGGTGCAGGTAAGACAAACTTTGGTCTGAGATTAGTTTAGACAGGCATAATTTTGAGCAGCAGGTTAGACTAGATCAGTGTTTCTCAACCTGTGGGTCTTGACCCAAAAGTGGGTCACAAGATTATATGAAAGGGTTGCAGACAAACTGTAGAAATGGATGAATAAACTTTAAAAATGGATTCTCTTTTAAGAGAGAAAAAAGTGGGAAATCATGGCTTTTTCCTTGCAGGCTGGCAGAGTTCCAGGCCCTACACATACCACCCCCTTCCCTACATACCCACCCCCTACCCCACACACTGGGGGGGCTGGGGCCTGGGGGCATGGGGCAGTGGGTCAGAAATGAGAGG
>NW_017728995.1:4515362-4522271 GCF_001723915.1 Gavialis gangeticus | reverse complement strand
CATTATTCCTGGTCACTCCTGGCAGTGCTCGGGGGAACAGGGTCTCCCCCAATGCCTGCTGATCCCTCCTGACTACTTTGTAACAGGCCACTAGATCCCCCCTCAGCCTTCTCTTGTGGAGGCTGAACTGGTTCAGGTCCCATAGCCTCTCCTCAGGGCCTGCTGCCCCCTGATCATGCGAGTGGCCCTCCTCTGAACCCTCTCCATGCTGTCCACATCCCTCTTGAAGTGCGGCGCCCAGAACTGGACGCAGTACTCCAGCTGCAGCCTGATCAGTGCTGCGTAGAGGAGGAGGATCACCTCCTTGGACCTGCTTGAGATGCATCTGTGGATGCACGACAAGGTACGGTTGGCCTTCTTGACCACGTCCCCACACTGCCGGCCCATGTTCATCTTGGCATCAATGATGACTCCAAGATCCTTTTCTGCCTCTGTACAAGAAGGGAGTTCCCCAACCTGTAGGTATGGTGCTGGTTGTTCCTCCCCAGGTGCATCACTTTGCGTCATACATCTTAATTTCCATCTTATATTTCTTCCTTCAATATCATACCAGATTGTGGGGAATATCAATATTTGTGGAAGACTTTAAGAAAGTAAGGTGCTAAGTAGCTTTAAAGCACCTTGTTATTACTGACACATTTTTTCAAACCAGAATGTCTGAAGGAAAGCTACTAAATCCATATTCTGGCACCTAAAAAGTGCCCTGATTTTCAAAAGTGCTGCTTTCAATGAGTTTCTGCAGGTACTGGGTACCTTTGAAACAAAGACCACTTTGTTTTGCCAAACAAAATTGTAAGTCTTATATTTTAACAACCTACTCGTAGTCTTGTCCAGTTTTGAAAATGTTGGTGGCCCTCCATATTTTTATTCAATATAAGACTCACATTTTTATGACTCTGAAAATGTACAATGTGTTAAGCATTTTATGGCTAACATTTGAAATAATCTCATTAATTTAAGTGAAGATTTGATGCGTCTCTAGTTGTTTCTGTTTGGGGCTGACTTGGTCATGTTCATGACAAATGGTTTTGCCATTTAGATACAGTTGAATTAACAAGACTAAAATATGTGAAACTTCCCTAGCCCAGTACTATAGTACTGTTAACTAAGAATTTGATAAAAAGTTTTGCAGCTAATTCATAAGGAACTGACAAGTAAATATTAAAATCTCTTAATGGGAGAACTGTATTGTTAAATATGGCATTTCCCTTAGCTAACTAAGAAATCTGTAAAATTAATTGAATGTCTTATCCTTGACCTGCTAACCTTCCATATTTCCTTGGAAAGAAATGTTTGTTAGCAAGCTTTTTCAAGACCGGGGAGATGTCAGTTCTACTATTAAGTGAAGAATTTAAGAGAACAGTGCATGAAAAGAAATTGGAGAAAGCTAAGTTTGTGCCATAGATTAATTTGGGGGGACATGGTCCTTTAAGAAGGTCTGCCATTCAGGTAACTGAGAGAATAAAGTTGAAAATTAATTATTAGATTTATTGCAAAAGAAATAGCTTGCCAGCTGAGCAGATTTAAAGATATTTAGCTGCACTGGTCATGACGATTCATTTTGAGAGAGAAGGAGAGAGACTGCCTCACAAGCTGGGATTCTTTTTAAACAGAAGTTACTTTAGTCCCTTGGAATAAATTATCTTTCCAATTATTTCTCATGTTCAAATATTTTTGGTGCAACATGTGCTTAAGCTAGTTAGTGGCCAATTTTTATATCGCAAAGGAGCGGCCAGTGGGCACCTTACTCCTTTGGATATCTTTGGAAATGTCAGTCTTCTAAACTCTCAGGAGTAGGGTAGATAAGAATTGTTTTGTTTTGTTTTTTAATGAATAGCAATAAAAATGTTTTGGAAAAAAAATATTCCTGGTGGTCCCTTCTGGTGTCCTGGTTCTCTTCCCTCAAAGACCCCCAGGCACAGGGATATACCTCCCATGGCAGATCCTCCCAGAGAGGAGGACCCCTCTCATTTCATCCTCCACTCCTCAGATACACAGCTGGATGCAGGGCTGCACCTGCTTGGCTCCTAGGACCAGGCAGAGGCAACACAAAGCTGTATCTGCCCCTGCAAAGAGTCTGGGGAGGAATCATGCCAACATCCCCTTTAAGTCAGGGCTGGTGCCTCCCTCGCCCGATCCTAGTTACACTACTGGGAATCTTTCCACAGATGCCTGCAGGTGTTTCAGGTCCCTGGCACCTATTTATATATAACTATGGTCCAAATTCATTCCTGATGTTATTCTTTTCACTTTATTGGAGATACGGCAGGAATAATCTGACTCCATATACTAATGATTAATTTGTCAATGCACCATTTGTTAATGGTTTACTCTCTCTTGACTATGTGTAACTAACCCTGAGAATGGTGACAGCAGTTTAAAAAGCAAATAAATTAGTTATTTGCTCATGATGACAAATATAATATTCCATTCAGGATAGAAATAAAAGGGAAGTGTATGATAGGACAACCATGTTTTTCATTGACTGAGTATAAAAATTTAATGAAAATAAAAATATTTAAAACAATGGCGAGGAGGAAGTGTAATATTCTTGTAATAAATTGCTGCAAAATAACTGTTGCCAAACCACACGTCTACTTTTCAATTAAACAAAATGTATATTTCTTGTTGGCTTCCATGGGATGAAGAACAGGTTCTGAAAACTTAACTGTTTGTCAGCTGCAACTTTTACAATATCTACTTGAATCCAAGACAAGGGTTTTTTCCCCATACAACATGAGGGGGAAAGTCCTTTGTCTTGGATTCAAGTTCAAGCAGGGAGGGGGCAGCGGCTGTGGCTCTGACTCCAACCCTGAGTGCAGGTTCAGAGTTAGAACTGTGGCTGCTGCCCCCCACTATCTGCTCCCCATAGCCTCTGCTGCTGCCACCCAAGTCCTGCCGCCTCTGCCCACTCTTGCATGGCTGGCCAGGTACCAGAGATTTGTATTCTGCTCCCCACGCTCCATGCCCTGGGCCAGTGTAGAGCCCCAGCTGGAGCTGCAATGGGAAAGTAAGTGGTGGTGGGGGTAGCAGAGGGGCAGACAGTGGGAGGGTCAGGTGCTGGCAGGTGAGAGGGGGGCAAGCGGTGGGTGCAAAGGGATGCAGATGCTAGGCAATGTGAGCAGAGAGGCAAGTGGCAGGGGGGCAGGTAGAAGGGGGTACAGGCACCATGGAGTGCAGGCACAGCGCATATAGACTCTGGGGGAGGTCTGACAGAGTGTGGGGCCTAGTGATAGGAGGGACAGGCAGCAAGGGGCAAGGGTCAGGCCACTTGACTTCTACCCCCCCACCCCGCTGCTGCCTGCACCACTGCAGTGGTTGTGGGGGATGAATTTAAGATGACTTTCCAGTAATTAGATTATTGACATGAAAAATTATAACAAATTAATACATTTTCCATGTCTAGAATCTAGTTACCCAGGCGGGGGTGGTGGGGGGAGTCATTTTAAGTTTGCTGCTGCTGGGCAGGCAGGAGGCAGCTTGCCAGGGCAGTGTGGGGTTCCCAGCAGTGGCAACAAGCTTCCTCTCCTGGCCCCGCTTTGCCCTGCCATGCCAGGTCCCACCCACTGGGATGTGGGGACCCCAGGGGGAGGGCAGCATGGCAGGGAGCCCAACCCCACAGCAGGCAGATTGCACCCCCACTGTCTATGGGGGAGTGCAACCTGGATTCTGGTTCTGCTGCACTGCAGCAGTCCCTGCCTCCTGCAGGCAGCACCCAGGGCTCAGGAGCTGCTGCGGGGGGGGGCAGGGGGCTGCGTACCCAGGACCCTGGCCCCATAGCTCTGGCAGCTGGGGACCCCCCTGGCAGGCCTGGGAGGGCAGGGGGCTGTGGGTGGGGAGTAGTGGCCTGGAACTGCATCCTGGTGAGCGAAGGATTTTTCACAATTAAAAAACCCAAAATCAGATAGAAAAATTTATAGGTATTTTGAATTTATTTTATGTACTGATTGAGGCACTGGTAGGCTTCCAAATTGCTTTAAAATTGTAAATATATTAATAAAACATTGTGTTCAATTGATACCTATATATATAGTGGAGTTTCATTTTAATCACGGATTTGGGGGGGCGTTAATCAGAGAATTTGCAATTTTAAATAGAGAAAACCAGAATCCCTAGTGATGATTCACTTTGCTGTTACTCTACTGCATTCAGATGGAAGTTAAGCACATTGACTGGGGATCTGCATTGGAAGTTTATTTGTTTTTAGGGTTGTATTTGCTTTGCATAATTTTTTTAGATTATTCTCTAAAGAGAGTCAGTTTCTTAAATTATTCAATGTTGTTTTTAAAAAAAAAATTAAATTGAGATCTTTGCCATGGGACTGTGACTGCCTCATGAAACCATAGCTTCATTCAAATGATATTTTTAAAAGGTTGAACATGCAATTTTGTCATCTGCAGTTCAACATAAAGGAGCACATGTAGGAAGAGCCTTTTTTAAATAACATCTCCTTAAGTGCTCAAAAATAAAAGAACCCAGAAAAATTACAAAACATTTTTGCACACGCCAAAGAATGAAGTGCTGCTTTTTTTTCAAACAATGAGTGGGAGTTCAACTGCGTAGTAAGTAGTGACATTGACAGTAGCGTTTTAACCTGTTAATCATTGTAGCATGCTAACAAATTTTAACAAGATACATACAGTTTCTGAATGAGAGATGGGAAAAGTGAGATGTATTGACCCTACACTGTTCGTTTGCATCCAAAAGCAGAAAAATACACTGTTCAGGTGGTTTGACCCTGTTGGCCCTTTGTTCTTCCTGCTTCATTGCAGTGTTGAGTCACTGATTATGATAGCAATGCTTTCTTTTGACTAATTAGCAGAAAATGTTACATGCTAGTTTAGCTAGGATGATTACATGACAAGTAGATTAAAGAACAGGATGAAAGCTTTCATACTAAGATGAAGAGGAAACTGAAAAACCCCAAAGGGGTTTGAGTCAACATAAGTAAGACCACAGCCACTCCCATAGTCAGTAGGGTTTTGTGATGATCTCATATGACAGATCCAATCTGTCAGTTGATATTGTTCCTGTAAGATTTCAAGACTCTTGCATAGCTGGGTCAGGACAGGGTCTGCCCCATGTGAGGCAAGAACTGGATTGGCTAGACTTTGCAACTGCATCTGGATTGGTTGCCTTGGGGGACTGGCTGTTGGGAGCTGTTCTAGGGTACATGAAACAGCTCTTGGCAGTGGGATTTAGACCCACTAAACTTCTGTCTCCTGGTACACAGATGAATTTTCCATTTCTGTATCTTCAGAAACTTGGCTGGTCTCCTTGTTCCTGTTACTCCTGAGGCTATGCTGGCTTTGGCCCTCCTCCTGGCTATGGCTCGTGGACTACCCACCTCCTGGTCAGTACAGTTATCCATGGCCCTTGGTTTATCCCTTATATCTCAACTCTGCGGGTGGCTGGGCAAGTCATGTTCAGTCTCTTCATTGCTCCTAGCTTCTGAGCTATTATTGTAGGTGTGTTTGAATGCCATTTTAAAAAAAATTGAAGACAGCTGCACAGAAACAGATAAAAGTGGGAGAAATCTTGAGCTCAATTGCATCTGAAAATTGAATAGCAACTATTTTAATTAAATAAAGATGGCAAAGGTGTCGGTTGAAAAAATTAAGTCATTATCTAACAGTATTTTCTATTTAAAGAAAGCATATACCTGAAAACATAAGGAAGGCAGATAAAAAATACTAGACTTCTGACTTTCATTTTAAAGGTCTATGGGACTTGTGCTCCTAAATTAGAGACTTCTGAAAATACACGCCTATACACTACCTTAAAAATACAGCAATGTCCTTGAAGCCTTCTGTGTATGTCTGCATACTTCAATTCAGAATGCCACTTAATTGGGGCATGCATAATTGGGAAATTTCACTTAATGGGAACATTTCCCGTTGATCAGAAAGAAACCTAGTTATGCTTAATAGCCACAGACACTCTTTAAAAAGACAGCTATTCTACTTACTGGTGATGCTTGGATCATTTATGTGATCTCTTGCTGTCTCTGATTGCATTCCCTCCTTCGCAGATACATACAGAAAGTGTTTTAATTGTTTTATTGAAATTCATTTCCTACTGTTACTTTCCTTATTCTATGAAACGGTACCATAAATTTGTTGGGGCTCCACATAAGGGCCCCTGGCATTAAGCATGCAGCAAGTTCAGGATAGTATCAAGATGCTGCAGCTCACCTGAATAGCAGCACTTCCCTATGTTAAATGTTCTGTGTTCTACTAATCAGAAATTCTTCTAACAGGGATCAAGGTAACTCATAGGAGCATCTTGATTAAGAGGAATCTATTGTGTAGCTAAAGTAACTTGCAGTTTATGTTTGTTTGCTGTACACAGCTATGTCATATTGAGCCAGTGGCTGTGGGCTTCAGGAATACTGTATTGCATTTATCCTAAACTTCAGACAACTTAGTTTGAGGTTCATAAATATTTTATTAACATTTTTTCTCCCTCCAGACTTCCATATTACATTGCAAAGAAACTAGAGAAATGAAGAACATTATTTTTATTGTGTTCCAAGCCTAACCGAAAACAGGAAGTTCCAAATACCTCTCAAGAGAATCCATCTTCATAATAAGTCTAGCAATATTTTTTGGCCTTTTTATATTAGTATAGCTTATAGGTTGCTTTAGATTAATTCCAGAACGATTAGCCAATTATGTGAAAAGTTGGAGACTTACCTGAAAGACTTTGTTCAGTTTTTCACTCCGTTCTTATTCAGGCACTCTCTGTTTGAAGTTAATGAAAATTTGCCTCAAGAAGTGACCCAAATTGGAGATCCTGGTTTTCCGCATGCCCCACCCCCTCTATAAGTGTGTGTGTGTGTGTGTGTGTATTTGTTCTGGTAGTTCCTGAAGAGCCAAAGGCTGAAAGTAATTTTTATAGGTTTTCCAT
>NW_017728995.1:4500825-4510362 GCF_001723915.1 Gavialis gangeticus | reverse complement strand
CTACTCCCAAATTGATAGATTCATTCATTTATTGTGCCAGTTCTAGCCCAGAACATTGAAAGATTATCTCAACCACACCATTTTTTCATAATAAGCAAACCTAGTTTTCCTTCCATCTCAGATGTGTTAATTTCTATCTTAGTTCCTGAAGAGCCAAAGGCTGAAAGTAATTTTTATAGGTTTTCCATGAGAGTAATCTTCAGGTGTGATTATCTTTTTAGTCATAGCAAAACAAGTAGAGGACCTGCAATTGGATCTGGTGTCCTGGTTAGAAATATTGCCAGGACATTGGAAAGTGTATTATCTCATTATGAAAACAATATAGATTGATAGATCAAATCCTTTTGCATAATGCAACCCATGGAATTTCTCCTAGTCATTCTCTTAGTGAGCCCAAAACAGACATTATCATATTGCATAGAAATGTAGCATAGTCAGAAAGAGGAGAAGGATCCATCCCCATCTCAAATTATCTCAAATCCTCTTTTGCTAATATTTTATATGAAGCTTCTGGAAATGGCTTAAAATATAACTATTTTGTTGGAAAGGCTAAAGGAAATGTCTGGGAAAATTGGCTGTGCCATTAAATCCATACCCTATTTTTTAATCTATTTACTTATTTATGTTTATATTGTCTTATATTTTGACTAAAGATTGCAGTGTTGAAAAACTTTTTTTTTTTTTTTACTTGCACTCAATACGATGATACTTTAGCAGTAGAAATAACTAGCTGTATATCAGGTCATGGGGGAATCAGGTCAGGGTTGGGCTCATAAAATGTCCCTAAAGAGCATAACTACCTTTCAAATTAAAACCATGAAAATTTTTTATTAATAAAAGAGTACTCCTTTCCCCTTACATTAAACTCTAGTTCTGATTAAGGTTGGCCATAATAGTAACTGTAATAAAATTAGTAGGCCAAACTTGATTTGAAACAAGTGCCAGAAAACGTAATAACAGGAGTTTTTCATTTAAGATGTAGACTGAGTATCTGTAAATTTGAGTCTGGCTACCAGAACAGCCTGACCAGCCACCTCAGAACACACTACCTGCAACAATGTATTAACCTTAACTTTGTTTATTCTAGTTTATTAATCACTTTTATTTTTCATACAAATATATGGGTAATCACTTTTTCTTATTTGAAACTTTCTACTTTGCTTCTGATCAAATTTCTTCAGTATTTTTTGCAAATGTAACCTTATTGAAAATCAAAAGGGGAAGCTACTACACAAAAGCTTACCAATTATAACTAACTGTCCATTCCTAGCCTCAAAGTAAGTTGGTGCCTATGAAAGTCATGCCTTGCTCAACCAATTAGTCTCTTAGGTGCCACCCTAACCTACCTTCTGCCTATCTAACTGCTTGTAAAGGTTATTAGTTTTAGGGAAATGCTTATTGTTGAAGCTGTATACGTCATCAGTAAAAGTCTGCCTTCATTAATCTCTGACCTGCCAAAATATCTGAGTCTCAGTAAAATAATTTCTTAAGTTTAGAGCTAGAACACGTATGTCATATAAGCAAGCAAGGTATCCAAACAACAAGAATAGTTCTTCTATTTAAAACTTTAAAAAATGCAATGCCATCATATTTTACTACATGTATACTGACCATTTGACTGGTTCTTTTAGGAAATCTACATTGTTTGAACTGAAGCCTTCATTAATTTCCATTCTGAGCCAGTATGTCAGCTTTGTAACATCTTTATTTGAACAGATGTGTTGGAAACATGTTTGATGTTAGCTGCACAATGATCATTGGTGCTTGTTTATACTCACTTGGACCATACATAGATTAGATACAAATGTTACACCTATTGTGTGATAAGTGTGGAGAAAGCACTCTATAGCTGAAACTGAACAGATTTTCGTGGCTCATAAACTGCTTTAAAAATGGTGGATTGTGCTCAATGGATGTGGCATCTGACTAAGGTGCTTCAGGTTAAAGCACATTTTTGAACATCTGTACAACATTCCATCAGACATTAAGGTAGGTCACATTGCCAGCATCCTAGCAGCCGTGCACAGGCTCAGGCAGAGCTTGTCTGCTCTGCTTGAATATGGGGCTGGCCCCACCCCCTGGGCTGTCACTGACCTGACTCAGTGACAGCCTCTGATCCCAGCCCTCTGGCCAGCTCTGAGCCTCAGCCTGAGGGCAGGGGAGAGGGAGCTCTTTGTCGCTGCAGCCACCCTGGTGTTGGGGCTTGCTGCAGCCTGGCTGGGAGGCTGTGGAGAGAGAGTTCAGGGTCTTTGTTTCTGTAGCCACCCTGGTCCTTGGGCACACTGTAGCCTGGCTAGTGGGGCTTCAGGGAAAGGGTCCAGAGTCTGTTTCTCCACAGCTGCCCTTGCCCCAGGGCATGCTGAAGCCTGGCTGGGGCAACTGTGAGGAAGGGATCTGGGCTCTCTGTCCCTGCAGCCACCCTGGCCCATTGACACCCACATCCCAGGGATGTGCCCCTCCCACCCCATCAAGAATCACCTCACAGCCATGATGCAGAGCTCAGGAGATGAGCACAGGCCTGCAGGAGCTGGGTCCTGGCACCCACACAGCCTCCCAGGGACGGTATGATTCACACCCACCTCACACAACCAAGATGGAGACCCAGGCATGGGGGGAAACAGGGGACCTCTAGGGGAAAGGGGGCAGGGAAAGGAAAAGGAAGCAGTGGGAACCACTGACCCTACAGGCCACCCCAGTAGTCTCAGCCTTCTTTCAGGCCATTATGGCTGAGAAACCAGAAAGGGGTTGAGTGGAAGGGGCTATTAGGGGAATGGTGGGGCATAGGGGGAGGGTGATTCCCCCTGCCCTGCTCCTAGCACATTGCCCCATGCCTCTGAATTCTGCAAAGGTTTTTTTCTCAGCATTTAGCAGACCTCATCCCCTTGCTTTCCCCTCCAAGCCCCTACCACCCTCCCATCCCCAAGCACAGCCAAGGCACCAGGTCCCTCCCCACCCTGCCCTCAGAGAGATGCCCATGTCCTATTCAATGGGAACAGAAATATGCTTAATTGACACCTCAGTGCCCTATCTGTCAGGGCCATGCTGAGAAGTTGGGAGCAGCCAGCTTTACTGCAGGTGGCTTGAGCACTCGTGTGGAACCTCCTCCCCCTCCCCTCAAGCAGGCATGGAAAGGCACTAAAAGCATTTATTGAGCTGAATTTTCTAGCCAAACTCTAAAGTGTGGGTGCACAGTGCCCCATCCTGTTTGGCATTGCTACAGGCCTGGTTGGCAGAGAGCACCCTGAGGTCAGGGACAAGAGATAACATGCAGCTATGTATGAGAAAGCCCTATAGTCATAGCACAGCAGGAATGGGAAAAACTCCCTTACAAAAGTCTCCCCAGTCCCTCCCTATCAGTTCCAAGACAGGGACAGACATGATGGCAGTACTCCTGCATGGGAGCTGTTATCACAGAAACTTCACTTTTGCTGCCAGGGCTGCTTGTACACACCACGAGGGTTTAATTCAATTTAGTTCCCCTTAAATTGAAACAATGGGTTTTTAAAAACACCACTTCAATTTAGGGAGATTTAAACTGAATGAACCCCCTGTGGTGTGTATACAAGGGTGGGGGCCCAACCCTTACCTGCCTGTTCAGCAGCAGGGGTGGGGGGAGAGGGGGAGCTACCCACAGGTCAAGCAGTCCCTGAGCTATGCAGGGCCTGGAGAGGCTGGCAGGTAGCACAAGGGCACTTTTCACTCTCCCCTCCAATACAATCAATGTGTAAAGTCCATGGGTCCCAGGTAACTCCCAGTCTCACAGCACAGATAGACACAGTACTGACCAACACCCCCTCCTGCCTCAAGCTGGGTGACTTAACACCCGCAGAGCGCATAGGAGATGCGTGTAGGAGGTCCCAGTGAAGTAAGGATGAGATATTACATTCTCTGGTCACAGCCTCTGAGCTCAGGACACACATTGTGAACTCCTGGCACCAGGAACTGTGGGACTGACATGAGGAATGACTCGAGATGTGGAAAGGGGAAATGGTCAGACTGGGGGGTGTTTACACCTGGACTATTAATGCCCAGTAATGGGCTGTCAAGGCCCAGGAACAGGCTGCCGAGGCACATGGATGGGGGCTCCAGGTGGCCACTTGGTGTTTGGAGGAGACAATCTGTGCCCATGCAGAGCTGAGAGTTGCAGCACCAATATAGGGAGTTTATGCATGGAGTCCTGTTCCACATGGGGTCTGCCTGTGACACCCCGGACTGGTGGTAGCGCCCCCTCCTGTGAAGAGCTTGTAGACCTACAAGGCAAGAGTGCTGGGAGAAGCTCCTACCCAGTCCCCCATGGCATGGTGAGCCCCACTCCAGGGACTTTTCTCTGGGGTGACAGGGACATGGTTCCCACAGGGGGGAAACCTGGATGATAGATGAGGGGGAACACTCTACACTGTGCCCTGACTGGGAGATGCTAGGGGGCGAAGGGGCACTGGGACAGATGTGGCACATGGGAGCCATTGACCCATGGTCCAAGGAGGCAGAAAGGCATCTAGTTAATCTTGCTCTAGGGAGCAGCAGTGGGTGAGGGTAGTGGGACCAGGCTTCCCAAGATCGAATAGCAGGGCCATCAGAGACACCACACCATTTCCAGGACCATCTCACTATCTCCAACCACTGGCAGTTGCCCTGTATGTGTAGGCCCCACATAAGATTCCAGGCCAGTTCCCAAGAGGTGCAGGAGCACTCGGAAGACAGGGAGAACACAGCCCACCAGTCTGCTGAGCCAGGCTTTCACTGGGACACCATCTGGCACCATAGCACACTAGCTGCAGCTCATCCACCCATCAGCCCTGAGGTCCAAGGGAGAACTCTTCAGCTCCCTGGGGCTCCCCTCCTACCTCAGGTCTCACTGCAGGAGAAGGGTATAGCTTTAGTGGTGATAGGCAGCCCCTGGACTCAGGCTGGCAGTGTAACATGAACCACAGGCATGGGAGTATATCTAGGGTCCTTGAAGGGTGACACTGGGCCCCAGGGGTTGAGCCCAAGGGTCCCAGGGGGGAGAACCAGGAGTCCACAACACCTGCTGTGGCAATGTCTCCTGGCCTGCAGCTTCCTCTGCCCCTCAACACAGCAGCTGCCTCCCACCCCAGTGCTCTCTCAGACAGACAGTGGTCCAGGTTCACACACCTGTCCAACTCCTACATGGAAAAGTCCCCCCTTTTCACTCCTGACCCCTGCAAGTAGGGTTCTAGGTCAAAAGTCCCTATATCCTGTGCCTCCCCTCCATGGGTTTGTGTTTGTTAAGTTTAGGCCCTACAGCATTCCCCCTCACCAAATCCTATTCTACCCTCCTTTTCCCTTCCAAACCAGCCCTTCTATCCAGGTTCTTTTACCCCTTTCTCAAAATCACTCCCCCGCCTCCTCCAAAGATTAGTTAGTTTGTGTTAATTAGGAAAAGGGATCAAATTCTGCCATGGCCAATATTCAACACATTGTCTTTATTAAACACACAAAAAGTTTGGCAGCTTTAGCAGTTTAATAGGGCATGGGACATGCCTCTTCCTCATGCTGAATGCCCCCCTACCCTAGTGTGTGCCCCTGGGTGAGAGTTGGGGAGGAAGAGGGGAGGGACAATGGTGCCTGGGTAGCCTGGGTTGTGGGCAGCACTATCCAGGATGCAGGGCCAGACAAGCCCCGGGCAGGAAACCCATATGCTAGTGCCAGGGTGGGGGCACTCAAAGCCCTCCAGCCTTGCTCATGTGGGGAGGGCTTCTTGTTCACACAGATGAGGAAGTAGTTGGCCAGGGCTTTGTGGATCCATGCAGCCTGGTGTTGTGTGGGACCCAGGCCACCAGCACTGGTGGGGGCTTGCCCTTGCCTGAAGCACCGTGTGATGTGTGCTTATGTTGCCAGGCCCAATTACGGTCCAAGCCGCCTTGGCTTAGGCTTCACAGAAGACCTCCCTGCTGGTTGAGGAAACATGTTCAGTTTGAAAGTGTTCTACCTTATAGCACTTTAAGTAAAGCACAAAAGTTTGAGCACTTTTGCCACAGGCTTTTTGAATATCTGTACTTAGCCATAAATACATTAATGGATTTTTCAGGACTTGAACATGGTAAGATATAACCACATTTGGACTCGTTAGTCCACTTAGGCACCAGTCTTGTTCTTGTTGTACATAAGGAACACTGTGAAACTCCAATTTGGCATTAAACTCCTAATTAACAAAGTATTTAATCCCAAATTTAACTTTATGCATGAACTTCCTAACAGGTAGAATGGAATCTGGCCCTGAGATGTTACGGCTGCCTCTCACATTGCACTTGGGGAAGTATGCTGGTTTTTATTTTAAAGTGAAATGAAAGGCCACAAATAATCCTAAGTAAATATATCATTAGTAAAGCTATGATTTTCTTCCAATAGTCAGGATAGCCACAAGATTTGAGTAAGCTCTGTGAAACCTTACAAATTAGTATAAAAATGCATCTAGTTCAAAAGGTTTGTATTTTATGTAAAAATACATGCCGTTTTCTATGGTATTATCAAATCAAATCAGTGGGTCTCTCCCTTGATATGATTTTTGCTTAGCCTTATCAACAGGCAGCAGGTATCTGTAGCAGTGTAGCTTGGCCAGTAAGTACTGAGTAAGGAAGCAGGTAAGTGCTGTTAAGGTGAAAATGAGGCAAAATGGTTTCAGCAATTGTCAGCAATGTAGGAAATGAAATTGCTAAGCAGACAGTTAAAAGGGGATATTTCACAAAAGTGGTAGGATGTTTGGCACAGCACATAATGTTCCCACAGATTTCAGGTGAAAAGCAAACGCTGACAAACACCCTGAGAGTGCTTTGCACAGAGGGAATATACAAGCACTGAATCTGCAATAGGAAAGACAAAAAGAGCGAACGAGCTATTTTCTGTAAAGACAGGCGAACACAGGTATTTGAGGATAGAAATTTACTGGCATTCAGGTTTTTTGTACCACTAATTATCCTAGACACATCTACTATGAAAATCTCTAAAAAGCATTGGAATCCTATTTATTCAGATAAATTGAGAAACATGTTCTTATCAGAGCTTTTGGAACGTCATGTAGATTACCTGAAATAAGACTATAGCCCAAACAATTTTTCAATAATTGTTGCAGAGCAGAGAACAGGTGCCGATGGCTACTGTTTTCCAGCTACTGTAGCAGGGCTATGCTGTACCTTTGAAGACACCTCATGATGATTAGAAGAGAGTTTGGAACTTAAATTTCTTCCTATAGACTAATGAACATTGAAACAGCAACTGTTGGAAACATTTAAGAAGAATACTGGAAAAAGTCTGGTTTTGTTAGTGACAATACTATATCTATGACAAAACTGTGGGGATAAAGTCTCAAAAGTGTGGGTTTAAAATGCAGTTCATGTAGCTTGAACAGCATGTTTGCTGAATTAGTTTTGGTGATACATGGGCCAACATATTTGCAAGCATGAATTAACTTGCTATTGCAGAGAAATAGGCCTTTTCTGCATATTTTGCCTGCAAGGTACAGTTGTTTCAATGGTAAAAAGGGAAAGTGCCTGAAATACTACCTCCATTGATGATCAAAAGGTAAAACATCTGGTCTGAAGCTGTTTGGTTTCAAGCCAGCCACCTTGGCTAAGTACAGACAGTAAAAAAGCCTGATGCTGAATTGATTAGTCTTTGCAGGTTAGTCTAAGCTGCATAGATAGATTGAACCAATAAGCAAATGAACATACATTTACTTTTGATTCAGAAAATGCAGCCACATGCCTGCAGTGGCTCAAGCCAGAAGCTGGGGTGGGCTACAGCATACCTGCCAGCCAGTGCCAAAGGGAAAGGACAGAAACCCTCAAAGACTTTTCCCCCCTCCCTGCTGGAGCATAGGGGCATGGCCAGGCCCCAGCCTGTGCTCTGCCTGAGTGAGGGGAGGTAGTGACATTGAATTTCTAAAAGCTTGAACAAGAATAGTTTTTTCTCTGAAACAACTATAAACTGAAGAACTATAAACACAGCATGGGTAGTGTGTTTGCTTATTCTTCCTGCTGCCCCTGAGGTCTCTGGGATTTGCAGTCCACAATCACAGCAGCAGGACTCTTCAGGGTTTATCATCACTTCTTCTCCCTGCTTCTCAGTGCTTCTGAGATTTGTAGTCCACAGTTGCAGCCAGCACTTAGAAAGCCAGCAGGGAAGGGCAGCTCTGTACTTGGGGGAAGGTGAGTTTAACCCCCCTCCCTGGCCCCAGGTGCCAGCCAGGGTTTGCCTGAGGGGGCAGGGAGCTGGCCAGTGACCCAGCTCTCACAGGCAGCACAGCCCAGCTCAGGGCTGCAAAGCACCCTGGGGTGCTAGGAGACTGATTTAACTTGAACCAGGAAGGAAACAGGAGTTTCATAAACCGGTTTGACATAAATCAGTTAAGCTGGATACTACATTCAACCAGATTTATCTTAAACCAGTTTCAGCCATTTTGAAGCTAGTTTATGTACACTGAACTTCTGTTCTGTTACAGGTTTAAACCAGTTTCTGATTACTTAAATTGATTTATGTGTAACTTCTGTCCCTAGCCCTTGAGAACTACATGGGCTGTTTTGAAGTTAACCATGAGAAAATTTGTATTT
Organism: Gavialis gangeticus; assembly: GCF_001723915.1. NCBI lineage: Eukaryota > Metazoa > Chordata > Crocodylia > Gavialidae > Gavialis > Gavialis gangeticus. Next base: position 4,501,795 of record NW_017728995.1, on the reverse strand, counting down.
CAGCAATTGAGGATATGGTCCTCTTCTATGAGTTGTCAGAAATATATGCAGATAGTTCTGCAATAAGAGCATTTGCCTCAAGAATAATGTCTGTTCTTAACACTTCTTAGAAGTCATAAACTGAAGCATAGGAAGTGGCAAACAATTTGGCTAATTCTGCCAGCTGTGGAAAGAAACATCCTGCCTTACAGTTAAACAACTGAAAGCTTGTTAGTCAGGCAAGCCCTCACTGAAAGCACCAGGAAAGTCAAATCCAATATACAGGCTGCTGCAAGCTTTCTGCCAATTAACAGCCATTTTTTTCTGGATTCTCATCCCATTTAAAGACCAAACATCTTGAGTTTGAAAATAGTGAAAAAAATCAAAAACATCTTATGTGCTAAGTCAAATGGGAAAAATTTTCAAACATCTTGAGTTTGCCTCAATAAATATGAATTTGATAGCTTTCTTGATGCAAGTTACGGTGTAAAGTGCCACGTTTTAGTGCACTTTACATTTTCATATGACTTAATAGAATACTTTCCAACATTGGTTGCAGTGCTTTGAGACCTTAGTTCATCTCCATTAATACTGCAGACTGGGGAAAGCCGTTTTCTGTCTACAAAGATGTCTTGCAAGATGATAAATGTATAATGAAGGAACTACAACATTAGGGTTAGCATACATCCAGATTTTCCCCAACATGTTCTCTTTTTTGGTCCCCTGTCCTTCCAGGCAGGTTTTTGAAATACAAGCAAATATCCCAGTTTTTGCTCTGCCTCTGCTTTTCCTAGCACTTCCAACTTTGCTGCTTGGGCCTGGAGGCAGCAGGGGAAGGTGATTGGCTGCCAGGAATAACATGCTCTGTACATGGCGTTGGAAGTGAAGGGCACCACCATGGTCTGGGGGGTGGGGTACAGTGGGTCAGGAGTGAGGCTTGGAGGTGGGCTTTTGGCTTAGGAGTGAGAGGCAGAGGCAGGGCACCATGCTC
>NW_017728995.1:4498571-4500700 GCF_001723915.1 Gavialis gangeticus | reverse complement strand
GTGAGAGGCAGAGGCAGGGCACCATGCTCCCTCCCACCCCCCCACAATCATATACCCCTTCGCTCCTCCTTCCCCACAAAAGGACACAAAAAGGTGTCCTTTTTTTGAAACTGGAAATATGGTAACCCTATACAATATGCAGTTTCAGAATGAAGAAAAACTCTAATTGCAAGTATGCATGGCTGGGGAGTTTTCTGGATTTTTTTCAGTAATCAATTATTTTACTTGTATATATTAGGACTGAGAGTACTAACAATACTCACTTTATTATTTAAAACCTCCTATGCATGTTGGTGTACATAAAGCTATGTTCAGTAATCTTTACGTGAATATGGGAGGCGAGGGGGGAGTTCTTACACCAGTCTCCTGCCAGTCTGCAGTTTCTTTGTCTTCTATAAAGAATGTTGCTGCTGCTACTGTTTTGGGAGTGGCTTTGGCACAGCAATTAGAACGGTCATGCTTAGCTATTATTCTGAGAGCCTGAAAAATTGTTCCTGTGGAATTAAAGCAAGAGAAGAAAGCTTTTTGGCTTTCAGAGTTTGTTTCTGCAAAAGCTGAACAGAATTCCTTGAGGCCAAAGAAAGGGGGCACTGCTGTCCTTGAGGGTATTCCCTCTTGAATATCAGCGGCCTACTGCAAGCAATGGTATGTTAAAACTTCCCAAAGGAAAGGTTGCAAGAATTCTTTATGAAGGTAAGTGCTGGGTATTCTAAATATTGGGGTTCCTTCCAGCTTGCCTCATAAAATATTGGGTTTACAGCTACATACAACAGCAGAATGCAGCTTTGCCTTCCTTTCAATCTAAGTAGAACCAAAGGCAGCTGACTACAGAAGCAGCTCTGGTGCTTTTCTTCAAAGATAGCCCTATGCCCGAGAGGTGCTAGTGTCATCTGTTCCCTTTGAAGTCCATGGAAATAAGGAATGCTGTGTATTTGGTATCTTGCAAGAGGATGTTTGCAAATGTTTTAAAGAAATATTTCAAGCAGTGAAAAAGTGACATCCACTTTGAAAAAAAATCTGTAATTGAAAGATATAAAATAATCTGCAAAGATAATGTTTGATCTCTTCCCCTCTCCTTGTCTCCTCCCTCCTGCTCCCCCACACACCCAGTGAGGGAAATTTAAAAAGTCCAGCCACTTCTTACAAGTCTTCAGTGCTGCTTCTTTCTGGTGCTTCAGACATCAGGAGTACTCTTTCTTTTTGATGAGGAACATACCTTTAATTAAATCTTTAGCCTTGTCATTTGGTTCTTTTTCTCCTGCAAGAGAAAAAAATGTCATTTACTTTCAGCAACTCGTTTGCTGCTTTTCTCACCCTTTCTAGTATAAGCCCAGCCATCCTTTACCTCAACTAAGTTAATAGACCCTCTTACTGTCAATCAAAATTAATTAGAAGATTTTCCTTATAAAACACCTTCCACCAGCTCTTTACAAATGCATGCACAGAGGTCTATTTGTCCTTTAACAAAGGTGTTATAGGATACCACTATGTTTAATATGTAGTTTTTAAAGAGATAGGACATAGGTATAAAAATAACCAGTGGGTCAAAACCAGCAAACACTTGCAGCCTGCCCTTACCTCATGCACTAATCCAGGGGGCACATGCCCCGCCTCCATGTATCCCTGGGGGTGCATGCAGTGGTGGGAGCTTCCCTCCTTCTCAGCCCTCAGCACACCGTGAACAAGCTGCTCATGGCTCCATCCTGTGCCCTGCCACAGCTGAGCAGCCCCTGCCACTGCCCTAGTCCCGCTCCCTCTCTCACCATGGGGGCCTCAATCTGCACCCCCATGCTCCTTCCCCCCATAGACTTAGTGGCCAGATGCTGCTCTCCAAGCTGCCAGGCTGCATTCCTGGCCACATGCATACTGCAGCTGTGCACATGCATGCAACATTTATCAGTGACATTATTGGCTACACTAGCCAAAAAAAAGCTGATGGTTGATAATTTCAATGTTCCTTTCATCAATGCTGATCCAATAGGGACCAATATATTGGTGCACATCTATTCATTGATTCATCTAATTATAAATATTCTATTACATAATGTTTAAAATAAAACCAACAAAAATTATCAAATCTCCTATTCTGCTATTCTATTTTAATCTTTGTTGCCTCTTAGAAAAAATGT
>NW_017728995.1:4480413-4493571 GCF_001723915.1 Gavialis gangeticus | reverse complement strand
ATTCTATTACATAATGTTTAAAATAAAACCAACAAAAATTATCAAATCTCCTATTCTGCTATTCTATTTTAATCTTTGTTGCCTCTTAGAAAAAATGAAGTGCTCACCTATCATAGCCAAGATATAGAAATGCCAAATCCTCCATAGACAGCATTTAGTTCCTAAAATTTTCAGTTTTTAAAATTGTCCCTTGCTTTCAAAGCCAATCATTTTTATAGCTGTTGCCAATCCAGAGGTTTAATTTCTTGATGTACTAATTCAGCAGGACTAATAGCTCCCTATTAGAGAGAAAAGAAGGTCAAAGGAAAAACATGAAAGGAGAAGTAAAGGACCAAGAAGAACCCCATCAGACATCACAGGACCATGTAACAGCAATCAAATGAGCAAAGAGGGTGTTATAAATGGCTGTTGTGGTTGTTAATTTTATTACTAGTGGAGAAAGTGCCAATCATAAAGTTGGTTTACCTGCTGTTTTCAGACAGGGTTAAAGCTAGGTCACTCAAAGGCAGATGGCTTTATCTTTTGTTTTATTTTCTTTTAGTCTCTAAGGTGCCACCACCTTGCCCTGTCTTTTTGCAAAAGTAGTAATTGATCCTTCCCATGTGCACTGATCTTCCAGTTAACTCTGTTTGCTGTGCTTTACTTTGCCTTCTTTGCTCTGTCATAATGTCGTGCTGATGTTCAGAGCCTGCTAGGTTGCTAGCAAGTCAAGGGACAGAAGGTACACATAAACCTATTTAACTGATCAGAAACTGGTTTAAACCTGTAACAGAACAGAAGTTCAGTGCATATAAACCACTTTCAAAATGACCAAAACTGGTTTTAGATAAAACTGGTTTAATGTGGTATCAGGCTTAACTAATTTAATTCAAACCTGTTTATGGAACTTCTATCCCAGATCCCTTCCTGGTTTAAGTTAATTCACAGTCCCCCCGCATCCCAGGATGCTTTGGACTGGTTTGTGCTGTCTGCTCCAGCAGAGCAGGATTGCCCGCCCCCCCCCCAGCTGGAGCACTATCACTGTTCTGGCTGGCTGAGAGGTGAGTGGGGATGGGAAACCCTGCTCCGGACTGCAGCCAGGGTCTGCAGGCTTCACCCCTCACCGCTCAAGAGGCAGAAGTAAAGGGTATGGCCAGATGGCAGTAGCCTGAACAAAGGTGGGCTAATCCCCCCTCCTTCCCCTCTCCCACTAGCACAGGACCACATATGGGGTCTGCCTGGCAGGGCTGAAGCAGCCACTGCCAGGCTTCCCCACCCCTCCACTCCCACTCACTGCTTGAGCAGCAGGAGCGGGGGGCATGGCCAGATGCTAGTAGCCTAAGGCAAGGGGGAGGTGAATCCACCCTCCCTCCCCTCTCCCACCCACATGGGACCCCAGTCAGGGTCTGCCCACTCACTGCTCGAGGCACCCCTGCCAGGCAGACCCTGTCTGTGGTCCTGTGCTAGTGGGAGAGAGGAAGGAGGAGGAATTAACACCTTTTTCCCTCCTTCACCTCAGGCTACCGGCATCTGGCCATGCCCCCCACTCCTGCCGCTTGAGCAGCGAGTAGGGGTGGGGTGCATGAGGAAGTCTAGCAGGGGCTGCTGTGCCCCTGACAGGCAGACTCTGGCTGGGGTATCATGCTGGTGGGAGAGGGGAGGGAGGGGGGATTAAATCTGCCTCCCTCCCCCACTTTGCCTCAGCATGCTAGCCAGGGGTTGGGGGCTGGCCATGCTCCCTGCCACTTGAGTGGAGAATGGGGGAAAGCCTGGTAGGGGCTGCTACTGCCCCTCCCCCGGCACATTCTGGCTGGGGACTGTGCAGGCCAGGATGGGGGTTTAAACCCCTCCCCGATCATACTCAGTGGCCTGCCAAGGCCTGGCAATGCCCCTCCCCACTCAGCCCAGCTTTCCTCCAGTCTTCTGGCCACTGCTGAAGGGAAGGAAGGGCTTGCTTTAGTGTCCTGCCCCTCCACCCCCAGCTTCTAGCCTGAGCCACTGCAGGCATGTGACTGTATTTCCAGAATCAAAAGTGAATGTCTACTAGGTTAGAGTAAACTTCAAAGATTGAATTGATTCAGGTTCAGGGGTACTTAAGCAAAGTGACATACATTTTTAACCCCATATGCTTTGTTCATCAGTACCTAAATTAGGAACATTATTACTGTACACCCTTCCTCCCAGAAAGGGTGGCTATACATCTTGTTTTTGACAGGACAGCCTCATTTGAAACACCTGCCCTGGGCATCCTATCATTTTGGTCGAATGAGCTCTTTTGTCCCATTTTCAGAAGGATGCCTGGGACTGGTGTTTAAAACAAGTCTGCACTGACAAAACCAGGATAGTCTTATCCCCCACTTACCACTCCTTCACACAAACATGCACTTGGTCTCTGGCATGCTCAGTTGAGACTAAAGCTCAAAGACAGTTGTGTGTGCCAGGGAGTGGAGTGTCCTGTTTTGAAATTGGGGAAATATGGTCACCCTACCCATAAAGCACAGTAACTCTGTTTAGTGATTTGCTATGTACTTACTGATACAGCTGTATGAAATACTCAATAAAATTAAAAATATTCATAAAGTGTAATATTCGTAACAAGAGATCAGTCACTGGAAGAAGTTATATGTAGAATCATACAAAAGTAGGGCTGGAAGGCACCTCCATATGTTTCCTATTCCAACCCCCCTGCCAGAGGCAGGATCATCCCTATTCAAACTATCCTATATAAATCCGTTTTTCAACCTCTTAGCAAAATTAGTCAATCCTTACACAATACAAGATATAACAACCTTACCTGCCACAAGCAAAGCAGAGGAACACAGTAGCCAATGCCCTGCTGCTGCAAAAGTGGTTAAAATATGCTCAAGAGATCCTAGGAAGAGGGCCACACCACAGAGGAAGGCAAAAACTCCCACCAAGCTAATCATGGGGCAAAATTCTCTCCAATATGGTGAAAAATATGATGATCAGTCTGACCCTGAGCAGAGAGTCAAGACCCTCCAATCAGGAATCTTTAAGTTTTTGTCTCAGCAGGAACGTGGGCACACACCAGTCAAAATCCTCAGCCTTGGCTACAGGCAACACACCCCCAGACATGTGGTGGGAAGGGGGTAATGGGAAATTCCCTCCCAGCTCTGTGCAGCAACCCAAAGCCCAGAAGCATGGGGAATATTTATACTAGAACACAGGCATAGGTGTGCCTAGAACATCCCCAACCAGTGGCTATCCAACCTCTTCTTGAACACCTCCCATAATGGCGAGTCCACAAGTTCCCTAGGCAGGCAGTCTTTTCCACTGCTTCACTGTTCTAACAGTAAAGACGTTTTTTGTGATTTGGAATCTAAACTTAATTTGCTACAACTTCAAGCCATTGATCTGTATGCAGTGAGAGAAAAGGTGTTTTCCCTCTTCTTTATGGCAGCCCTTCAAGTATCTGATGATTTCTATCATGCCTCCTCTAAAGTGCCTTTTCCATAAGCTTCAGCCTTTCCTCGTATGACTTCCCATCCAAACCCTTTATCATTTTTGTCCCCCATTTCTAGACCTTCTCTAACTTCTCCACATCCTTTTGAAAATGTTGAGCCCAAAACTCCACATACGAGGCCTAGATGAGGCCTAACCAGTGCTGAGTAGAGACACTATTGCCTCCTGTGTCTTGCACCTAATACTTCTATTAATACAACCTAAAACTGCATTCACGTTTTGTGCAGCTGCATCACATTGAAGACTCTTATTGAATCTCTGATTTACCAAGACTCCCAGATCCTTCTCCATAGCGCTGCCTTCCAACCAGGTGTCACCAGGTTATATTTTTTATTATTCTTCCTGAGGTGTAGCACCTTGCCTTTGTCAGCACTGAACTTCATCCTGTTAGCTGCAGCCCAGCTTTACAATCTGTTGAGATCTTCTGAAGTGCACTTCCATCCTCCAAAGTGTTCTTATTAGTTTCTTCCAGTAGGTTGTCAGCAAACTGGCTCAAGAAGCTCTCAATCCCAGCATGCAAATCATTAATAATTACTGCGCCAGTTGTCAGTCCACCATATATCAGTTTTGTCCAGTCCACATTTCCCCAAGTTTTTAACGAAGTTATGTGAGGCCTTGTCAAAAGCTTTGCTGAAGTCCAGATACATTATATCCACTGCATTACCTTCATCCATCCAAGTAATTGCTTTGTCAAAGATGATCAAGTTTGTTTGACAAGATTCATTCTTAGTAAATCCATGCTGGGTGCTTGTGATCAGTCTCTCCTACAGATGCTTGTAGACTGACTTCCTAAGAACATGCTGTAGTAACTTCCTGGGACCTGAAGTGAGGCTAACCAGTCTGTAGTTCCATGGTTTCTGCTCTTTTAAAAGAGAGGCGCTGCACTGGTCCTTTTCCAGTCATCTGGTACCTCGTCTGTCTCCTATGACTTTATGAATATTGTTGCCAAGGGCTCTGAGATCTCTTCTGCCAGTTCCTTCAGTACCCTGGGATGAAGTTACTCACAACTTCCCTGGTCTTTCTTTTCTGGCCAAGATAGTTATAGAACCTCTTCTTGTTGTTTTAACTTCCTTCACCAGGTGCAGCTCCTTCTTTATCTTTGCCTTCCTGATTTCTCCCTGCAGGTTCTTGCGGAAAGCTTCTTTGATGACCAAAACATTTTTCCATTGCCTGTACACTTTCATTTTGCAGTTAAGGAATCCTAGAAACTCCTTGTGCAGCCACATTTTTCTTTTGCCATTCTTGCGCATTTGGCGTGCTGTGTTTCCATGTAAACACCGCCTCACCTGCCAGTGTCTCCTTTATCACTGCCTGAACCACTGGCTGCCTGACAGCAGTAGCACTACGTATTGCTTTGACCCAAGGGCTCAACCATTCCATCCCTGCAACCTCCAAAACTCTTACCTGTCATACTCTCTGAAGTTCAGGTTGCCCTCTGCCCCATTCTTGGTCAGAAGCTCTGCTCCCATTGCTCTCTTTCCATTTATTGGAGAAACATGAGCCCAAATCACTCTCATTCTCCTCAGATTACCTTTAGTCCCTGCTGTTGTCCTTCATTTTGCCATGGCCTTCCCCCAAATTGCTCATTTCACTATTACCTCCCCCCCCTTCATATTGATCTTACTATACTGGCATTTTCTGAGGGTGCAAATACCCCTGACTTCTGTGTAGCGGGTATTTGTGCTACCTAAATTTAGCTATACCTACCTCACAGCCATCTCACCAACCTGACAAAGCTACTGGCAGATTCTTCTATGACATTCACTTTTGTAGTCTGGCGAAGGTGGGTGACAGAAAATTCATGTCACAATTCCACTGGGCATCTGTCACACAAGTAAAATGTTTGTCGGACCACTAACAGTATGAGTTCTGAGCCTGTAGCAGTTTCACATTGCTACTGATTGACATGAATAGGTACACAGTCATGCTTCAGTGTAAAGTGATGCCAGAATCAATTCCAATGTTTTAGTTCCTATCTGATCATTTTTCATTGGAGAAAGTGGGACAGTGTACTGCAGCATGTGCTCCAGTGCCATGGGAAGTATAGACAGTAACAGCCTCAAATTGGCATATGTTAATGGAGGTGCATATAATCTGTGATCCAAGCAGAATGAAGTTTTCCTTGCACGGTGTCATGATAGGTTACAACTCAGATATATATGTAACATGTACACACACTTGTGCTGTGTATGACAAGGTGTGTGCCTTTGGTTGTTGTGCAGGGGGTGGGTGGGGGTGTGTCTGTTTCCTGTACTTACCTTTTTTTCCCCTTTTTCTCCTCTGGCTTTTTGCTTTAAGGAGGAAACATGTTGTTCCGGCCACATATTCTGCACATGGAAAGCTGATGTCTTGCATCTGGGTAAGATATGCAAAATCATCTGGCCTCATTGGCCAGGGGGAGCAAAGTCTCCTCCTGGCAGATTGAGTAAGAGAGAGGTTGGAGTGTGGCACCTCCTGTTTAGACAAGGCTTGGGTATGTCACATCAGGTATATGAAAACAACTCAACTAAGGCTGTCTCTCTTTTTCTCCTGGGGCTGCTAAGAGCTGCAAAGCTGAATTGGGAGGCAGAGAAACTGCACCCCATGGTGGGGGTCTCCCCTCTCTTTGCCGGAGAGGTGAGCTAAAGCTATGTGAAGGGAAAGCCTCAAGTACAGGGAGAGAAAGTCAGTCTCAGAATCTGAGACCCCTATTCCCTCCCTCTTCTTCCCCCCCTTTTATTCCCCTGAGTTTTGAGTGGGATAATACCATGGGGGTATTAATCCCTGCAATGAACTGAACAGGAATGGACTCCTGACAGTCTTGCTGGCAGTTTTGTCCAGGCTTAAAGCCTTGCATGGGAATAATACCATAGGGGTATTAATCCCTGGAGCAGACTGACCAGCAATGGAGTCCTGGCAGTTACTGGCTACATAGGCCTGGACCCCCTCTGTTTTGTAATTATTATCTCAGCATAGTGGTATAGGTGAGACTGAATGTCCAGGCCGCAGCCACATAGGCCTGGGCCCCTTTGGGGTTTTGCAGCTGTTGTGTCTCAGCCTAACTATAAGGCTGAACCCCAGCTGTGTGTTTGGCTGGCAGATTTGGGCCAGAGTAGAGCCTGGCATGGTTTAGGCCAGGGTGAGACGGGGTATTTTTTGTTGTTGATTCAAGGCTCAGTGTGGTAGAGGCCTGACCCCTCCTCCAAGTTGTTTTGCAGCTTTCTGCCCCAGCAGAGCTGAGATTGGGACTAGGAATTTTGGGGTGGGGTATGCTGACAAAAGCCACAGTTTGCCCCTCAAAGCCACCATGCAGAAGGGGAGGTCAGTGCTCTACCACTTCTCCATTCAGGCTCCTTGTAACGCAGAAGGACCCACACTCTCGAGCAGCTCCCCCTGGTGCAGCAAACCCAAGGAGCAGTTCATAAGACTGTTCAGTACAGGCCCCACTCTCCAGCCCATTGCTGAAGGGCAAGTAGAGAATCATAAAAAATTAGGGTTGGTGGGGACCTCAGGAAGTCATCTAGTCCAACCTCCTGCTGAAGGCAGGACCATCCCCAACTAGACATCCCAGCCAAAGCTTTGTCCAGCAGAGTTTTCAAAACCTCCAAGGATGGAGTTTCCACAGCCTCTCTGGGTAACCTGCTCCAGTATTTTATTATTCTCCTAGTAAGAAAATTCTTCCTAACATCTGACCTAAACTTCCCTTGCCGCAACTTGAAACTATTGCTCCTTGTTCTGTCAGGGCTATAGGGGTACAGGACCTCAGAACTACCATTGGGTGGGGTAGCCCCTAAGCCCCAGACTGTCTGGACATGAGTGCAGCTTCCCCAAGAGGGAGCAACCTATGGACTTTGTCTTGTAGTTAATAGTGTTTTAAATTTTATTTGGTGTTTTCCTTTGGGGTTTTTTGCCTTTATTTTCTGTAATAAATCTGTACTTTTGTGTTTATACTGCTTGCAAGGAGGGCACTTTGTTTATGTGGGACACCCCAGCAAATGTAGTGTTCCCAGATTTCTGTGTGGGGGCTTGAGCCACTGATATGGCTTATTGGGTATCCTGAAATGTGAACTGGCCATTCTTGCTGCCAACTGGTACAAGGCAGAAGGGTTACACCAAGAGGGTTACACATACATTATATATTCTTTGAAATTCCATGACAAAACATTATTTCCATTTCTGGTCATAATTTTGGGAGCACAATTTTTAAAGCCAAAACGTGCCATACTATTTTTTAATGTGGATAAAATAGTCCATAGGGTGGCTCTATCAGTACAAAATTAGATTTCCAAATTATTTTTGTTTTATACTTGATATCAGAAGATCTATTAACAGGAGTAAGTACCTTTCAATCAGCAAATTATGACACTGACTCATAACAGCCACTGACTTCCAGCAGTGTTGTACAAGTCTCCATTTAGTCTGGTTCAAAGATAAATGCCATCATTGCTTTCCTTGGATGCATGAAGAAGCAGGAATGAAAAGTAGATGTTAAAAAGCATGGGGGTTAAGACATACCTGTTTCACCCCACTGCTGACATCAAAAGCATTTTGATTCTTTGTTTTCATACACTACAGTTGTATGAATTTGTAGGTATGTTTATACCTAACATATAAACAAAATAACAACTATTCAAAACTGGTATCATTCTGTAATAACATATTTATTGTGTTCTATGTATGATGAATATTTTATCTTCTTTACATGTGTTCTTGCATTGCTACATGTTCTATGTCTGGTAAAAATTCTTTCTGGAATGTCAAGTACAGCTGGATCTTTAAAGAAAGAGTCATTGTTTTGTAGGGCTGTTTGAAATCAGGCCAGTGATGAGATTTTCATGTATAATATATCGCTTCTCTGAGATCATTTGTTAATGAGAAATTCTGCACCATAGAAAAAGAGTATATATAAATAATGCAGAAACACACTTTCCCTATCTTTGGAGTTTTGTACACAGTAAACTGTGCACTGACTTTCATATTGAGAGTGATGTAGTAATGCTTATATATATACACCCATCAACTTTTATATATAAATTTTTATATATATATGTTACAGAACTGGGTTTATAAATATGGGTTACTGCACACCTTGGCTAGGGACAGACATTACACATAAACCAGTTTAAGTGATCAGAAACTGGCTTAAGCCTGTAACAGAACAGAAGTTCAGCGCACATAAACCAGTTTCAAAATGTCTGAAACTGGTTTAAGATAAACCTCATTGAATGTAGTATCAGACTTAACTGATTAGGGTCAAACCAGTTTATGTAATGTCTGTCCCAGATCCTTTCCTGGTTTAAGTTAAACCAGAATCCCCCTGTATTACAGGTGCTTTGCAGCCCTAGGCTGGGCTAGGCTGGGCTGGGCTGGGCTGGGCTGTCCAGTCCAGAGAGCAGGACTGGCCCCTGTGCTCTGCTCCTTTGCCAGAGCTCTGGCAGAGATTGCAGGCACAGCAGGGTCTGCCTGGCTTACCACTCACTACTCAAGCAGGGATTCCTTCCTCCCTCCCCCCTTCCCTCCCTCTCTTCTTTCCTCCCTCCCTCCCTCACATTTCCCATAGCATGGACCCCAGCCCCATGGACCCTACCTGGTATGTAGTATATAAGCTAATGCTGACTGGTATCTGTGTGTGCGTCTCCAATTTCACTGGGACAGGACAAAGGCAGACAGGACAGTGTCCACTTAGGGCTTTTTGGAGCAAATTAACAGATCAGCTGGTAATGTCCCTCCCTCCTCCTTTCCTTGCAAGAAGCTGTTTAAGAAGAGCTTGAACTAGCGAGAGATGCTTTTGTTTTCTTGATGGGCTGCTAAATGCTGTGTTATCAGCTCCCTGCTGGCTCCCTAGCCTGTCAGGTTTGCTGCAGACAATATGGACAAGCAGGGAGAGGGAGACTGAAAAGTTCAGTATCATCAACAGATGCATGCACGCCACCCCCATCTCAGAGTGCTAGCTGGGGTCTGGACTCCTGCCTCTTGAGCAGTGAGTGGGGAAGAGTCTTGGACTGTGGAGGCAGGTGGGGGTTTACACCCCTCCCTAATCAGAGCATCCTGCCAGGGACTGGCCACCCCCTACCCTCAGCTCAGCACTGTGGAAGGGAAGCTCTAGAGCCCCTTGGCCTCTAGCCTGAGCCATTGCAGGCATGTGCCTGCATTTCCTCAGTCCAGGGGGAATGTCTGTACATTTGCAAAGACTAACTTGCAAAGACTGAATCAATTCAGGCTCAGGCTTTTTGAATGTCTGCCCTTAGCCCTTATGGTTAAATTAAGCCCAATAACGTTGAGAGCACTGAAAGGCACTGAAAGACATGTGCACCCTGCACCATGTTTTTCTTTCTAATTCTTGCTATATTTCTGCAATTTGATAGATAAAGGGAGAGAGAGAGAGACAGACAGAGAGAGAGAGAGCAAACAATTTGAAACTTGACTGCTCATATTCTGCATTCTGGTCATGAATTATGCGTGGATCTGACAATTTATAGGTTTGCAGAGCATTGCAGTGTCTATTACCAATGAGTATAGAGAGCTTGATCTTTCACACAGCATTAATTTTGTTACAGGAGTGAGCTTTTATTATTGAAAATTTAACCCACAAACTTAACATGAGTTAAATCTTTGGTTTTAGTGCAAACAATCACTTGGTTCATTCTAAACCTATGCCTGATGCTTCATCTTGTGTAACCAATTTATAGCCAATGCAGAGCAGCTGAAAAATGAGTAATACATCATAGGCAGCTTGAAATCTATGAACTACCAAACAGCACTGCCCAGTGTGACACATTTATTAGGAAAGGAGTAAAACATGCAGTATTTGAGAGGTTAAATAATATAGAGGAAAATGAGATAAATAATATATGTTTTAGGCAACCTACAGAAACATCTTGCCCTTAGGTATTATACAAACACGAAGTGCATCCAATGAGGGTTTGCCAGAAATGAACTATGCCTTCTGCTTCCTACTGAGGATATGAACAGATAAAGAAATTATACCAAGTTAAACAGATGAGGGAGTTGCTGGGGTTTAAGTTGGATGCTATAACCGTTCAGTGTGTCAGTCCCATTCTGTAGCAAGTGGAAGTTAAACTGCAGTGACTGAGCAGTTGTTTCAACCTATTAGTCTAGTTGTTTAGTTTAGTTAGGCCTGGTTTAGTTTCCACTTACCACAGGATAGAGCAGACACACCAGTTACAGCAGATCAGTTTAATGCCCAGCAAATCACCTCATCTTTTTTACTTGGTATAATTTATTTTGCCTGTCTGTACCCAATAACATGAACAACTGGTGCCTCCCGAGACTGGGGCACCATGGTGGCAAGCTGCCAGCATGTCCCCATGTGGGGACTGCCCACAGCTGCCAGCATTGGTGTGGGTGGTGGTGGTGGGGTGAATAGCAAGTGGGGACTGCCCACAGATGCCACTGGATACATCGGCAGCAAGGGTGGGGGAAGGGGGGTGGGTGCAAGCAGTGGCTGCCTGAAGAAGCCAGCAGTGGCTTCTGCAGCAGCCAATCTAAGGGGCCTCCCTGTACCACCCCCTACACTTAGCCTATGCCCAATAAGATTTTTGCAAAGGGTTTTTCTTTTACTGTTATTGCATGGCTATATCAACAGTCCATTGCAGGTGACAACCTACTGATGCAATCAGCATGTGGCTTCTTTATTTAGGTTTCTCCCAGAAGCTGAAAAGTACTCTTTTGGTGCCTCTCCCTTTAGGGTTAGGAACAGAAATTACACATAAACTGGTACAAGTAATTGGGAACTGGTTCAAATCTGTAAGACAACAGAAGTTCTGTATATATATATTGCTGTCAAAATGGCCAAAACTGGTTTAAGATAAAGCTGAATGAATGTACAGTAAAAGCCGTGTTAACCAGTACTTCATTAACCAGCATGCTTTATTAACCGGCATGCCAGTTGAAGCCGGTCAATGTGGCAAAAGGGAAACTGGAAGTGAGACTTACAGTTTTGTCGAATCCCACAGCCTGGGGGAAAGCAGCCTGCACGGGGGAAAGCAGCCTGCGCGGAGCTCCCCCTCCCTTTCCCCTGGCACACTGACACCAGGATAGGGGCAGGAGGGGCAGCACAGTTAATGTGAGATGTGGATGCAGTGGACGTGGTGGGAGGAGCATCTTTGCCTGGTCGGCAAACTGGCACATTTAGTATCCGGCACCCCCATTTCCCATGGGTGCCAGATAACAGAGCTTTTGCTGTAGTATCAGATGTCACTGATTTAGGTTAAATTAGTTTATTGAACTTCTGTCCCAGATCCCCTCCAGATTCAAGTTAACTCACAGTCCCCCAGCATCCCAGGATGCTTTGCACCTCCCTTGCATACCTGCTCTCCTGCCCTTGCACGGTGGGTAGGCTAGTCTTGGCCCGGGTTGTCTGCTCTAGGATGTTCTAGTACCACCCCCCTCACCCCTCCCACTTCTGGCCTAAGTCACTGCAGGCATGTTGCTGCGTTTCTGGAATCAAAAGTGAATGTGTATTCACTTGCATAGCAGTTCAATCTTTGCAGCTTAAACTAACCTGAGACATTTGAATCAATTCAGCCTTGGGTTTTTTGACTCTCTGTACTTAGCCTAGAACCTTTTTCTGAGATGAATGCTAAAGAATGACCATATTCCCTGTGTTGACCTTACATCATATTCCTCGGAGGCTTTCAGGATGTGTGGCTGGGGCTCTACAAAGGAGTGAGAGTGAGTGCAGGTTTAGGGAATTAACCGTGTTTCTTATTCCAGCAAAGTTCCACCTTTTGCACCAGAAGAAAGAAACTTTCCGTGCTTCTTTATCAGAAGTTGGCTCAATTTGAACTGGCTTACATTTTAGGTAAAATTAATGGCAAAGTTAATGTCTAAGTATTTAAGTTTGGTAAAGCTATGCAACTTCACAAAGCTGTTGTAGTTTTCAGTAAAACTTGTTGCAAAGATTGGCCAGGTATAGATCAGGTCATTTAATATACTGAATGGCAAGTGAAGCAGAATTTACGTATAAATTGCTTGTACTTGATAAGAAAGGAGATTTAAAAATCTGAGAGAGATTTTTTTCCTTTAAAAACTATAATAAGCATTTCATTCCAAATAAGCAGGGGAAACTGCTTTTACCAAAGGGTTCAAAACTTACAGAAAGTATGAAGGCTTCATATGAAGAAATAAAAGAGCATTTTTTACATCAGTAAAAATGTGTGCATAAGAGATCATCCAGTAATTGAGATTTTGAACCAGGAGTTTTCAAAAACATTTCATTTGATTTCTCAGCTAGACCCAGAGCAGCTGGCATAGCAGTCAGACCTACTGTAAATGCAAGTAAAACATTTCATGATGCAAGAGGTAACAAAGAAACATTTCCCAATGGGAAAAAAAAATCTAAGGGTTTTTTAAATAGTCTGTAAAGAACATCAAGTTCCCTTCATTGAAATATGGCAAGGGAGAACAGTTCATGCAGCCAGTGGGAGAATGTGCAGGGAATACAAGAATTAAGGAAATTGAGAGCTAGGGTTATGCAAAGCTTCGGGTGCTGATTCAATTCGGGGAAGATTTGGCTTGATTCAGTGGCAAAGTCTCTGAATCTGAATTGAATCAGGAGACCAATTAAAAGTTCTGAATCAATTTGAAGCTCTCCAAATTGATTCGAAAAAGATTCAGAAAGCTTTGGAGATTTGGGTAGTCCACATTCACTGCCACAGGGAGCTGGACCCAGACTCAGTGCTGGTAAGTAGGGGG
>NW_017728995.1:4466408-4479878 GCF_001723915.1 Gavialis gangeticus | reverse complement strand
CCATTTTGGAGATTCAGTGGCGGCTGAATCTCTGAACCAGATTTGGCTGAATTGATTTGGGACAGTGATTCAAATCATCAAATCGAATCACTGTCCCCCAAATCAGCCGAATCTGAATCCAAAGCGAATACTAGCTGCTTTGCATAGGCCTATTGAGAGCACAGCTACTGAAACTAAAAAATAATGGTCCAAAAACAGTTGATGTGTGTTTCTCCTCCTGTTGTGTGACAGTATTCATGAAAAGGCTTGGATTATTCATATTACCATTAAGAGTACTGCTGTTAATTTTCATTGGCTTGAGGCAGGGACAGCAGTAGTTTGTAAGCTTACTTTCAAGGGAATGAGCCCAACCTTCAGCTGGAGCAGCACATGGTGACAGTCAGTAGTCCTGTAATACAAGGAAGTCACATGGGTCAGTTCCAATCCTGTCCTACTCTGAAGGAAAGGTATGTGAGCCAAGTCCTGGGATATGTCTGATGTAGCTTCAGACTTGAAAAGGGAGTGGACTGTTAATCTACTCTGAAGCTTTCTGATCCTTGAGCTGCTCTTGAGAAGCAACTTATAGTAGCTTTAAGATTGTTCCCAATTGCCGTAGTCCTTAAAGGGCTAACTGGGGAACCACTGGAGGCGGTCCCATGTCTTCCACTTAACACCCTATCATGCTGAAGACATCATCAGCTATCAAACTGTATGCCCCTTGTTTTGTACTGAAAAAGCAGCACAAGGGAGGTGGAATGGGGATTAGGACTAGGCTGGTGATACAGGTTTTAAGTGAAATTAATTTAGAACATTGATCAAGAATCTTCTTGTATAGCTACAATAATCCTACACAACAGGGCAGTAAAGCTAAGGAACCCCCCCAAACATGGGGTTTTTTTAATAGAAGGAGTATTGCTGGTCAGAGCAGAGAGGCAGAGCTGTGCAAAATGATTGCATTACACTTGCCTGCCTGCAAGATGCTGGTCTGTTGCCGATGCTGGCAATTTGTCACTTTGATCAGCATCATATTTACAAAATCTAAGGCAGTTACACCCACCAGAAGATGCTCACATTGCAGGGTTGCCTGTACTGAGTCAAGTGCTTTGTGTATTTGATGCCATTCACATTGGATTTTCTGTGAAATAGAAGTTTATATTCCTCAGCATAAAGCTGAGCTATCACAAAGGCAGTGCGTAACTTTCCAACTTGCAATGCTGATTGTTATGCATTTGCAACAACATTTTGCTAATAAGTAAATACACACACACACACACATACACACACAAGCATGCATGCATACAGCCAGAGTAAGAATAAAACACATTTTTGAAAGCCCAAACACACCTCTGCTTCACCTTTTTATAAAGGCTTCTGCAGCTTCCCCCTTTCCATGCTCTGAGTACAGAAAATGTAAAAATAAAAAGCAGCTCTCTGCAGCTTGTGATGTAGCCATAGAGCAGGCCTGGGTATTAAGGGATGACATTTATGGCTGACATCAGATCTGAGTATTTGCATTGGATTTTCGTGTCAGCATTGGAGGTGGGGCTTAGCAAAGACACCGTTTTGTGCTTGTGATCTAGCTAAGAGGCAGCTCTGTCTGAGAAGATACTCATTTCCCTCTTTTCTGTTATCCTGCTTGGATCTGACTCCTCCCTCCTGCAGCTCTGAACAGCGCAGTCTGAATCAAAGAGCCTCACATTCTCTACTATGTTTCTCCGTGAGCCAGTAGGACTTGAACATGTCTGTCTTCATTTCAATGGAACTCTCAAGTAAAAGCACATTGTCTGACATCTGTCAAAAGTGAATGGCTTTTTTTTTTTAACCTCAAGAGCAAAACTTAGCCAACCTCTTCTGTTTGGATGGATTATAAAGCGGCAGACCAACCCCCCCTCCCATATCTCTTTTAAGGAGGATTTGCTTTTTTATGCTTTTTGGTACATATGCTAATATTTCCTTTGCACCGAGCCTGATTTGTGAGCGTGAGTTGCTTTGGACCGAGACACATCTGAACGTATCCTGATCAGGTGCCAAAAGGGAGAGTCTTTGAAAACAAAGAAGAAACTTGTGATGAGGAGCTAACAGTTAAGGTACATCTGATGAAAACTTGTGAAGTCAGTGAGGAAACCAAATAAAATCCTCAAGGACAATGTCGGTAGCAACTAATAATTTATCGCTAAATGGGACAAACTGTGTTCCTGAAAATCATGGCATTCTGGATAAATCCAATGGACAAACTACTTTGAATATTTTTCTTTTTTGCTTGACTTTTATAATTACATTTACTGCTCTTATAGGCAGTGTTTATTCACTAGTTACCCTGCTGAAAATGCAAAACAAAACCACTGTTTCAGTGATTGTGACTTCCCTGTCTGTGGATGATTTGATAAGTGTTGTGCCAGTGACTCTCTTTATGCTCATGCAGTGGTCCAGCAAGGCGCTCCCTACATCTCTGTGCACCACCTCAGCTCTGCTGTATTTATTTCAGGGCATTTCTAGCAATCTGAAAGGCTCTCTTATAGTTTCGTACAACTTCTACACAATCAACAAAGCGGTGAGGATAAGTCCGGGAACCTCCAAACGGCCAGTGAACATGATATGGGCCATTATCATGATCTGGATCGTCAGTTTGCTGATATGTATTTTGCCTCTTTGTGGTTGGGGCACCTATTCACCCACGTCGTGGGGGTGCTTCACTGACTGCACCAGTTCCTATGTCTTGTTTTTATTTATTGTCTATGCATTGTGCTTCTGCCTCCTTACTGTGCTTTCTGTCCCTCTAACTTACCAGCTGTTGTGTTCAGATGAACAACAGCATCTTTATGTTGATTACCAGGAAATATCCCGAGGCTATCTAACCCCTGGTACACCCCCCATCTGTAGTACCACTCCATCCCTTTCTCCAGAGGACCCTGTGGCTAAAACCTTAAAGCATTTCCGAGATGCCTGTTCAAGCTCTGAGACAGCATTGAGAAAAAGCACAGCTGAGAGCAGTGGACTTGAGCCCCATTGCACAAACAGTACATGGAGCAGGAGCTTCACTGTGGGGTTTGCTCAGAAACGCTTTTCACTCATCCTTGCTTTGACAAAAGTCATTCTTTGGCTTCCGATGATGGTAAAATGTCAAACTTTTTATTACTTTCAATCGTTTCTTTAAAATAGGAAGTGAGTTTGTGTGCTATTCATTAAAACAGAAATGCATGCTACTTATCCAGCAGCTATTAATTATATCCACAAAAGTCATTACAAATTGATTTGTGTTTCAGTAAATCCATGTATCTTGCTTTTTCTAGGATTGAGATAGCCAAATTATACTCCATTTTTACACCCAGGTTCTTCCACTGAGGCTAATGCAGCTACATAGAGCTAACCAAATGTAGGGGTGAATGAAGTCCAATAGTTTGTGGTCTTAACCCTCTTTCACAAGTACTAGTTTGACTTCAAGATCTGTGAGTTTGACTAAGGTGGATTCTCCCCAGTCCTCAGAGTTGTGAGTCACACCCTTTGCCAATTTTTTCTGGATAAGAAACTGCAGCTTTTCTGCTGAGTGATGAAGACTGTGTACATCTTTGTAATTATTCCAGCATTATTTTGATTTGTTTTGGTATATGAATGGTGCAATATGTGGAAAAGGTCTGGCTTATGAATAAGGTGGGTGTTGTTCAGTGTTATCTTCATCTCCTAAGTCTGTATGGAATAAGCATCTTCACCTCTTTCCATTGATACACTGAATTATAAAGCATTTGAAGTCCAATTTTGTGTGTTCTGAGAGTAAGGGATGCTCTGTACCTTATAGGCGTGGCTC
The DNA here is from genome assembly GCF_001723915.1 of Gavialis gangeticus. NCBI lineage: Eukaryota > Metazoa > Chordata > Crocodylia > Gavialidae > Gavialis > Gavialis gangeticus. The sequence continues at coordinate 4,476,097 of NW_017728995.1, read as the reverse complement.
AGCGGTTTCTCTTGAACTGCTCAGCGTCTGAACTGCTGCTTGAACAGTACTCAGGCATCAATATTTATTGTCTCACTTACAGCACAAGTTATTTTGAGGAATACGGAAAAGGGAGAGAGATTGTGGGAGAACCTTTGATTAACATCTCTTGAAAGTGGAAGTCCAAAAGCTTAGCACAAAATCAGTTAAAACAACCTGTGGCTTTTATTTTTGTTATATTAATAATGAGATGTTTTAGTTATTCCTGAAGATATTACATGACTGGAGCCATTTAATTTCTTAATACTCTGCCTTTCAGATACAAATCGTTGTCCAGCACATAGTGGATTTTCAAAGCCTTTCCTTTGAAACATTCAGTTTTCTACTGACTTTGCTAGCTGCCACGGTCACCCCAGTGTTTGTTTTATCAGAACGCTGGATCCACCTGCCCTGTGGTTGCATCATTAACTGCAAGAGGAATGTATATACTGTGTCTTCAGAAGAAAGCAAAAGTAAGTATGGGAAACAGGAAGAGAAGCTATCTCAAGTAGTATGCCATATGGGAACACACTATTGAGAAATTTTGTAGTAGTTTAGGAAGTAACTTGTTGGCACCAATATGCAATTCTCCTTTATACCTTTTATAGAATGCTCTAAATCGTCTTCATAACTATTCATAAGCCTTTCAAAGCCCCATGAGATGAGTGGACAGTATTATTATTATTATTATGATTTATACTCTGGGGAATTGAGCCACAGAAAGCTTAAGTGACTTTCCCAACGTCATACAGGAAATCATTAGCAGAGCATCTAGTAAAATCTAGGATTCCAACACCCAGCTCCCTCACTTTCACTTCTAGACACCGCTCCCTCTCTAAAACACCACGCCTGCTGAAGTCTGACATGACTTAGTAAAATTCATGGTCTGTGCTAAACACATTTAAAGCCAGACAAAAACACTTCTCAATTTAAAATAACCTCACACCCCTGAATTACTAGAATCCTGTCAATGAGAGAATACATTAACTGCACATCTGCTGTGCAGCTACTGAGCAGCCTTGGGTGTTGACATGAATTCACAACCAGAGCCATGGGCAAACATCAAGAGAGTCTGAACACCCGTAACATCTCTTGTGTTTGTTTAAGCTAAGGGCTTAGAACACACTGTCCCACAAATGTTTGTTCACATAATTAAGGAATTCACCCAGTCCATGTGTCATATTTTGAGCATGTTGGGCTCCCATAAATAACTTGCCTGGACCCTCTAAAATGCTAAAGCCAACCCTGCTGGGCCTCCATATAGAAGTGGCTTATGGTGTCCATCTCCCCGTCTATCCATGCTGCAAAGGCTGCTTAGGGCACTGTTGTGACACTGCTAGCAATTGCTCACCTGAGCTGTCCCAGATGCAGATTCTGTCTTCTCACATCTCTGTTATGGTCTAAGCTCATGCCATCTAAAATCAATTTGGGGTGTTCGATGTTTTCCATGAGGGAGCATGCCTGGGAACTCAGTTATTGCTCGCACATTTCCACTTAGTTACTGGTCATGCTCACTATTTTCCCCCGCATGTCTTAACTTACAGAGGCCATGTAGAGCTAGATATTCATGGCTTTTCCATCTACCAGTATTTGGATGATAGGCTATGTCATCAGATTTCCCTATATGGGTTATACCACTGGATATCCATTTGAGCCTACCTGCTTACAAAATATACCAAAACCCCCCTCCAGCCATTTTCCCCTCCCAAGCCACTTACTTGGCTCTCCTTTTAGCTGCTAGTGCAAATATGATTATGAGTAACAATTTTTAGAGCAGATTAACATGTAGGAACACAAATTGGAATTGATTTGAGTCAGGTTGTGGTTAGCAAATTACTTTTCATGATGTCTTGCCTATCCCCACAGCTTACACCACAGTTTAGTCAGATATTATCTGGTACTAAAAAAATAAATCTGCAAGCAGAAATTGTATAAGCTTTTAAAACAAAACGTCATTGTTCTTTTGATAGGCTTCAAGTAAGGTGAGGAAATTTTAGCTATGGTTATGACACATCTCTGGGTGCTCTTAATACCCGAAGCAACTTTAGTTTTGTGTAAAGTGCTGTTGTCAGAATCTCCTGATTTTGGGGTATAAATCTCAGTGGTCACAATTACCTATATAGGATCTTCAGTTTCTAACATACACATCAAAAAAGAAGGACAGAACATCAAATTAAGGAGGCCTAAATGAGAAAATAGATTTTCTACTGTTTTTTTCTGAGGAAAGAGATTATTATTAAATGATGTTTAATAAGCACTCAAGTCTTTTTGGGTTCCTACAGATGTGTGGGGAGGCTACTAAAATGCATTGTAATTACAATGTATTGGAGCAGACTATTAACTGAGTTGATTAATCGAGTCTGCTGGAGCATGCTAATTAGCAACCTCCAACAGCCTCTGAGTCTCAGGTACCAGCATCTCCATGCTTCAAAATGGTGCTGGGGGCACTTTAGAGCTTGTTCAGTGAGCTTTAGTTAAAGTGCCCCCACTGCCATTTTGAAGCACAGGGATGCTGATACACAAGACACTGCAGGCACTTTAATTAGAGCAGCTCTCAGAGATACTCTAATTAAAGTGCTCCCCCCACCCCTGGAGCATATGTAAAAATGTCCTTTAATTATAGTGCACTTACATTAATCATGCACACAAGGAAGTGTATATGTTTGATTTCAGTGACAAGTTAAATCAGTGTATTACAATGAAATTTTAAAAATGTTCATACTTAAAGTTGCTTTATGTTCAATAATTATAAAAGGTTACAAGAAAAAATCTACCAGAGGAAATTAAATACATCTGTACCTATTAAGCCTTTGTTAATATATAATAAATATGCTTGCTATATTAACAATAACAATAAGCAAGTAAAAAAGGGAGCAGCAGTCCATGTCAGATGTATTATTGAAAATAACAGTAACAGAGGAAAATATCACGTCTTTTGCATTTCATTTAGGATTCAGTGTTGCAATTATTTTCATATATAATACTGCTTTTCTTTTTTATATTAGATTTTCAGCAGCAAGAGCTACTTGTCTGATTCTTTTGCTAGGCCTGAGTCTGCTGTTGCCTATGACCTGCTTCAAAGGAAACTCAAATCAATGGAAAATCTCCCTTTGAAAATTAGAACCATAAATACTATTGATGGTCCATCCTCATCCCGTTTAATCTGATATTAATTTGCTGACCTGTTGTTGTGATTCAGTGGCAGACTCCTTGTCTGCTTTGTCAGGTTTGATTCCTGGACATGCACATAACTACAGCCGTCGAGGCACCAAACGTCTGGACTCAGTCTGGCCTTTGGATTCTCAGTGGTCTAAAGAGGCAATGGTTTAAAGAGGGAGGGAGCAGACTCCACTCCTCCATACTACTAGGTGTGTATGTCAAAGGTCTGGGTGATCATACACCATGATCCAAGATGATTGGCAGTTTACTACTACTAAAAACTGTTGACTTCAGGGGATTTTTTTCCTGGTTCTTATTAAAATACTTAAGAAGAAAACAAGGCCCATTATCTTCAGAAAAACATTCTTTGCTTCCTGTCTTTAATTCTCTTTGCATATGATACTTCCTCCAAACCTAGAATAATTTGTATACCAATGTTGGCCTTTTAACCCATTTCCCAAAGAGAGTGGCTGCAGATTTTCATGAAAACAGTTTACTCGAGATAGTGTTGCCCAGAGTCTAGCATAATATTTAGAAAGAAAAACATATGACAGATGGTGAAGCAACAATTATATAATAAACTAAACAGAAACTCTTTGTTTTTAGATGTTTAAGCTAGAGGCCATTCTCAGTTTTTAACAGAATGATTGAGTTTGTGATTTCACCCCTAGTTAAACATAATCTTCTAAAAATAAAAACTATACTGAATACAAATAAATGCTTTAGAAATGGTTTCCAGTACTTTTCTTTTAACATGATTTAATGTAGGTTTGATAAGGAGATGTCTTAATTAGCTGTATAGAAGGCCTGCTGTTGATTACTGTATCCTATAGCAGGGAAAAAAACTAAGGATATTTGTTTGATGGGAAGGAGAAGAGAACTCTTTCTTAATACTTAAACACTGCATTGATGAAACATAGTTAGCCAGGGTATTAATACTGGAGAATATATACTCCAATACTGAAGCCATATAATCGATATATGAAGCCTCTTGTTCAACTACACTATTATTTTCTAATGTAGATTTGTATTTGTTTTGTCTCGACATCAAAATAGAAAAAAATATTCCTTCTCAAAAGCATGTTTTTATAATTTTTAACAAAAGGTTGGTGCTTCATGTATCTAGGCTTCTGAGAATTTCTCAGTATTCACAACTGAAATAAGAAATGGATAAAAGATATAGCAAGAAAAACTATAATTTGGCTTTTACTTCTACTATGAATTTTATTAGACTTTGAAACTCCTGTTCAAGTTGAGCACATAGCTTGCTCTTAGAAAGAAGTGATATATCTAGTGGCACAAATGGAAAAATGCTATGATTGTACTATTTCTCAGCAATTCATACTTTTAAGGATAGAGAAATGCTGTTAATTTTTCCTGATTTCTATTTACAGATGAAAATAAGTCTATTTTAATACATTTTATAACATTTCTTCTTCCTTCTCCCTTCTGTTTAATATTTTAAGTATGGAAAATTTTCCCTTTCTGTTTAGCAAAAAGGAGAGGTTTTGAATTCAATCTGTCATTCCACCAAGGTTATGGAATCTACAAGATATCCAATGAAAAACACCACCACCCTGATGATGATGATAAATCTATATCATATCACAACTTGATGAACTATGACAGTGAAAATACAAAAGAATCTCAAAAAGAGAGCAGCAAAATTCTTAATTCTACCAATGCTGAGTTCAGCACCCTACCCTTGGAGGACAGCTCTTTGCTTAAAGATACCAATAAATGCAAAAAAATGGACACTGCAGAGATCAAGCAAGATCTTGGGAAAGACAAGAATATGGACCATCTCCTTTCTGACAAACTAGGGACATTTAAAAGAGAAGAAGTCAGAAATTTTGAGAAATCCATGTTTTTGGAAGGACAAGAGAGAAGGCTGTCTCATGAGGAAAGTCGTAAACCAGAACTCTCAGATTGGGAATGGTGCAGAAGCAAGTCTGAGAGGACTCCACGCCAGGTAAAGCATGCTTTTAATTTTTTTAAATTTCTTTAATTCCTTTGAAATACATTTTTAATTTTGCTTGAAAAAAATGCCGTTGGCCCTATTAATAATGCAATTTTTTACGGTAGAAAATACAGGTTCCAACAGACAGTCGCACTGAACATGTTAATGTATATATTCAGGCACCTTTTTCTACACTCTTTCTCCTTACTAACTCTACTGTTAGAATTGTTTCCCATGTGCACCACTATTTATAGATTTTAAGTTTGCACATGCATTTTAATAGGATAATTGTAATAAAAGTTAAAGAGGACATATTTTTAATTTTACTCTAATTAATAGGCATTTCCTGTGTCAATGAATCACATATGCAAAGGCAAATTTTAACTACATGCTAAATTTTTTAATGCTTAAATTTTGGACAGTCTTGGGCATGAAAAATGCACATGAAAACAATAGACGGTTGAAAAGATTCATGCAAAAATACAGGCACAGTTATAGAGATTCAATGACAGCCTTATGAAAAATTGCGATATAATTTCAAAATGGTTATCATAAAGAACTGTGGTCTTAGCTAATACACTTTTGATTTATTAGTTTCTCTCTAAAGGAAAATATTTTGAAAACTTCAGTGTGTTAATACAGTTCTGAAATCCATCAGCTAACAGTACTGAAAGATTTTTTAATGAATTCAGCTTTTGCACATGTAATCCTTCTCCTGAGATTCTTCTGTCTGTAAGGATGGATAGCATGGTCATAGGGGGCTCATATGAAGACCTTGCTTCATTCTGGTCCAGTAGAATAAGAGAACAAAAATAGCACTCTTTCATTCCTGACTTGCTACCTATAGTTATTAGGAACAGCACAGAGAAGAGAATACCCACTGTCCAGCCCCTCCCTTTCATGGTCCAAAGGAGTAGGTGGAGTGTTGGCTTCTTTTCTTTGCCATGGCAACCAGAGATGCTGAGCAGGTGGCCTGAGTGGTGAAAAACTATACCTGAAAAAAGTTCTGGCCCTTTTTCCTATCTTAGTCAGGTAATAGGGGAAACAGGAAATGAATTGTGATATTGGAACCACTTGTCCTGAATCAGGCAGACTGAAATTGCAGATTATCCTATAACATGATTTTAAGCTGAAAATGCAAATGAAAAGCAACACATCTTTTGGATGATGTACTGTACATTTATTTATTCATGCCATTCAGTGAAATGCAGTTGACTGTGGATTTCAATCTTAGTATCTGTATTTCTGTTGATATTAACTGGGAAGATGATGCATCTTAATAAGAACATTCCTTTATGTGCAATATTAAGTAGACTGCTACCGTGAGCAAGAAGGGCCCAGGAACTAAGTTAGTTTACTTTGTACTTCATATGAAGAACCTCTGATATGCAGTCACTGAGGTCTTAGATTTTCTGCCTCCTAAAAATTTGGGACTATGAACAAAAGGCCAAGTATTGGCTTCAGGCAGAATGTAAAACTCAATAACTGCAGCTATAGGGGAAATTGAAGTGAACAGTGTTTGCATCTCAATCTTCTCGTTGCCAGAACTGCTGAGTTTACACTTCAGAATCTCTTCACTTACTCAGTTCTGAGAAAGCTTTCCATCATGGATTTGAGTGAAAAGGATTAAGATGTGTAATAGTATTGCAAAGCATTATGATCCAAACCTCTATTTCTTAGTATGGACTGTTCATGCATCTGGCACAAATAATCTATGGTGACACTTTTGGGTTGCTTGAGATAATTCAGATAATGATATTTTAGTGCATTAATATTTACCCATTTTCAACTCAAATCATTAGAGAATATTTGAGGGGAATATTGCCTGTTCTGCTTTGTGTCTGATACAGTCAGATTTTTAAGTACTTCTGTAAATTGGCTCTGAGGCTACCTGAAATGTCAGCTTTGCCTACTCACTTGCAGATGTCATCAGGTTCCTTGTTTAAATCCAAATGAAACCATAATTTGCTATAAGGGTATGAACTGAAGGTGAGACATCCAAGAGAAAAGAGGAAATAGGGACAAAAATATGTAATGCAAAGAATAATACATCTTTTTCTTCATTATTGGACTACTAGTTAATGTTTTTTGTTTTTATCAGGATCTTGTATGCTAAATAACAAAATTTATGATCCTACCTATGATTATTTTTGACAGTTTCTTAGCCGTAGGGAAAACACCATTTAATTAATAAATGCTCCTAAAGTTTTATAGGAGTTGTGACACTGGGGAAAAACATGAGTCACTGTCTTTGGATGAACAAACAAAAATATGCTTAAATAGTAATGATTGAAATGCTCAGGAAAAATGGTTAAAAGTGAAAAAGTTGCTATTGCAACACTGACAAACTAAGCCAGGATAGTTGTTATATTCCCCCTGCCCTCTAGTGGTCACACAAATAAAGGTTTCAGTTACCTCTCAAAGTGATCCAAATGGACTTAATCTAAATCAGTGGAAAGCACTGTGTGCCCTATCAAACATATTTGCAGGAGATGTGACAGAGCGATTCTGGCTTACAGCTAGGAGTGGCGAAAAAGAGCTAATAAGGTTCCTCAGAAACAGAGAATAATTTTAGAAAATGTTAATACTTAGAAAACTTAAGTATATCTCAAGAGGAAAACAAAACTGCTTATCTTGGGAGTTGATAGCTAGGCCTGATTAAGGATATATAAAACATGACTGGGCCAGTTATAGACATGGAAAATATTTAAATGTGGTATATTTTCCATGTCTAGAATCTAATTATTGGACAGCTGCTTTAAATTCGACCCCCACAAAGCAGTGTTAGGGGACAAGGGAGCATCATCCCATGCCCCCTATGCCTGTGCCTGCTCCCCTCATCATCTGTCATCCTGAATCCCCTTCCATCCTTTGCACCACCCTGCTGATTGCTTTCTGGGCAGCAGCTCTAGCTCTGGGGCAGTCAGCAGTGGCAGTGGCCCTGGCTTGGCCTGGCCTGGCCCAGCCAGGAAGAAGCAACAGAAGCAGCTGTGGGCCTGGTTGGGTCAGGACCAGAGTGACTGGAGCTGAAACTAAGCAGTGGGAGACTGGCAGTCAGGAGGGAAGGCTTTGTGGTCTCCCCCACATTTCCCTGCAAACCACATACCATGGGTCGGCCCATGCAGCCCCCATTCCCGCCCCAACCCTGCTGCATGAGGTACCCCAGCGTGGGCCAAGCATTGGCCCTGGGCCAGTACTCAAATCTAAGCAGTGAGGCTTTTTTTCCCCACATGATGACTGGGGAAAAGAACCTTGTCTTGGATTCAAGTAAATACCATATCTAAATAACACAAATAATCAGGTTTGCATAAACTGTAAACTGAGCCAGAACTGAATAAAAGAGACCGTTTCTAGATGGTGAAATTACTATCCATTTAAAAAAGTGTTTATTCATTTTTGGCATGTAGTGATGAACACTTTTTGTTCTATACAAAAAGGAAACTGTCCTCACATATACCATGTATAATCTAGTTGACAGAGTCAGGTTATGCTCTTGTGGGTTTATTGCTGTTTTATAATAGCCTCCAGTAATTTTTATTTCAACAAGAGTTCTCCTTGAAGGCTGTCCTTTCAGACTGCTAGACCTGTGACTTCTACATACAGCTGGTACCAGTCTCTGCCTGTGAAGCAGCTGTCAGTGATTACATGCGGCTAGCTTTATTTGCCCTGGGGATGGTGTTTGTCACTTTTTGGACAGACCTCATCACCCCTTGCCATTGCCTGGAATCCTAATTAGTGCTTTTTTTGACATTTTTCAAATTATAGCACAGTGTGAAGTTGTCAGGCATTAATGGTCCTAAGGTCTAAAGTTCAAGATTTGTAGTTACAAGATTTCTTTGTGTCTGACATTCAGCTCTAGCTTCCAGACCCCCACAAAGCTGATGTCCTGCTCTCTGTTAGCTGTGTGGGCTTTTGGCATGTACTGTTCATTGACAAGGCTAAGAAAAACTAAACTAATCCTTCAGTGAAATTAAACCTTGGGTCGTCTACAGGTACTGCTTATTGGAGCAACTGGCTCCCTTAGTTGCTTATACATATGATCTTTTTATTTTTTATACTTTTTGAAAGCTTTTTCTAATTAGAGCAGTAATAGATCCTTAGACGCAGGGGTAGCAGTGGATGTCGTCTTTCTGGACTTTAGGAAGGCCTTCGACACTGTCTCTCACCCCATTGTCATTGAAAAACTAGGGGACTGTGGTGTTGACACCTACACAGTCAAATGGGTCACTAGTTGGCTGGAGGGCCACACCCAGAGAGTGGTGGTGGATGGGTCATTTTCGACCTGGGGGGATGTGGGCAGTGGGGTTCCCCAGGGCTCGGTCCTCAGGCCCGCACTGTTCAACATCTTCATCAGCAACTTGGACGAGGGGGTAAAAAGCACCCAGTTCAAATTTGCAGATGACACTAAGATGTGGGGAGAAGTGGGCATGCTAGAAGGGAGGAATAGGCTGCAATCAGACCTAGACAGGTTACAGGGGTGGGCGGATGAGAACAGGATGGGTTTCAACACTGACAAGTGCAAGGTGGTGCACCTGGGGGGGAAGAACCAGCA
>NW_017728995.1:4445326-4465884 GCF_001723915.1 Gavialis gangeticus | reverse complement strand
CTATCAGTAAAAAAATTTTGAGTACGCACCCCCAATATATGTATATTTATATTCACGTACCCCATCAGTAAAAATTTTTTGAGCACGTACCCCCAATATATATATATTTATATAAATAGAAGTTCTAATATTTTCCTCCTGCACCCCAGTGGATCTTCTTGCATACCCCCTGGGGTGCGTTCACCCCACTTTGGAGACCACTGGGCTAGACGAACACCTTGCTGGGGTCATTTGACCCTAGTACTTTTTCCTGCCTTGGCAGGGGGTCTGACTTTGATCTGCTCAGGTCCCTTCCAACCCTATCAACTATGAAACTATGAGATAATGTACTGAAAGAAATGTTCCTGCAGTGTCAGGGGGAATGAGTGTTCCTGTATACTTTTAGCAGATAAAAAATATATTCATTTCAAGAAGTTGCAATTCTTCTGTAGGACATATAGAGTACATCCCTGCATGCGGGGGACATGAACTTTCAGTGGCAAAAATAGTAGAAGCACAAATTTCTGCTGCTACATTTTGCCACAGCGCATGCCCCTGCACTTGTGCTTTGATGTGGGGCAAATTTCCCCAGTTTGGGCAAACTGCCCTTTCCCCACTCCTCCTGGCCCAGCGTGCTGGAGAAACCTGGGCACAACTAAAGGAGTGGTGATGCTTCAGCCAGCAACCAGAGCATCTCCCCAGAGGACCAAGCCTCCATATCTGCCGGCGCACACTCCTGTCATGTGTGCCATGCCACATTTTTCTCAACTCTTACTGGGATTTCTCAGTAGCAAAATTTGCCCCCACACTGCAAATTTGCAGCACAGAGCACATTTTAATATTCTGGGCATGTGGTTTGTGGTGCCACAAAGAGGTATGCAGTGCTACAAACCACCCATGCTTGTGCATCTGGATGCTGCCAAAGAGCAGGTCCCTATGAGCGGGAACATGTGTTTCCCTGGAGACAAACAGCAGTGGCACAATGTTTGCTGCTGCTACTTGTCCCCAGGGAATGCCTGTGCCAAGTGCACTCTGGGGTAAGGAAGGCTGGGGTAGGGGAGGTTGGGGCCAGCAACTGTGCTGGTCCCAGCAGCCTTACCTGGGGCCCTGGGGGCCTCTGGGAGCTGTAGCCACGGTGATCCTGCAGCAGGGAGCCTGGCTGGCAGCCAGAACATGGCTTGGGCTGGTCAGGGTCTCACCACCCTGCTTTTTTTAGGCATGGGTTTTTTTTGAACCTGGGATCTTATCTTGTGGGGTAAAAAAAAAACCCTCCCTGCAAATTTGCAGCCTGAAGTGTGGTGTGTGGCACTGCAGACAGGTCTGTGTCGCTGCATACCACATACCCGCACTCATCTGGACACACCCATAGAGTGCACTGTATGAAATACCGCTTTAGGAGGTCAAGGTGATGAAGTTAAAAAATTTTGGTGCCTATAGCAATTTAAGATTCATCCTGAACACTGCTACTTCTCTGTGTCCAGTTGGAATCAGAGCTCTACTTTTCTAGGTGCTATGCAAATACCTAGGAAAATAGCCCCATTCCTGCCTAAGAGTTTATAGTCTAAACCTGATCTTTGAGCAGTTGTAAGGAGCTGAACAGGTTTCTAAATAGTCCAAATAACAAATAGTAGATTCAACTTCAACCAGAGGAATAGCTATACCCTTTACTACATGTTCAAGCCACATCCCACAACTCATTGTCATTGCTTTCATTACACAAATGAAGCCTCACGCACCGCTCTTTTAGTTGTGCCTCTATCTTTACCTATTGCTTTGTGGTAGAGTTGTAGCATAGTTGTAGCAATGCTGGTTTTGCAATAGCTTTTATTGGACCAACTACGGGTATACACAACATTAACCGTGTTGTCCAAGTGATCAGAAGCAGAACTGGGGATCATCAACTTTTTGGGAGGCTCATTTATCTATGACTTGCCATTAGTCCTCCAATAGCTTACACACCTGTTGACTAAAGAGAAATTACAGGGGGGAAAAAAGAAAAACTCTGGTGTCCCGAAACAAGCAACCTGGAGGTTGGCTCAGCAGAAAAAGAACAGGTCTACCAGAACCCAGTCCCCTCCAACATGCTGCAGTCCACAGGCAAGTCAAGAGCACCCTGTGACCAGAAGTAGCAAAGGTAACAGAATAATCTAATCCTAGCACATATATTTTATCTACCAGAAGCAGAAGGTAGCTCTTGATGCCACCACTGCTGGCTCCAGCACTGGCAAAGGAAATTAGTTGATGTTGCAAGGGTACTATGATAAGAACCTAGATAAATCCTCTCCAAGTTGTACGGCCAAAACCTTGTCAACAGGCTTATATGATGGGAGATGGGGGTTCCCACACAAAAATAATTATTCATTTGAGCATACATAGATCACTTGTTAAAAATCACCTTGATGGTACATAGAAAAATGTTAAATATTTGATCCATTATGCGCTAATTTACTTTAAAAGTCAAATGGATATTTAAAAAGGTCAAGGAGAGTTCAATGAGAACTAATTGGAAATGCATTTTATCATAGGTGCATAACTTCATTAAATAATTGATGAAAAAATTACATCTAGTACTCTGGATATAAACTGCCTGTTATGTACTAACATTGATTTTAAGAACACAGGAGAACTTTTAATTCATAATATTGGGTAAAATTTCCTGAAGTACCTAAGTCTCAGTTTCAAAAGTACACATAAGTCTCTTAATATTTTCTTTTAAATACTGCCATATTTCTATTGGATGTGATTCTGCTCTCTCTAAACCTGCAGAAGTTCTGTTGAACTTTAAGGGTTATCTAAAACAGAAGCTCTTTGTAGCTTAATAGTAACATTAGAAAACCCTGAATAAAGTGACCTAGTTGCAGGGCAGGAGCTAAATATCTCTAATTGAGCAACTCTGTACAATTTTGACAGTATTTGAACCCATACATTTATATAAATGGTATTTTTGTTCAGTGTTAATCTGGAAATGGAAAAAACATGTTAATGATATCTTCAGGAACCAGTGTACATTTAGTATTTCATTGAAGATCCTTTCTTCAGGAGGTGTATTGCAACTGGTACTCGCACTGTGTGTTGATGCCAGGGGAAAGCATGGTTTTACATGGTGCTTCCTGACTGAGTGAAAAGTCTTGAGTTTCACCATTTAATCAATGCATGCCCTCACAAGCAAGTTCTGTGATCAGCGGATTGGTGACAAGAACTTGCAGCAATCAACTCTGTGCTTCCCATCCTGCCAAGGCGTACTGTGCATCATTTTCAAGGTCTTGATAAAAGGTGAGAAAAGCAACATGGGGAGAAGGAGCATGTTAAATTATGTGCCCAAACATGATTTAGAGCAAGAAAGCTATAAGCCTGCTCTGAAAATGGCATCTCTTAGGAGCCAGCAAAAAGTGCTACTTAACTGCAGCACAGAAATTAAGCATGTGCTTTTCTGATCTGACTGACCTCCTTTTTCAGTCTACTGTTTCAAGGGAACCATTAACTAATTTATCTTTTCTGTTCTTCACCTAACCAGCTGCTGTCAGCCAGTTCTTATGATTACATAACTTCATCTGTTCAGCTTTTCGGTAGCACAGAAAGAGATGGTTATTACAAAGGAAGAGGGTATGAAGTGTTCTGTTTTCATTCCCAGAAACAATACATATGTATAAGATCTTTTTTACCTCTTATTTAAAAAAAAAAGCCTACCAAGTTCCTGTAATAATGGTCCAAAACACATAGCTCTAACTCTATGCTAATCTTTATTTTCCCTATCGTTACCAACAATATGGTATTTTGTGGCCATTTACAGTTTTATAGGGGTTTCCATTACTGTACCAGATTGAAGTCTTGTGTACAGTACTGCAGTCAAACATAAGTCTAGTTCTTGGACCAAATTCATGTCTAATGGAACTTTCTTGTGTTTATTGAATTACATCAATGTTGAATTTGACATTCTTTTTCCCTGTTCCTTTGCAGCTTTACAATGTGGAAACTCCACTGATTTCTGTTTGTCAAAGCTGTTACCAGAGTACTTTTCCTATGTTGTTTTTATGATGTAGGGATTAGTTACAGAAAGACAGAAAGTACTGATTTTCCTTTGAACATTACTTTTACAGATTATGTAATCAAAATAATAGTATTACTAAAACAATAGGCTGAATTCTAACAATCCTTTTTACTGAAAGTGCAGGATGTTAGCCCTTTGGGCCTTGTACTGTGACATTTTTTATAAGTAGCCACTACTCAAACAGTTGCACAGAGACGAAGCAATCACTGGATTACAGGGCAGAACTCTATTTCTGCTTTTAGAGCTTTACCCACTTGCTGTATAGAAGGAAAAAGTCTAAAAGAGCAAAAAGTGTGTTTGACAGAGGAGTAGGAAAATTACTTTTCTCACTTCTTAGCCACCTGGAACAGATAGGTAATATAATATGCTCCCATTTTATGTCAGAGCTGTTCTTGCTCTTTAAGGGGTATTGCCCAAGTGTATGTGGACAATTAACTTTGTAAGTTATATGATTTACTAAGAATAGGTGTTACTTTAAATTAATCATGAAGGCTTAGATTTTTTCCATAGTTGGCAATGGGATGTTGATGCACCATTTTCTCTGAGACTGGGGCCTTTGGAAATCTCAGCTGAAATGTGCTTTCTCTGAACGATGCTTCTTTAGAACAGTATTCAGAAATGTTCATTTACGTGTTTGGTGAGACCATGTCTGTGCACGCGTCTGTTTGCACAAATGCTGGGGAAAGGCTGTTTTTCCTACACACACTTGCATAAATGGGACTTCTGATTATTCTTTTTTGTTAATTGCTCATAATTCACTTTCTCTTTTTAAAGAAAGTTTCAGTTGACCAATCAGGAAACAGAAACAATACCCTGTCCAAAGCCTAGTGCGGATCATCCTCAAGGTAGCCATCACTCTGACAAGTCCCCTTTGAAGTGAGACATTGCATAGCAGCTTATGGCGCCCTCAGTTTTCACTCTCCCCCTTATCCTTCATGCCAGCAGGCAAGATGCCCCATTAGAACTGATTGGCATGATGCTCAGGGGATGTAATTAAGTTATTCATTTAGAATACTAGCTCATCAGGGCAGAATCTTTTCTGTTGGTTGCTGTCATACCAGAAAATAGTGATGCAATACTTACTGGCAACTTTTTTGCCAAATCAGCACAATGCTCTAGACAGCATAATCACCAGTTCCTTGAGGGGTAGACAGGAAAGGATACAAAATTAGATCTAGTTCCTGGCTCAGGCTCAGAGAACCACAGGCTGTAGGTGGATTTATCTGAAGGTACCTGTCTAGAGAACTTGATCTTAAATTCTGTTAAAAATTGTTTTCTCGTTACTTTGCCGTGGTGTAGAATGGGATGATTTCTTGGCATACGTTAACGCTTCTTCTGGTTTGCTTCAATTTTTATATTTGTTAAAAGCCAGATTTTGGATATGATCAGTCCAGTTTAGGAACACCCCACTCTGAATAGTCTATTGTCATGCATGGAACAAAAGAACCATTAAGGTGAGTTAAAGGATCAGAATGTACCTTTCTAAAGGCACCTGAGTCTGCAGAATGTGGCTCGCTGCAGCTACAGAAAAATTACAAGGTATATACATGGTGAAAAATATCACTAAGCCAGTTGTTGAGAATATTCATATTTTGGAACTCTAGTTCATGTTGATTCTGTCTTTGGATTGGCATGTCCTCCTACATGTCATTTCTTACCTATTTACATCCTGCCAGCTCTCTTCTTTTCTTCCCTCCCTCTTCAGATTTCCTCCTGCTTTGTCATGAATACTTTTTTTAATCACCCTTGCTCCTTTATCACCTTTCTGTAGATGTGCCCGACCTATTCCTGTAGCTGCAGATATATATGTTTCTGCCAATCAAAAATAACTCAATTGGTGTTGTTACTCCACTTCCCTAAGTCTTGCCTGATACAAGGCAAGCAGGTATCAAGGGCTCCACCAGTAAGATTGAGTAGAGACAAAATTAACACATGAAATGTTGTACTGTATACTAATCACACTGTTTGCAAGATAAAAATATTCTCCAAGGGGATATTCTCTGCAACAGATCTTAGCTGTGTTTCTCCCATTCACTTTAATGGAAGTCAGGAGGGTAAATCTATACCATGTGTATTTAAAATGCACACTTTTGGATTTATCTGATAAAATCATCCAGTACAATTCCTTCAACTCTTTTCCAGCAGTATGTGTGTTCAGAACTCATGTTTGTGGTTATTTTAGTCTCTTCCATTACAAATCCTTCTGAAACAGGACAGATGTTTTTCATGACCTCCATATATCATTTCTTCCATTGCCAAATCTGTAGATGTTGGAAAGGTTTTCTCTCTTCCTTGTTTTCCACAAAGACATTTCTGTAATGCTCCTTAGAATTAGTTTGGATAAATGGTGACAGGAATCAAGAGTTCTGAGTTTTGTAACATGTTCTACACGACATTTGTACATGTAGCACATTCTATAGCCCTAAGACGACTACTTATGCTCCATCAGCTGATTGAAGATCACTTTAGACTGGATATGAGGAAAAACTTCTTTACATGTTAAGTGCCGAGGGTTTGGAGCAGGCTCCCCTCAGAGGTGGTTCAGTTGCTCACCCTGCCGATCTTCAAAAAGCATCTTGATGCTCACCTGGCTGGGGTCATCTGACCCCAGCAGTCTTTCCTGCCCAAGTGCAGGGGGCCTGGATCTGTAAGGTCCCTTCCAGCCCCTAATATCTATGAAACTATAAAGTCAAGCCATGGCCTAAAGAGGCTTTCCATCTACATAACCCATAGGAAAAGTTGGTTGAGCTGGGAGCCAAGTGTTTTGCACTCACCTCAATATTATTTCAAGCACAACTAGAAAGAGAATTTAGATTCCTAATATGACAGAACTCGTGTTTTTCTCAATTCAGCTTCACTGTGGCTAAAAATAAACATGTCAACATACAGCCTACATTTCTGATGTGTAGTCACTGCTGCAACTACTAAAGCCCTCCCACAAATAAAAGCCAGAATTCCTGATCTCTCTGGTCATATGTGTTGGAAATGTTTTTCAGTATTTTTTAAAGCTAGTTTATCTGATTCACACAGAAAGACAACATCCTTAAGTGAGTTCTGTAGTTAAACATTATTATCTTTCAGTTATAGCACAGGTGTTCCGCAGTTCAGTCCTCTTATCGTGTTTTATGTCATACAGTTTTGAAGGATGAGAATTATAGTCTTCATGACCTTGTTCTGAATGCATGTGAGAGGAGAGGGAGACTGAAAAATAAATAGTGCTAAAAGCAAAACCATCTCCAATGCACAGATCCATTAGCTCGGGAATTATGGCTTGGGATAGTATAAGGGAGTTGGAAGACTCAGAGTAGCTCTTAGCAATTCAAACTTTTTCAGAACAAATAGTAAGTATTTTACTGAAATGAGTGAATACTGAGTCTGACCAAAACATCCAAGGTCCAAACTGTAAAAATCTCAGTCAGGAAGATACCTTCCTTCCCTCTTTATATTTAATAGGAGTTTTGCCAAAGTGAAGGATGTTAACCTAAGTTTTCATGAAGAGAACTATTGCTGTTTATTTTATGTTTGATCAGATTTTTGGTGGAAATGCTAGTATTACTTCTGGACATATTATATGGGTGATATGAGTCATTTGGAGAAGGGGATATGTAAAAGTAAGCAGAGTCTCCAGTGGATTCTACTTTTATTTCAGTGTTGTGAATCAAAACTAACTCTACTGATATGGTTGCTCCATTACCAAATAGGTTAGAGAGAAGAATGAGGCTGCCTGTACTTCATACACATACACCCTAAAGAAGAATAGAAAGAGAAATGTTCAAAATAAAACAGGCTTAGAAAAATTATTTTTGTCATTTGTTAACTCTTTTCCAGCTGCATTTATGAGAAATATCTTCAACACTTTATGAAATGGTAGGTTTTCTCCTCTCTTCTGAAGAATAGTGTGTTGAACAGTGAGTACCAATATAACTAGGTATTACTTTTGCCTCTAGCTAAGTACCCTTAGGCAACAGAAACCTATCAGAATTTAACATAATATAGGTTTTACTGGTTTTTTTCATGACTTGGTATCTTGTCTGCTAGATGCCTCAAGGAAATTCTTTTAAGAGGCTCTTATCTCTAGAACCATTTATGTGAACTGTAGATAGAAGGAACAAAAGGATTTGTCATTGATTTCACTTAGATAGAGTCACTGTTATATCGACTCACCTGCTTACAGTTGGAGATGGTTTATTTTTAGTCATGGGAATAAATCCAGGATCAGGTACTAATCTATGTTATTTGTCTTACCTTCATATGAGATAGTAAATGCCAATCCCAACAGAGATGCCCAGGATATGAATAAACAAGGAGACTGAAGTATCTTGAACAAAATCAAGCCCACTCTGGCCAAATGACCCCTAAAGCACACCTGTGCTATGGTGGCAGTGCACTCCAGATGAACTACCCTGCATGTGAAATTACCATTCAATTCTGCTAACGTGCTTCAAATCAAGAAGTATGCTAGTGAAACCATCCGGGTATCCTTCTATTGTCACTCTCAAGAGCTTGATTTCCAGCACGCTTGAGAGCAACTGCTGAAGCAACCATGAGCAGCCCCACCAGCTTACTAGGTCTGTACGAAGCTTTGGTCCATGAATCGATTCGGCCTGATTCAGTGGCTGAATCTCCAAATCCAAATTGAATTAGAGGACCCTTTAATCTCTCCATATTGAATTGGAACCCTCCAAATCCATTCAAAAAGATTCGGAGATTAGGACATAGACACAGCTTTAAATGTTTTTCTACATACCTCTAGATAGCAGGCGGCTCATGAATGCTGCAATTCTGGGGTGGATGGAGAGTCCCACAGGAGCACTGGGGGCTCCCCAGCGCACTTGGCAGCAGACCTGGAAGTGGACCAGAAGCACTTCTGGTCCACTTCCGGGTCCACCAGTGACTGTGTGGGGGGGGGGCCCCTATGCTCCTCCGGCTCAGTGACTGGTGCCTCCTGGGTCTGGGGGGGGCACCTGGGATCCCTCTGTGGTTGATTGCTGAGCCGGGGAGGTGGGGGAGGGTGGCTCAGCATGCTCCCTGGCAGACCTGGAAGTGGGCCAGAAGTACTTCTGGTCCACTTCTGGGTTTGCCGCCAAGCATGTGGAGCCCCCCCGCCTCCCCCCCGCACTCCTGTGGGATGCCCCATGCACCCCCGCATTGCAGCAATCACAAGCTGAGCCTGGTACCTAGAGGTATGTAGAAAAAACTTTTAAAGCTGTGTCTACATCCGAATCACTGATTCTCTGAGTCAGCATCAAATCTTCAGATTCAGATTTGGCCAAATTAAATCAGGGACAGTGATCTGAATCAACAAATCAAATCACTGTCCCCAATTTGGTCCGAATCAGAATCGAATAGGGCCGGGTTTGCACACCCCTACAACTTACTTCTAGGTGTGGATCATGCATGCAGAAGCAGGTGTACAAAGTGTTCCCAGCAATATCTTAACCAGAGCATGCTGCCCCAATGGGTATAAAAACCCTCACTGACCTACCATAAAACTGCCAAGTGAAATGAAGGAGTGATGTAACTTCTTCAGAAGCCAAGGGGTGCATCTGTACATGCTTTTAATGCGAAGCAATAAACTCCAGTGCGATAAGCAATATAGAACTGTAACATGTTCTACATGTTTATCGCACTGGAGTTTGTTTCTGGGTGTGCCATTTGAATGTACACCTGGGACCACAGCATGTTGAGCTGGGTCAGGCCAGTCCCAGCTGGCCGGGGGCCCTAGGAGTCAGCCTGCGAGCCTGGGGATGCTCCTGCCTGCCTCAACGTGCTGTGGAGGGGCTGGCTGGGCATGATGGTGCTCCAGCGTGGGGCTAGCTGGCAGGCAGCCCCTGCATTTAAGGACCCTCATGCCCCAGCCAGCCATATCAGCACCTACATGTGTGCTGCTGTGGAGTAAAAGAAGTACTATCCTGCTGCAGAGTTAATTAGTTTACTCCAGCCTAACTCCCCTGCACGTGTAGATGTGAGATGTTTACTTCCGAGCTAATTAGCCAACTCCACAGTAAATGTCTTATGTCAAAGCGCCTAAGTACTCTATCTCTGATCTTTATTCCAAAACAATTAACTGCTGTTTGGATTTAGCCTCACAATAGGTTGTGCCTGGCAGAAACATAAGCAGAAGGCTCATACATTAGTTAAAGCCTCTTTCCCATTCTGCCCTCATCTGATTTAGTACACATATCAAATAAGCCTCACAGAATCTGGTTAATTTGATCTGCCTAAACAGCAGAGGATTATGCCAAACAGATGAAAAGGACAAGGCCTATTTTTGTAGCCACTATGCAACTAGGAGTAATATTTTCCACAAACCCAGTGCCAATGGCTCATCTTCCACTCCAGGAGCACCACGTGGGCCAGGAGCCCCAGCTTTCTGGGAAGGAGGTGAGAGAAAGAGGTTGCTGAGGCAGGCTCCCTACTACCACACACACCCAAGCCACCTTCCACATCCACTGTCTATTGTTGTTGGCTCATTTCATATATCCTGTATCCTACAAGAAAGTAGTCTTTTGCTGTTAGGGCTAAGATTACAGATAGCTCTAAAGATCAAGCAGAGGAAGTCATTTGTTCATGGGTCAAACCTTGATGATTCATGATTAGAGGCTGTTATGGTTACATTATATAACACTTCTTTAAGAAAAATAAAGTAATTGTGTACAAAAATATCTGTGTTAAAAGAAAGTTATTTAACTTGCAAAGTCAGGCCATCAAAAATTAGATAGTCAGCTCTGTGGTTCCCCGTGCAACTTTAATTCTGACCTGCTGTACATTATGATACTGTTCTCAATTCCATGATTGCACTTTTTCCAACAGAACCTGTGTCTGATTCAGTGTACAGAACGAAATACAATAATGGACAAACAAAGACACGGCCTTTACTACATTTTAAGTACTCTATTTTGTTACTTAAATGTTCTCCTAATGTAGGCTGTTGCATGTGATTTTTATTTTGCTACAATTCCCCTAATTTCTGTGTGAAAATAATGTCATTGCCTCCATGCACATGGTTAAAATTGATGTACTTATTTCAGTTCTGTGCACAGCTGATTCTGTACACATTCTACCAGAAAGCATAAATGATTTATTATGAGTTACCATAAATGCCTGGCACTATATTGTGAAAGCAGCTGCCCAAGATAAGTGAGAAATGATCAATAGGTCTTTAATTACTCATCTAAAAACAACATGAATGTAGATGAAAATGGACACCCTTGTGTTTCCAGTTATTTTCCACAATTATAAAGCAGGTGTCCAGAGTGAAAGGGAATATCAGGTGAAAACCAAACATGACACCAAATCCTGCTAGGTAACTCTGTTTTTATTCAATGGATATGCATCACATAAGATCAGCTCTTCAGCTAGCAGAATGCCAATTTAAATATAATATATTTGAGATACAGAATTCTTTGGCCATATAACTGAATTGGTTATTTATAATTCTAGTGGTTTATAATAATGTTAACATAAGAGTAATAATACAGCATGTATAAAAGTCAACAGCCATTATAACACAAAGAAATTAAGATCCATGCTCTTAAAAAATTTTAGAGAAGGAAAAACCATGTGGTCATCTGAATGATATTGAGATGGCAGTCATTTTATCTTGTTTAGTCAAGGAAATGAAAAAAAAATAGAGTTTTATAGAATTGTTTCTTCTTTTCCTTCCTTTACCTCTCCACTTACACAAGCAATGCCTAAATATAAGGCAGAATTAACTCAATCTATTATTGTGAAATTTTAAAATAAAGTGTAGACATGTAGAATGAGTCCTGTAGATACCAAAGTGAGTTAAATGAATTGTAAGAGTCTAAAAATACCTGAGTCGCCAGGGCCTTAAGGTCTTAAGTGCAAAGGTGCCTTGAATCTGACCTAACTCCTGCACAACTGTTCAGCAGCTAACATTTGTCAAGTTTTCACATGGCTGGTGGTTTACAGGCTATGATGGGTGTTTTTATGCTTGGCTGATCTCTGGCTTCTAAAATGGGCACTGGCTGATGGGGGCGGTTAGAGCAAGCCAAAGGGTGATCTTTTCTTACAGTAGGTACCAGATTGGGACTGAGTGGCACCAGGGTAGAGGACACACTAAACTTCAGAAGGCACTCTGAACTCGCAACTGCCTCCCTCTTATCTGCTTTCCCCCACTTCCCCTGCTCCCCACAATGTTGCATAGGACTGGCTGCTGAGCTGAGCTCTTAAACTTACCTTCCAGACAGCACAGTACAAAAGCCAAGGTAGAAAAACATAAAGTTTTCCCTTTTCATTTTGGATGGTGTCTCTTGTTCTTTTTAATTAATGTACTCCAAATATAAATCAGACATATTGGTTAGGGCCAGAGCAATCACTGGTTTCCAAGTCCCTTGGGGTGCCCTCATCTATTTCTGTCACTACCACAGCGACTCTAAATTTACTGCAGTCAGCTTCTCAAAGGGCAGATTTATGCAGTAATTAATTTTACTGTTGTTAATTTTTTATTTTTAGGAGGTTGGAAGACTAAAGTCTTTATATTAAAATAAACAGAAAATACATTGTCTGAGAAAAGTCAGCTTGCACGCCTCATTGGAGATATTCTAAAAATAAAAACTGTTCAGCCCTAGTCTACATTTCTTAGAAGAGATTAGGAGGTGCAGACCCAATATAGACTTACCCATTTTTTATATTATTTCTGTCTGGTGGGACAACGCTGCCCAATGGAAAGGGTACAAGACTAGGACTCATAAAAACTGTTTCTATTTCCAGCGCAACCAGTGACCTGTTGGGTGATTAGCCAAATCACTTCCTTTTTCTGGGTTTGTTTCCCTATCTGTAAAATGGGTTAATGAGATTGACTTCCAACTTCCCTTGAAAAGTATAGGGAAATCTCTGTAGGAAAAAGCATTATGTAGATATTATTATTATGGAGTAGACTCTGGGTTTGGCACTAAATTGATTAAGGCCAGAATCTCAGCCCTTCACTTTGTTTGTTTCACTAATTTTCTGTTGCAAACACAGATTTACCTTTGACAGACTAGGGCTGTTTACATCTCAGGAGTAGTAGAAAGTCCTGGAGCTCTCTATATGCAAGGTAGAGGCTAAATGGCAGGAGTAGGAAACAAATGGATCCTGGTAGGTTTCCAGAGTTATAAAGAGGACCAAGACAAAAGAGCTGGTGGAAAGCTGAAAGACAGTGCTGACTGGCTAGGCCAAGGATGAGACTGACGTCTTAAACCGTTAATGCTTTTAATGGATTTTAAATTTGTTTGGAACATGTCTAGTTGGCCATTCCTTAAAAAGAAGTGAAGGAATCCTAAAGGAGTGTTTTGGTTTTTTTACCTTAAAGCCTAGCTATATTTTTTGTTTTGTTTGGAGGGAGGGAGGGAATGAAAATTATAGGATTGTGTTTTGAATAGCTTGTGACATTTTCTAGTGTCCCAAAGTCACTTGCTGTTGGTTATATGTGAATATTCTATGCTATTTTAACTGGCGCCTGCAAGCTAATTCCAGACTCTGTTCTGCTTCATGGGATTTTGTAGAGGGAGAGTAAGTGATTGTAGAGAAAATAAACCCCAGTGGCTGTCTAGACCTGAAAGTGGGATATCAAAGAACAAAATGAGTCACAAGAAATGTTGTGTGCACAGCCTGTGTAGAGGAGACTATTGTAACTTTAGCTGAAATCAGTAGAGTTATTGCTCAGTTATATCTTTGTAACTGAGATTTTCATTGACTTCCAAATAGAATAAGACTGAGGCACTTCTACAGAGTCCTTTTCTAGGATCATCTAAATCTGATTACAGAATTTCTAGCAGGGCTATATATTCACACTCAAGCTAATGAATAAGCACTACTTTGGTACAGAAGATTCCCACATACTAGAGTTTAACTTCACAGTTCAAGTGCTCCTACCTTCTTCCGCAAATACCAAAAACAATGAATTGACAAACTGACATGATTTCTGATCTCCCACTTGCACTGTATAGCACTGCCCTTGTTCCAGACATATTTAAAATTGAGTGAGCAAGTATCTACCTGGTAGGCTGTTCTTTTAACCTCCTGTTATCTGTGGACTTGCAAGGATCCTTTGAATGAAAATGATACTGTAGACCAGGGTGTCAAATGGAGGTGGGTTATCTGGCCTATGGAGCTTCTTTTCATGGCTGCCAGAGTTGAAACAGAGATGAATTATCTGGACCATGGGGCTTTGTGGAGACAGGTCATCCAGTGTATGGAGTTTCTCACTACAGCTGCCAGAACCACTGTGCTGGCACAGCAAGAACCCATGTGGTTAATGCTACCACCACCCAGCCCCCTTTTTACCATCACTGGATTTCGGGTTTTCAATCACCACTGGCCATGAAAATCAGCAGCAGGGGAGTAGTAAGTGATTGTGGTGTTAGCTCCCTAGGCACTGGCCATGCCAACAGTAATTCCAGCTTCTGACAGGGAATATAACCCAACACCTTTTCCCTACCACAGGATTTGTGGTTTTTGATCACCACTGGCTATGAAAATCAGCAGCAGTCAGCAGTGGGAAGGGAAGGGGAGTATAGCCCACTAGTTTGACACCCCTACTCTAGCCTGTAAATAAGTACACAAAGAGATGCAATGGAATTTCATCCTTAATTCTGAATACCATTGCTTTTATATTTGTATGTCTTCTATTGTCTTACATGAAGTTTCTACCTTCATTATTCTGGAGAAAAGCTTGATAATGTCAATCTAAAGGTTTAAAAACCAGAACGGAAATAAAAAGAATCCCTACATTTTTTTCAGATTTTTAAGGAGAATTCAGAACTTTCAAGGGGTATAATTCATGATTTTTGAATTGTTGGTGCTCGTAATATTGCTGCGGTCATTTTTGTCTTTGTAATCAAACTGAGGCAGAAGTTGCATGAACCATCTGTCAAGCATTGTGTTTTGTTACAGAACATTTTCTACTCCCATAAAAAGTCAGATGCTAACAGGTATTTCACTAAAGAGCAGACTCTGCTTTGTTCTCAGGAGATAAATTCTTAATCAATGAAGACATTCAGAAAATGAAGCTGCTTCATATTTTCCTGTGTCACCATGTAGTCCCACTTAACAAAATAAAATCTCTAAAGCTTCCCATTGAGTTAAGCACGGGCTTATCCTTTCTTGAATCAAGGTCTAAATGACACCGCTGACTGCAAAGTAGCAGAGAATCATGGTCCGCTGGGTTACCTTTTCTTAAGTGTGAATGGGATAAAGCCTACTGCATTCAGGATAGAATGCTAAAATGCATATAGAAATGTTTTCTGGATAAATTGAGGCATAAAAAATCACCTTTGAGCTTTTTTAAAGCTACAGGCTTCTTTTAGCAATATTTTAATTGTATAGGCTTCTTTTAGCAAAATAAACACTTCATCTCCATCTGAAACACTTCTAAGCAAAGTAGTTTTCAGATAAACATAAATGTCATGAAAAGGGAACTCAAAAGTATAATGAGATATAATTAAGGAGTACAGTATTCAAAACTTTTCTATAGGGCTTAATTCTGTGAATTACCGAGTTGCTCCTATAGAATCCAATATGAGTTTAACCCTCATCCGTTCTCATGAAACAGTAACCGTTATTGTTCTCATGGGGTAAGTTGTTATCTCGCATTTTGACATTGTTGGTCTCATGGGGTAACTTGTTACCCCACCTGCATGACCAAAATGAAACCAGTGACAACAGTATAAATGTACCAAAAACTATTTATTAAACATACAGATTGTTTGAAAGAGCATTTATGGTGATTTGAACCCAAAATATTATTTAACTAAAACTATGAACACAATTTAAACTTTTTTTAGTGTTTCAAAACGGGAATGAACAATTTGCTACGTTTTCAATTCACACTGTTTTCAAACTAACAATTACTTCCAAAAACATTTCCTAACTATTTTAACTAAATGTTTCATTCCTCACAAAGCAGCAGTGATGTACTGTGGTGCACACAAGCAAATTGCTTACAATCTTCACATCGTTCCGGGTTTTGCTGTCATCTGTCCTTGGACAAAAAGCACAATGCCCACTAATGCATGCAGAAGGTTCTACTGGGGTGCATTGTGGCAATCTGTAATTTAGGGCAGTCATACTAGACTTGACGGACTTAGACAGATTACGTGTATCCAGCACTCTTTGTTTTATTTGTTCATTGATCAACTGTTCTCCAAGCTCCTGCAAAAAAAAGTGCTGTCTTCTTAAATGTGATCTTTGCTTCCAGTGTGCGTTGTGACATAGCCAAATGATAAGGCTGGCAATGGCAGCCACATCCAGCATATTGAAAAATAGTATCATTGGCCACCTGTTCATTTTCCATCCGCAAGTGGTTGTACGGACTAAGTGGTCAAAGTTATCCACTTCATCCTTGTTTTTATTGTAGTCATGGATGATGTCTGGCTTTCTTTGCTCTCCACCCACTGACAGGTCATGGTGTATATCTGACAGCAACAGCACAGTTTTGGACTTCATTGGAACATAGGAAACTAGGGTGCATTCCCCATCAAAAGCAAAAATGGATGAAAAAGTTTCCCTTTTTTGATTTGCTTGCATTTTGTTTGGGATATCAGCCTTGTTTTTCCCAATCATACCCACATATAGATGAAGTCCTGCTGTAGCAGTTTTTCTGCCAGGTCAGTACTTGTGAAGAAATTGTCACCTCCAATATTCCTTCCCATCTTGTACCAGAGCTGAACTAGTTTTTTAATGACCTGGGTACTAAGCTTCTGGTTGCTTGCCCAGGTAGATGTCTCCAAACAGGGGGAATGAGGTTGCTGCATCACAGCACCACCAAATTTTCAAGCCATATTTGGCAGGCTTGCTGGGCATGTACTGTCTGAAGGGACCGCGACACCTGAATGCAATGAGCTACTCATCAACCATCAGGTGTATTTCTGGAATATACCATTTCCTGAGCTGCTCCACAAAATTGTGTCCAAATATCTCTGAAGGCAGTAAGCTTGTCCACAGCTCACCTTTCCTTACGTCAGTTTGTTGTCAAATCTCAGGTAGTTGGTGATTTGATGGAATCGTTTTAAACTCATGGTGGCATGGAAGCAAGGATGCCTGGTGTTTTGCTCCCATGACTCCTCCAGTGCCTTGTGACCACCGTGGTACAGACCACTTAGCAGTGGGAGGCCAGTGCAGGCTTTCAGCTTTGTTTCATCCAGCTTTTTCCACTCTTTTCTATTTTCAGGACGGCTATCATTTCACTCCCTGAATCTTCTTTCTGCCTCTCTGTTTCTTTCTCTTATGATAACAGTCAGGATACCTTGTGAGAGAAACAGGTGGAAAGTTTCCACCACTGTGTCTTTATTGCTTTCTCTTGTTGGCCCAGAACTTTTGTGGACTGTGTCCTTGGCTGTTCTCTGATGATGTATTAGCTGTGGACTTTTTTCCCACACTCTGCCATTCCTTCCTCTAAAAGTGTCATCATCTGCAGTGTTTTCTGGGAGTGGTGGCAGTGGCTCTGCTCCATGTCCTTCTGTAGCTCTCCTTGGTCTTCCACAGCAGTCCTGGGCTGGTCCTCTTCCCTTTCCTACTGGAAGTGTTGGCATCACTTCTGCTTGTGGCACCAACTCCTCCTCATCTGAGGTGGATGAAGCTTCCATAGACACATGGTCTTCTTGCTCTGAACAATCTCCCATGTCTGGAATAAAGTCAGCATCCTCACTGCCTTGGGATAAGATTTCATCAGTAGATGTGTTGCTGTCATCCCTGGTTACCTGTGCAAGACAAGCTTCAGCACTGCATATGTACTGCCTTCTCATCCTGGATTGCAGAAAAAAAGAAGAAAATTGATTACTGCTGAATGCATATAAATAACAATCAAAAACAATCCTGTCCGCCTATGCTGTCACAGAAGCAATTCCACCCTGCCCTATGGCAGTGCAGGTAGCATCCTCTCCTTCTGGGTACAGAAACCAGACCAGCATCCACCCTTTGCAGGCAAGCCAAATGTGGGTCAGTGCTGTTTGGAAACCACACATGCAGGGGCTTACTGAGAGCAAGTAAAAGGGGCATGGGGGGTGTCAAGCCCTTACTGTTGAAGGGGACTCCATAGTGTGCGCTGTATTGCAGTACGATGTTGTTCTGTTTCTTCTTTGCTGTCCCTTTGTTCCTTGTCCTCACTTCCAACAAAGGCAGGGCAAACTAGCTTGTATGTTTTGAAAGAGGCAGGTGAGGTGGGGTTTTGCCATGAGAAAAGAGAGCAGAGGTGGATTTGGGTGTGACAAGGGGGGAGGGGGTTGGCAAGGGGCAGGATGTTTTGATGACTTTGCAGCCTGCAAACAAAGTGGTTAGCAAAAGGGATTACCACATCTTCTTCAAAAGTAGAGTGGGGGATAACCATTCATTAGTTACCATGAATACCTGAAGTGGAAATGAATGAGGTGTGAATGAATGCTGACCTTTCAGATGCATCCACCCAAAGTGGCCAGACAGGTTTAGATGTTATTTATACAGAAATTGCACTGGGGCAACAAGTTACCTCAATGCATTAACATGGGCTTGGGGTAAGTTGTTACCCCATATGGAAAAACATGTTCACGCCTGGGGTAACATGTTCCCTGCATGGTTTTTCATCCACAGCAAGCAAACCATTCATGTAAGCTGGTTGTTCTTTGGGGATATTGTGCACTGTGATGCCAGTGACAATGTCTTAAAAAGAATTTTTTTTAGAATGAATTAACTTTCAGATACTGTGCAAAATATGTGTCTGAGGTAGGAAATTACCCCATGGGAATGTATGAAGGTTAAGGTGCACAATATCTCCTTTGAAAGTGCTTGGCACTTTTTAGGATGAGATTCTATTATTACAAGTGATAAAACTGATTTTTTTTAAATTGTATTTCCAAGTTAAAGTATTTTATTAGTATGCATGGGTGCATAAACAGTTCTTGACAAACAGGGTAGAGTTGCAGAGAGATTTTGGTTCTGTTTTGTTTCTGTCAGTTTCCAAAGCATGAGTCTAAAAGCTTATTTCTCTTAATGAGTCCTATTCTTCAGATTCTACTCTAGTAAAACTTCTAGTAAGTTCTATTTGTAGAGATACTAGAGAGAAGGCTCTATAAGTGGCTTGGCTGTGAATTAAAAAAAAAAGACTCTCAGCCAACTGGGAATTGATTATTGGTAGACCACAGCACATCCCTCTGCCAGGGCCCACTGGACAGCTGGGTTGGAGCAAGGTTAGTACTCTGTGGGTGCATCTACATGGACAAATATTGCTCCTGAATTTACTGCATAGTAACAGCAGACATGTTAAACTACTCCTGGAAGCAAGTCTACACGTGCACCTGGGTTGTGGGCCTAATGAGGGCTGTTCCTGTGCTGCTCTGCCCCCCTGGAGCACTAGGGGGAGCTCCAGGTTTCCTCAGTGCCAGCTCCAGGCTGGCAGGGGGCACTGGGGGCAGCTCTGAGCTGGCAGGAGGTTGCGGGGGCAGGCTTAGGCTCCTGGGGACTCCAGGGAGCTGTTCCAGCTCCAGGGCAGCTCCCAGCCACGTGGCTGGCCCTGAGCTTTGCATGGCTGGGAGCTGCCCTGGAGCAGGACAGGTCACCCACTCTGTCCCTGGGATCTCAGGGCTTAGCCAGGCAGCATTTGTGGCCCCCTGCTGCCTGGGCTGACTGGGAGCAATTTGCTCCTGGTCAGGGTCTGCACATGCACTTTGGTGTATTAGCTTAAAGTGCCATTTTCTAGTACCTGTATCTGTTGGTACTAGCAAACAGTGCTTTAAATTAATCTACTGTGCAGTAATTGGATTAGATTAGTCTAATGCGCAGTAAACCTCATGTTTTAATTCACCCACTATCAGCTAAGACCTTCCCTAGGTGGGGGGAATTCTAAACGGGTGAATTAGAATCGGATTCTACTTGAGCATCACAAAGTGATCAGGAGATAATTTAGCCTTCTATTGGCTTGATTTAGAAATGCCACACAAACATATGCATTGTGGATTATTTTCTATTCTCTGTAAAACATGATAGGCTACAGTGTGTTACTTAATGTAATAATAAAATGATTTGCAGTATTGGTTATGCAGAAATTCCTTTGTTCAGAATGCCAGTATGTGAAGCATGAATATATCTGTGTTTTGTTTCATTGTAACGTTTCATTTCTGCTTGTTAAAAAAATTAATGTACTGGCACATGCAGTCCTTTCATGAAAACTGTGTCCTAGATTCTAACAGACAAAATAGCTTATAGCTATTCCAGACAAGACTTTGAACAGTGAAAATACTCTATGGTGAGGCAGAATGGAAATAAACACACTACAAATAGTATAGGGGGTGGGGGAAAGGGCGCAAACCTGGGTACACATTCAGTGTGCAAGGAACTCACCTTAAAGTAAGTGCACACAGAGCGTACATAGCTTTAGACCCCAAATCTTTCATTTTTAGTAAATACTAGAATAATTTTACATGAAGTGGTTTTTGCATGGCATGCAGGAGGCAGATATTTAATATTTAAACATTTTTAAAAATTAACAAGCTGCTGTTTGATACAAGTACTAACAGCTCAATAGAAAATGAATCTGTGTGATTTCATATGAATTATG
>NW_017728995.1:4424046-4440326 GCF_001723915.1 Gavialis gangeticus | reverse complement strand
TGATACAAGTACTAACAGCTCAATAGAAAATGAATCTGTGTGATTTCAGATGAATTATGAATACTGCTAGTCCAACTATTTATCTTTAATTTTATCTTGAAACTTAATATTTTTAATTGTCTTTCTGGTAAATGGACCAGGTCTGGACCCCATTCTGCGATGTTCATAAAACATTACAGAAGCTCAGCTGGACACAGATTGATGTTGACCTGAAACAAAAGGGGGTGACTGGGATAGCAAATTGAAATGAATTGATTTAGAGAATATCAAAATGTTGCGTTTCAATTGAAAGACCTTGACTTTACCAAACTTAAATATTTCAGAATCTCTGAAAAGTTTGAAGCTTTTGACTTTTTTCAAGAGAGAAACAAATTGACTTTTATTAGTAAATGTTTAGGATTGGGAATCCAAAAAAGATGACAAAGCCGGTAGGGAAATACACATCACCCGAGCAAGGGACTAACTATAGAGGGATGGGGGTGAGGAGGGGAACACAACTAGGTTACAGGAGATACACTGTTAGCCAGCTAAGCCCAGGGGTGGGGAATGGGGGAAAGGGGTAAGGGGAGGGAGGAGGTTCGCGACGCTGAGAGAGAAAGGAGATAGATACACAGAAACTTGTTACAATGGTCCGCAATGGTGGAGGAAGTGGTTCGAAGGAAGTGTCTCAGTCCATATAGAGTCTCATCGCAGGGGTCCTCTTTGGGTGGAGCAGGGTCATCCATTGTTGAAGAATCCTCTCAGAAGTGAAGGTCCATCTGGTGGGGGGGGGTTCAGGCGGTCCCCTCTGGGTCCGGTCCAGCAGCAGCTTGTCTGGTGGGGTCGGAGTACTGGCGGTGGCCCGTGATGTGTTCCACATAGATGTCGCGGGACCAACGGATGGTGTCGGACACCATGAGGCAGTGCATCAGCTGGATATTCAGGAAATATCAGAATTTCCTGTGGCGTACAAATACTGGGCTTTTTTCCCCTTCAGTCAGTCTTACCCAAGAGTCAGACTAAAGCAGATGAATAAATACGTATATACAAAAGCACACACATAATTTGAGTCTATAAAAGGGTACAAGTAACTAAAACTGATTTGCTCTTGAAACGTACTGTATTATTTACAATTAATGTGTTTTTTGGGTCCCCTACCCCATTACTGAGAAGAGAAATGCAGAATCTCTAATAATAACCTACTTTGAACATAAACTGGACTTCAAAATGCAGAGGGAGCTGCTGTCAGTCTCCACATTTCTGGGGAAGCCACTTTCAGGTACCAGAATCCTGTGGGAGTAGTTACCCAAACCCTGTTACTGAGAGTGGCACCAGACACCAGAGCTAAAAGAGCTGCAGTCTCCAGAGTGTAAATAGGGGGCTGCAGGAGCTGGGATGATGACCAACTGAGGAAGGAATGGCTGCAGCAGAATGAAGTAGCAGGCCTGCTAATTAGGTCAATAGAAAATTATGGGCACTTTTAACATGTGCTCTGTGGGGAGAAGGGGGTGCGCTTTAATTACAGCGGCTGCTACAGCCACTCTAATTAAAGTGCTGCAATGTCTCATGTATCAGTCTCCCCACACTTCAAAATGGCAGCGGCGGTGCTTGAATTAAAGCTCGTCGAACAAGCTTTAGTTCAAGTGCCTCTGCTGCCATTTTGAAGCACAGGAATGCTGATGCACAGACATGGAGGCTGGCTGGAGACTCAATTAATCAAGTCTGCTCCAACATGTTGTAATTACAGCATGTCGGAGCAGCCTCACAGCATGTCTATAGGCACCCTATGTGACCAGTTAAGGGAATCCCAGGTCAGATAACCAAAAAGGGGAGAGGCAAAGGAACCCTTAAGCCAGGCTCTGGGGTTGGATCTTTCTGCTTGGCCTGTAACAGAACCCTGCTAGCCATGAGAAGGAGCTCCGCAGGATCTGGGGGACAAGAACCTACCGACTGTGAAGGGAAGGAAACCTTGCAGGTCCTGAAGTGAAGGGAATATTTGAGGATAATGGTCTTCCAATATGTACAGGATATTATAAAGAATATAGAGATGGGCTTTTCTCTGTGGCCATAGGGGACAGGACTAGGAACAGTGGCCTCAAGCTGCAGTAGGGGAAGTTTAGGTTGGAGATTAGGAGGAACTTCCTGACTATAAGGGTGGTCCAGTATTGGCACCTCTTGGGGTAACAAGGACCAATGGTCACAAACTGACCGAGTACAGATTTAAGCTAGATATCAGGAAAAACTTCTTCACGGTAAGGAGGGCCAAAACTTGGAATGGGCTTTCACGGGAGGTGGTGCTCTCCCCTACCTTGGGGGTCTTTAAGAGAAGGCTGGCTAGACATCTGGCTGAGGTCATCTGACCCCAGCACTCTTTCCTGCCTAGGCAGGGGGTTGGACTCGATGAGCTGTCGAGGTCCCCTCCAACCCAAGCATCTATGTATCTATGTAAACAGTTGGCTGGGATGGTTTAGTTAGCAATGATCCTGACTCGATCAGGGGGCTGGACTAGATAACCATGTGAGGTCCCTTCCAGCCCTACTTTCCTATGATCCTATGGATTCTGAAAGGGATTGCTTCGCAGTTCATTGACTAAAGTCTCACATTTGTTTGTTATTGTTGAAAAGATTCCTTGAAGCATGGGTGTGACAATGGGAAAGACTACAGGCCACAGTTAGTGCCAGGGAGGAACAGAGCATTTGATGGAGGACCATCAGATGTCCAGGGGCTGTGACAGCAGGTTACCAAAAGCCCAAGGATTGAGATAGTTGGGCTCTGACTCTCACCCTCCTAAGAGCCTGAACCGATGAATAAGGCAGCACAGCAAACTTAAATAAACTGAGGAGCGAGCCAGCCCAGGGAAGTGATTCGTAGAACAAAATGCTTCCAGAAGTCCTTCGTTTGAATTAAGGCAACCTCTCAAATTAATAATCCATTCCAACAAAGATGTGGGAGGTGAGACAGTGAGCCAGCACCCCAGGGTGTCAGAGAGGGAGGCAAGGTTAGTAAACCCATAAGAGTACTGTGGCCACTTCCTCAGGTGTTATGGTCACATACATTGATACATTGGGTGAGAAGTGACTCAAACCCTAAGGTGCCAGGATGGTGATGGAATAGTTGATACATCTTCTGGTTCAACAGCAAGCAAGTACCAGTGAGCAGAACAAAATGCAATTTGAACAGGCCCAGAAGAAACAGGCAAACATGAAGATAATTCACCTGCAGTATCAACGAATGGAAGCCCACCAGGCACTGGCAGCAGAACATAAGAAGCTGGTGGCACAAGTATTCACCCATAGCATGGGAACAGAAGCAGGGCTTTGGTTGTTCGTGCTGCGGCATTCCTGGAGACATTCAAGAGGACAGATATAGTGGCTCAACAAGTGGAGAAAACTTGGGCACCAATGCCTGGGAATACTGCTGGTGGGATATACCCAAGCAATATATTGGACTCTGTCCAGGGAATAAGATGTACATTATGATCACATAAAGAATGCCATACTCAAGTGACTACAAGTGTTGGAAAAATCCTATAGGCACACAAAAAAGTACATGACATCTTCCACCCCCACTTGCTAAGGCAAGTACTTCTTGATAAGGCTATGAAGTGGCTCCACCCAGTGGCAAGGACTTCTAAAGGGATATTAAAACAAATAGCTTTAGAACAGTTTGCATGGGACCTGAAGGGGAAAATAAAAAAGTGGGTATTGAGACATCATCCCAGAAGCCTCAAGGAAGCTGTCAGTTGGCTAAGATCTTTGTGGCAACCGGAAAGGTGTCACACTAAGAATGGCGTAGGGGCCTGTAACAAGGAGGCTCCTGTTACTTTAAGGACAGATTACAGAATGTAATACAGGCTTGGTGTATGGGCTGGCAGCTGGGCAAAGGCCAGCTGCTAGAAAGCAAGCCAACCAGAAACAAGGGTAGGTGCTACTACTGGGGAGCTGCTATCTTGGAGCTAGCTGCACTGCAGTAAATAGCTATGGGGCAGGACTCTAGGCAGCCAGAGGTAAAGGCAACAAGCAGCTGAGTTAGGTTGCAGTGAAGGAGAGCAGGCTGACCATTAAGCAAAAGGGAACCTCCTGTGTGTGGCTGGAAAGCCCCACACGCAGCATGGGCTGGCCCCACTCTAAGGCTTACTGTGCACATGGTGCACAGGGCCAGCAAGAGGCGCACACTGCATGGGGTGCCCCATCAGACCAGCCCTGTGCGCTGGATCCTGGGCTGGTCCAGATTGGGTCTCACTGTCCAAGACCTGGGCTGGATCATAGGGCTTTATGGGCCAGAGCTGGCCCATGGGCCATATCTTTCACAGCCCTCCTTTAGATAGTAAAGCTGATATAATGGGTATCTTTACAAGAACAAAATAGGTGAAACCCCACCACCATACAGCTAAAAAAGAATAACAAGGCACGCATTATTGTTAATGCTTTGTAGAGAAACTATACCATGTATTTTTAAGATAATTGAGCTGAACAGAAAATATACAGGTATTCTCCCATTTACTCTAGTTGCCATTTAGACTAACTCTACTGACTTTTATGGGTTTATCCTGATTTAACCAGGTGCAAAAGAGACCTGAATATGTCCTTCTCTTTCTTTCAGAAGAAATAAAGCTGTTCCAAGCCCATTCATTTTAGAGTAAATCTAATACATGAGTTCCATTTCTTAATTCAGCTATTCTACTTATGCATGAGATTTGCCAAACAAGCAAACCAGCCAAGATAAAAGATGGGAATCCCGGAGGGTCTTTAACCTCTGGCTTACATTGTTCAGAGCATCAGTTATTAATGAGTCTACATGATTGAGGTGCCAGACCTTCTTTGCACTGCTGGGAGGACTGCTACCCTGGAGCTGGCTCAGGTGCTTTATCCTTTCAGGTATTTGATTCAGAAGCATTTAAAGAAGGTTGGCTGCACAGAGGGCCTTTCATCATCTCTGACTGCAACCCTGCAGACTTTGGAGTGCTCCTTCATGGCATTTGTCACTTTTAAGGATTACTGTATGGTACTCAACTCATAGATGCCACCTGTAAGCTTCCCTGGTGTAGAACACAGCTGCACTGCATCATTGTGGTCAGCCAGCATGAACATTTAAGAGTAGTGACTTAAATCTATGCTCCCTTTACCTCATTGTGATATTCCAGGAGCTGGATTTATTTAAACAGCTTAGAGTAGTCTGGGATTTAGTTAGGAAACATCAAAATATTATATAGGGCTTGTTAGCTATACTTAGTATTTGATTTCATTTTGGGTTTTTTATGTTGTAGTATTTTACATTGGTGGCCAGTTAGTTTGTTTAATTAGTATTTGTTTAATGAAGTGCATAGGTAGTAGATTTTTTGTTATGTCAGTAGCAATTTATGAGTAACTATTAGTTTAGGCTTTAAATTTTTTCATTGGCTATGGCAAAACAGTCCCATTCAGATTATTATTTAGAGTCCCTAAAACATCACTATATTACATTATATCAGTTGTCACTTTGTCTTGTTACCTGACTGCATGAGCTTGCCAGTAAATAGGCCCAGATCACTGAAGATGCACATAGATAAGGTATATTATTTCAGTTTTTCCTACTGGAGAAATTATACTGCCCACCGAATGTAGGAAAAAAGTATAAACTTGGTATGTATGTTTTGCTGCTAAAATGGAGGTTGTTTTTTTAATAAAAAAAAGACTATCTAGAAAAAGCAGTGAGATGTATGGTACAAGTAATTACTCAGAGATATCCTCCATCTTCTAGATACTACAGATTTGTAAAATTGGATATCTCAAGGTAGAATCTAGCCTTGCATTCAATAGGTGCTCAAATAATTAGGCCTTATATAACTTTTGTTTTCCTGCACTTCAGATGTCTTTCTATATAACCTTTACTATGAACCAGAGGAACTACTGCAGAGATGCAGGTGGTATAACTGACTCTTATCATGGAAATTTCCAGTATAACCAATTTAGAGCCTGCACAACACAACGCATCTAGAGCTGGGGTTGAAAATTAAGCCTCACATCTTTTATCAGTTATTTAGAAACAAATTTGTGAACAACTTCATTGTTTCTTCCACAACCTGTATTGTAGTTCAGGACATTCTTTCTCTTTGTTCAATGAGAATTCAGTTTTACACAACAGATAAATATTACTTCTCAGGCACCTATCTACAGAACCAAGGGCCAGACCCCTAACCTTGAGGTCATGACCCCATTTGGGGTCACAACGATAAAAAATGGGGTCACAAAGCCACTTGGCAGTGTTGACTAATTATGATGAAATAACATTAAATAGAGGGACAGGTTCCCTTTGCAGACTGGCAGAGTTCCAGGGCTGCAGGGAGAGGCTGCTGCATACACTACTGGGAAGGAAGGCGTGGGGGGGGGCTTGCATCCTTCAGATCTGTGTGCAGGAGGCACAATTGTACACCGGTGCTGCTGCTGCTGCCGGACAGGCAGGGAGCACCTCATCATGGCAACACAGTCAGCATAGGGCTCCTGGCAGTAGCACTGAGCCTCCCCACGCCTCTCTGCCCTCCTACACTGGGTCCCACCTGCTGGGCTGCGAAGGCCCCCAAGGGGGAGGCAGCATGATGGGTAACCCTGAGCCTACAGCAAGCAGTGCTGCCTGCCCTCCTCTCCCACACCCCCCGAGCTGTGCTGCCCAGGGATTGATCTTGTCTGCATCATTTTGGTGTTGCAAAAAATATCCAATGTTTAAATAGGGTCATGCTGAGAAAAAGGTTGGGGACTACTGATCCAAAGCAAGATATAAATGGATTTTAGGTGCCTAAGTCCAGAACTGTAATTTCAAAAAACTTCCAGTCACTTGCTGTCTATCTCTGGAAGCACTGAAATTTGCTGAGCACTCTCCTCCCCTTCCCCCTCACCCCCTGCCATTTGACTTTAATGTTCCCCAGGCTCCTGCACATGTGCAGTTCTGCTTCTGAAGAAGTCTGGAACATGTCCAGCTTCATATACATCTGTCAAGTTCTCCTACGTAGGTCCCCTAAGGAACTCAACCTGATCATTGTTCTCAAACCCAAACCAACAGGGTCAGGTTTAACTGCCCAAAGTACAGTCGTGGCTCCTGTCTTTTACAACATGACCCAAAGAGAAAGTGATGTCAGTATGTCATTACTATATTAGTCAAAACAATTGGCTGGGAAAAGGGAGACCTGGTTTAATTCCCTTATCTTGATGTTCAAACTTGCAGTGCCCAGGAGAGTGACCAGACAATCAGAGCATAGACTGTTCTGGGTGAGGTCCTGCAACCTTTATCCCTTTTATAGAAATTGTACCATTCTGCAGCAAAGAACTCAATATTAATTGGGCTAGAGAGAGACAACACAAGCAGGAGGAGTGGTTAGGACAGTCACCTGGGAAGTGGGAGTCTTGGTTCCCAGTTCATGTATTTTATCCAATGACTGTTTAATCCAAATTTTACAAAGTGTCTTTGAGCAGAGACGGGAACCCACATGGCTGACCTGCCTACTAACTGACAGCCTAGTGGCTAGGGCAGTAAGAAGTCAGAGGACCTAGGTTTTAACCTCCTTGAGCTGTAAAGGGAACATAACACAAGTTTCCTGCTTCCATGGGAAGATCTCCAACTATTGGGGGGGGTGCTGTAGTCACTAAACTATGTCACAGAGTAGGTGGAGGGTGACATTACTGCCACTTTCTTCTCTGCTCAAGATACTTTTGGTTAAAACTGAACCCTTTTTTTGAATAACAAGTTGTGACTATCTTCAAGTGCAGACTTACTGTGGAGTGCAAGTGGACAATGTTGCCTAATGCCACGGGAAGGGTGGGCTATCAGGCATTCTTCTGTTGACAGTGTTTCCTCGTTGTGGCCAGCTCTATGAGAGTCTCCATTCAACGGGCTGGCAGTTTTGGCTCCCGTTCTGCCGTGTGGTCTGCATAGGGAGCCCAGGTGCCCAACACGAGGTTCTGAATTCCACTCCCAGAGCACAGGGTGCTGGAAAGTTAATGTTGTATTAATTATTATTGGATCTAGTCTGAACTAGATCCAAAGAAGAATGAAACCAGAGAAAAATAAGCTGTTCGTGATATTCAGCGTACATTGATGGCTTGCTTTTGACATCCATTTTTCTCTGACAAATCTGTTAAGACTATTATGACTTTTACTCCTTTCTTAGCAAGGCAAGCCCCAACAGCGAATATTTTTCAGACCAGGTGCTTTGTCCAAGCACCAGAATAGGCCTGAGTCTAATAACCATCTCTTGTACAATGGGATCCAATTTTCTTTTTGTGAGATGGTCTCTTTGTATCTGTGGTGAGGTCTTGCAGCACTTAGTTAACAGCATGGCAGTCCTGTAAAATTCGGGGCTCAGTCTTCAAGGTTTCATCAGAAGATCTTTTCTTTAATAGTACGTAAGTAACTGACCTTCCTAATCCTCAAAAGAGCATTTTGCCAGTTGTTTTCAGTAGGAAAGATGGTATTGTTATAAGTTCTTTCCTTGTTTTTTTGCATGAGAGGAGGCACCCTTTCAGTTCCTGAGTAATCCCAGAGTGCATCCCTGCCTCGTTATTTGAGCTAAAATTTGTCTTAACTCTCTTCCCTCCTCACCCTTTTTTTTCAAATCACAAACTCTGTGGGAGAGACATGTTCCCATTTTACGATTAACACACAAAGGGGATTTGGGATCATCCACAAATGTAGCAGGTAAGTAGCAAAGGTAAAGGCCAGTGGTTTTTGTAATCAAGGACCAAGGTACTATTCTGAGCTCTCTGCTGTGTCGGGTTTATCCAGTGTTCATGTCTGTCAGCTAAAATGTCAGTTTGCCACAACACTGTCACAAATTAGAAGGCAAATCCTGCTGTTCTCTGACCAGTTGTTTCCTTCCCTTATTTTAGCCCTCCCTTAGCTAGCGGGTGAGGAGTACTGTGCCTAGTCTCCTGTCATAAGCTGACAAATTGGCTCTCTCTCTTCTCTCTCTCATTTTCTCACTGCTCTTATATTTTCCCTTATCGTTTTTTCTTTTCTCTTTGTTTCCAGCTCCATTTTGCTTGAGTCTTCTTTTCCTTCCCTGATCCTCTTCCTCAGAAATGCCAGAAAGGTGCACTGCAACAGAGTTCTGAAATGTGGGTTGGTGGGCTGCTTGCTGAGCCCTCAGCATCTCTGATGTTACAGCCACAGGGAAAATATGAAGGGAAGCAGGGTCACTTATGAATTGTTCCAGGAGTCGTTAGCTGTAGAGGTGATGGTAGCACACTCAGGGTGCAATGCACACTGCTGCTCACTAGCACACTGCTGACCAGCTAGACTGCCTCTGGTACCCATAGGGCACATCTACACATTGCCATACGGTGCCGTTGCTATGGTGCCGTGCTTTAGCACTTCTGTTTGGAAGTATTAAAGCACAGCGGAATATGGGTGGTGACTGCACCGTGTGCACGGCGCAAGGGTAGATTTCGCCTCTATGTCACTATAGCAGCATGCTATACATGGGGAGCATGCTACTATTGCAACTTAGCTGGTGGTTGCGTGTAGACACATGTGATCACTCTGTTGCCATAGCATGTTGTATGGCAATGTAGCATATCGTTACATTGTCGTAGGGTGACCTGTACATGCACCCATATTAACTTGTTTAAGGCTAATTTAGGTAGCTCTTCAGCAGGGGTAGGCAACCCTTGCCACGTGTGCCAGTGTGTGGCATGCAGGACATTTTGCATGGAATGCACGCCTTGGGGTAGACAGCGGGGAAGTGGCCAGGGCTGCACTGCTGTAACAAGGATCAGGCCCCTCACACCTCTCCTGCCCCCAGCATGCCAACATCTTGCAAAACAAAGTTACGACCATTTTTTGGCACTCTGCCCAAAAACACTGCTGACCCCTGCCCTATGGGATGATTCTGTCTGCAGTGCAGCCCTATCCCTACTGTCTTTGGAGGTGAGGATTTGGGTTCTATGGCATTTTCAAATCATCATGGTCTGCAAATCCTATTCAAATGTTATAATCAAATCTCTTTGTTATCATGCATATAACTGAATTATAATGACTCTAATGAGTGTGATCTTGCTTTTTGTACTAAAATGTGTCATAGAGACTTGCTATCTGTAAAACACCTATTTTAACCATTTTTTCCTTAAAAAAAAATCATATTGATTTAAATGCCAGGCTTCTAAAGTGATCCTGTGGAGAGCGAACTGTAATGAAGGCAATCTAAAAAGCTATGCTTAATTTGCTTATTTATAATGGATTCAGGCTTCACAAATGAACAGTAAATAATGGTAATTTTATTTCTTTTCAGCGTTCAGGTGGGGCCTTAGCTATTCCTTTATGTGCATTTCAAGGAACTGTATCTCTTCAGGCCCCCACAGGAAAAACTCTCTCTTTATCTACATATGAGGTAAGCACTGAAGGGCAAAAAATAATACCCACATCAAAGAAAATTGAAGTGTATCGATCAAAGAGCGTTGGTCATGAGCCAAACCCTGAGGATTCTCCTACTACATTTGCTGACACAAGTGTCAAAATTCATTTAGAGGTTCTGGAAATTTGTGACAATGAAGAAGCCATGGATACTGTGTCTATCATCAGTAACATCAGCCAGTCCTCTGCTCAAGTCAGGTCTCCATCCTTGCGCTATTCACGGAAAGAAAATAGGTTTGTTTCTTGTGATTTAGGGGAAACAGCCTCCTACTCACTCTTTATACCTTCAAACAATCCTGACAGTGATATTAACATATCAATTCCAGACACTGTTGAAGCTCACAGGCAAAACAGTAAAAAGCAGCATATGGAGAGCGATGGTTATCAGGAAGAAATACAAATGTTAAATAAAGCATATAGAAAAAGGGAAGAAGATAGCAACAACAACTAGGAGGCATTAATCTGGCAAAACTGATGCTGCTTCTCTGAATCAGCTTATTCTATCAAACACAACAATAACTGTTTTCTTTCCTGTAACACGTAACTTAATTTTGTTTGCTCATATCATCAGTGAATGTTTTAATGATGTATAGATGGAAAAACAGTAAATACTTAAGTGCTTTTATAGCATTTACTAGAGAATTTCAACACAGATAACAGGTTATTTTTTTAAGTTACTGTAATTTTTAAGACCTTTTCTATATAAATGTGTAC
This sequence comes from Gavialis gangeticus, assembly GCF_001723915.1. Classification (NCBI taxonomy): domain Eukaryota; kingdom Metazoa; phylum Chordata; order Crocodylia; family Gavialidae; genus Gavialis; species Gavialis gangeticus. The sequence continues at coordinate 4,429,253 of NW_017728995.1, read as the reverse complement.
AAAGCACTTTGTTTACTTGTTGGCACTAGGAACCCTACAACAATGAAATGATTAAATCATTCCCATCTAAGTAACAAGTCTTTACATTTTTTGTCCTTTGGTTGCAATTCTGCTATGCCATACCTGAAATATTTACTAGAAAAATGTAGCAAAAACCAGAGGCCAATCTATGTATTTGGCTATGTACAGGATTTTAGAAAGTCTAAGGGCACTTTTGCATATGCTCTGGGGCTGGGGGAGGGGGGGAAGGGAGGGCATGGCACTTTAATTAGAAGGGCTCTAAGAGCTGCTGTAATTAAAGTGCTGCTGCATCTCATGAATTGGTGTACCTGTTTTTAAAAATAGTGGCGGGGGTGCTTGAACTAAAGCTCATTAGATGAGCTTTAGATAAAGCACCCCCACTGCCATTTGGAAGCGTGGGGACACTGATGCATGAAACACAGAAGGCTCAATTAATCGCTGGAATTCCAGCATGTCAGAGGAGCCTCCACACTCATGTATAGGTGTCCTAAGTGCTTTAAGTTTTCACTTTTTTGTACACAAATCGTACATTGTGCCTAAGTAACTGGCCATCATACCAACTTAGAATCTGGCTAGCTGAAATATAAGCATGCACATGTAAGTAGATAACTTGCATTTCACCAAAGTTCCAGTGGTTTAATATGGCTTTTTACAAGTGTGACAATTATTTGGTTTATTTATTTATCCCAGAGAATCTAAGGAACCCCCATCCTACTCCCTCACGAACAAAGACATGTTCTGACCGTATGCAATGTATCCATACTTGATCCATACAATGGTCACATTGGAAATTTTGAATAGAGCCAAAACACCAATTTTAATTTACTTAAAATGCAATTGTCTGTATCTTCAAAAGTTATCAAGGCCAGACTCAGCCTTATACAAGTACTAGTATAGGAACTGAAGGTATTTTACACTTCTCCTTAGTAGCGGCTATTGGGGACTCATAAGGTCCGTGACACAACCTTGAGTCACAGCTGCAGTAGTTCTGAATATTGTTTATAATCTTTTATCTGTGGAGCTCTTCTTCCAAGCATGTGTCAGTCAGACATTTGAGTTAAATAGGGGTAAAGGTCTAATGGTTCAAAATGTTTAAAACAGTTTGGATAAAAATCCAATTCCCTGTCAATTAGTCAGGTTTCATTCGCATGCTATACATAGGATGGATTACACTCTTCTATATCTGCAATCATATACAGTTTTCCAAAGAGAAATCAAAAGAAGGTCTGATTTTCTGATCAAACATAGGAGGAGAAGGAAATAAGCAGAAACTTTATTTTAGGTATTCAGCAGAAATCACAAGCCCACTTTTTTCAGTTAACCTGCAAGATGGAGGGGTGAATGCATATTACCTGGTTCCCTTCTCTTTTAAAGCATCGTAAATCAGGACTTACTTGACTGTAACACTTTGGTGCAGATAATTCCCAAGACTCAATATTGCTGAAATGAAGATGGATCACTCCATGCTTGGAGTTGTGGTCTTCATATATTGTTATATTATAGAAAAACTAACAGTGATTTTCAGACCCATTGTAAAGTTCTGTGGGTTCTAGAAACACTCTAGATGCTCATCTATTTCAGACTTAACTAGAAACTATATTGTAAAGAAACTCAGCCCTCTATTTCATAAAAAATATTCAATTTTCTTCTTCTGGTTTTAAGCACAAAACAGACACTCTGCCACCTTTGAAATTATTCTTCGCTTTGCTTTCTACAGGAAATGAGTAGGGCCACATACTGATATCATAAATGCTTCTCAGTTTTATTTCAGTTGCCAGGTTTGTATTTATCTTGCTACTGCAAGTCTGGGGGCTCCACAAGGAAATGCAGCAGTCTTTAAACCTAGAATGGTTTGCTTGGAAAACAGTGAGGTAGTAGCCTTTCTCATTGTGTTTCACAGTACAGGAAAACTCCCAGGTAAACAAAAGCAAGTGCTTTCCCTGGAGCAGCAATGTGTTGTCTATGGGCCAAATGGTTCAACACCCAAGACATTGGTAATTGAGCTGTGACTGAAAAACTGTACAAATGGAGTCCTCAAATGTTTCCTTTCTTTTTGCTTTGACACGGCTGTATATTCTAGTGCTGTGCACTGGATGTTTTCTGATTACATGGACATAGGTCAGTGTTTTTATTTATTTGACAAGTTACCACTATCCTAGGCAACATTCCCATTGAGGCAACATACCTCTAGGTGGCCTGGGCTGAAGGGGCAATGTTTTTATTTCAGAGAATCAGAAAGTAGTATTCCACCACTGAGGAGTTGTTTTATTCGTTATTGGTTTGCTTGCTTGTCTCCCAAAGAGGGACTGGAATTGTGTTTAGCATATGAATAGATGGTGTGTAGAATTCTGGTGGGCATGTTTAGGCAAGGTTAAAATTCAGATGAATTAAAATGTAACATAAATGTCACCCTCAACTTGACCTAATTGTAAAGTACTGTTTTGCTGGTGTATAATAAAAAATACATTTTCTTTAATTATGTCTGTAAATTTGCTAATGTACTTAATGCCTAATTATTTTATGGCTTGCTTTAAAATGGTTGATACAATTAAACATTTTAAACAGTATGAAACCCCAGTCTTAATTATTCAACAGACATGAGCTACTGGCACATTGCATTAGAGACCTTGACTCATTCTCTCCTGCTTCCAGTATTAATATGTGCTGTAAACTGTTCTCACGTAGCATTTTTAAAAATGCTTTCACAATAAGTAGTGAAAATATTTTTATCCCTTTCTTGACTTTTTTCTCTGGATGACCTTTATATATGTCAACAACAGCTTGACATTTGAGGACAGAGAGATGGTTGTCAAAGTGACCTTTTGAAGGTGACTTCAAAGAGAAGAGCTCCATCTGTGTACAGGAATCCCAGAGGCAGGAACAGAAAAAAAATCATCAGGAAAAAATAAACTGTATCTAGCACCTGACAGCATACAGGACTGATGTGACTTTGAGTACTGAATAATACAAAGCACATAATAGCAGAAGCTGTGAAACAGACTCAGGCCAATCTCTAGAAAACAGAGTATTCACAGGCCAGATACTTCTAGCGACACCAGTGTAAGTTGGAAGTAATTCTAAATAAATAGAACTACAACTAAGGTAAACCTGGCATACAGGAGTTCAGAATCAGGTCCTGTATGCCCTATCACAAAGTAATATGATATTTCTTTATAAAATAAATACACCTAAGATACTAAAACCTATACTGTAATCTTGATGTAAGGTAAATAAAAACATTCACATAATTTTAAAATAGTAATGATTTCCTGTAAATTAATGATTAAATGCTACTTCTAAATTCTTTTATCTTTATAGGTTTTAGGTTAGCACTATAATGATATCAAAGGTGAGTGTTTAAATATTTTGTTTCCTTCTCATAATCCTGCTTTTTTAAGATCAAACAAAATGTCTCTTTGTGATTACAACACTGATGTACATCTCCTGTACTTCTCACAAGATAGTTTAACAAGGTCTTTGTCCTTACATGCATAATTCTCACTCACATAGACAGGCCCACTGACTTTTGTCATCACTATTTGTATGAACACAGATTATCCACTAGAACAAGAATTGTGGAATTGGGTCTTTTCTTAACATGCTGCTTCATTTTCACAGCATGTGAACTAGGATTTTCATTGTACTACAGAGATTAATCTTAAATTCTGTCTTTTCACATTATACTAGTGTAATAATTTTCATTAAAAATGCCACTTTATTTGATGGGATTCTCTCTCTCCCTTTAAACTGCTGAAAGGAGTGCATTATCCTTCATCTGCTCTTTTAGGATAGGCTACTCCACAAAGAAACTACCCTGTATGTGTTCATTATTTTACAACAAGATAATGTACTGCTGACTTGGACACAAAATGAATATGAACAGCAACCAAAAGAAAAGGAGCTTGAAAAAAAAGCATAATAGTTTTCAACTTACTGAGATTACACCAAGAAATATATTCCATCCACATTAGAAAATGATACTTATGTGAATAACGGCACATTTATTAGCATTTTTGGCTCTTAAGTATGTTTAACCACACTGACGTATTTGCATATATTTGTTTGACTTGATTTTTAAAACCTGCATTTTTTGTATTTTTGTCCTAGTGTAGGAAAATGACTGAATTGTACTTGTTTTCCTCATGCAGACAGAAACTTCCAGAATGAGCTGATGTTCCATTGAATTTAAGCATGTGCATTGCTGAAGTATCGTGGTCACCTGGACTAATTTGATTGCCTGTTCCCCAGATTCATGAGAAACAAGGACCCAGTTGTTGCAACTTCCAGGGGCACTTTCTTCAGTCCCACTGCTGTAAGTTCAACACTGGGAGCATACAGGCATTCAAATCAACAGGTGGAAATTAAAACACTTTAGATAAAGCAGTTGAAAACCCTATCAGTTTCTGGTTGTAGAAGAAAGCATCTGTCTGGCTGCCTGCTCTACAGACTGACTGCACAGTAGAGGGCACAGTCAGGGCACCCCAGAGCATACATCAGACCTGTTTTGCAGGCTCCGCTGCCTACCTGGAGACAGGCTCCTTCCCTGCTGTCACCTGTCAGGGCTGACTGCCTGTGACCCGAGGGGACCACACTCCACTGCTCACAACACCCGCTCCCTCCCAGCCTCTCAGCTGTTAGGTTACTAGCTGAGTCTTTTGAAACTGGGACTCTGGCCTCAGAAGCGGGGGGTGAGGGCTGATCATAGTGATCCTGGGTCTCTGGCTGTGGGAAGCCACAGCTTCTGCAAGAGCTCAGGTCTCTCAAGACCTGCTAGGGGGAATATCTCCCCTGTGCAGCACTTCTAGCCTAGGCCTGTGGCCCTGCATGTGAAGCTCCAGGTGTAGGTATCTCAAGTGCCAGGCTCCCCCCTTCCCTACCCACAGCACTTCAGAGCTGGAGCTGGAACTCACCCAAAGGACGGCAAGAGTGCTTCTACCAATGGGGGAACTGTACAACCATTTGTTTAACAGTCTAATCACTATTGGTTCAGAGTTAGAGTTCATCAGATCAGGTCTAACTTTAAACTGGGTGCACTATCTTTAGAGCAGATTAAGAGCTGTTAATGCTTACATACGTAGAGTTTCTACTGGAGTAAACTTTATTCTGACCATCTAAACCAGGGGTGGGCAAAATATGGCCACGGGCTGGATCTGGCCCATGAGGCCATTCTATCCGGGCCTTGGGGC
>NW_017728995.1:4412163-4419046 GCF_001723915.1 Gavialis gangeticus | reverse complement strand
CATCAGAAGGTATTAGGTCAAGGCAAAATACAGCCCGCAGGCGAGATGTGGCCCGCGAGGCCATTCTATCCGGCCTGTGGGCCCCCTAAAATTTTTTTGAAAATTAAAATGTATCTGTCCTTGGTTCCTGTCAAAAATGACAGGAACCAGGGGAAGCCCAGCGGGCTCCTGCAATAGCCAGGCCTGCCCACCTCTGCCCCCCTAGCCGGAAGCCCTGGCAGGGTCTTCTGGCTTGGGACCACGTGGTTGCCCCAGCGTGGAAAGCTCAGGTAAGGGAGGGGAAAGGCAGGAAGGAGCTGGTGCGGAGCATGGGGAAAAGCTGCCCCTTGCCCGCACTCCCTGCTGCAACCACTCGCAGCCCATGCAGGGCTGTCCTGAGCATGCACAGCTATCCCCACGTGGGCTGTGAATGGCTGCAGTGTGGGGCGATGGCCACAGGGCAGGGAAGGAGCCGCTTTTCCCCTACACTCAGCACCAGCTTGTAACCCAGCCCTGTGCTGGCTCTGGGCTTGCCCATTGGGGCTACACTGTGGTGGGGGCAGCTGCGACCCCCGCACTTGCCGTGCTGGGCAGTGTTTGCTGCTGCTGCCTGCCTGGAGCTCATGCCATGGTAGGCTGCATTGAGGCTGCCACCGCTGCCTCTGGACTGCCCAGTGCACAAGCTCCGGGTGGGCAGAAGCAGCAGCAGCAGCAAACACTGCCCGGCGTAGCAAGCAGGGGTGGGGGATGCTTTCCTCCACGCCGAGCAACTACTGCTGTCACAGCGCAGCCCCAACGGACGAGCCCAGAGCTCCGCGGGGCCCAGGCTGGCAGTGGGGGTGGGTTACAAGCTGGTGCTGAGTGTGGGGGAAAAGCGGCCCCACCCCCACCCCGTGGCCTGCGCTGAAGCCTCTCACAGCCTGCATGGGGCTGCCTGTGCCTGGCTCAGGACAGCCCTGCATGGGCTGTGAGCAGCTGCAGCAGGGAGCGCGGACCACGGGGCAGGTGAGGGGCCACTTTTCGCCAGGCTCAGCACCAGCTCCTTCCCTGCCGGCGAGCAGGGGATTGAGGCTGCATGCTGCCCTCCACCTGTACCGCAGAGGGGGGCACTGGGAGTAAGTGGGTGCACAGGGCCCGCACAGGTGTGTCTCGGGGCCAGCGCCAGCAGGGCCCAGAGCAGGGTGGCAGGGATACAGGGTCCCAGCCGGCAGGGCTCTATGGAGCCGGGCCAGCTCCCCCCTCTCCCTGCTGGTGCAGCCCAGCCCGGCTCCAAAGACCCCTGCCAGCCTGCGCCCCGTTCTGGGCCCCACTGGTGCTGGCCCTGGGACATTGGTCCCAAGACATTGGGACACTGGTTCCAAGATGGTGACCAGGGGATGGGGCACCTGTCAAGGGGCAGGGCTACCCATGCAGCCTTTGACAGCTTGCCAAAACTGGGTAAGCAGCTGTCCACCCAAAATAATTGCCCGCCCCAATCTAAACGTAATGCTTGTAGGCATCCACTGGTACTGTTAGGGGATTTAGAGAGTTAACTTTTTCCTACCATCTAGCTCAGCCAACACCAGTATCATTCCCCTGATAATGCTAGAGTTGAATTTAACATAAACCTACTATGCATTGCAACCATCTCAGTATCACCCCAAATAACTTAGTATTTGATCTGTAGATGAAAACATTGCCAGTAAATAAATGGAAAATCTCTTAGAGTAATTTGCAAAACTTGACATTTACATTTTGGATATGATAGTGTGAGATTACTTCTGGCACATTATCAGCTTTAGAAAAAATATTTTAGTGCTTTAAATTATTTACCTTAGCATCATTTTCCAGCTATTCAGCATAAATAAAATGGCTATAGGTACAATAGCCTTGTGATAGAAGAACATGTAAAGGATTCAAAGGTTCTCTCTTAATATCCTTTTTTTTTAAATTAACACGTAAAGGTAGTACTTATGAAATTCTACCTTGGCAGTGGTGACACTAGTCTTGAGCAAGTACAATGTAAACTAGATTCTGTAATTTGTGAAAAATTCAACCTTGTATGACTTGTGCCCTGATTTTCAATAGCCTTCAGCTCTGGATTAAACAGAAAACTGGAAATTCTGGTTCATAATCTCTAGGTAAACTTCACATAATCAGAGTGGGTGACATAGGAAAAGACTGCCTTATGCATCTTTGCATTCCTAAAACTACTCTAAATTGTGTTCAGCTATCCCAAGAGTCAATCTAGTAGCCAGAGATTATCTGAAGCATAATACTATCACTACTTCATGACTCTCTCTCTATTCCCCTGCAATCTTTTTAACTGCTTATACAGCAGCATCTTCAGAGGATCCCTCCTCAACTCCGTTCAACTTTCTGTGGCCTTTGTTTCCTTCTCTTACCCCGCTATATCATATCCCTGTGTTATCTCACTCACAAACACAATTTTAACTATGTATGGACAATTAAGAGATATTTATCGTTAATAATTATAAATGATAACAATAATATTAATTAATTATTATAATTTATATGGATATTTAAGAGATCTTTATATGGATAATTAAGAGATCTGCCCCTTTGCTCCTGATTTATGCCCATTTGCCCTACTAAAATCAGGCCATGGCTCTGTGACATTCTATTATTGATAGTTTCCTAATACAGCATGATTAAAACAGAGCTCTTAACCTTCCTCCATCGCAAGCTGTCTTTAGGATGTGCGCTTTCATAATCACTATGCGTAACACCAACATCCTGCCTGTCACTCTGGTCCCTAATCTTCAACCTTAGTCCAAAGCCTCCTATTCAGGTTATGTCTAAGTCTTGCAGACCCTTTGTATAACATTTATAGTCTTTCCTCCCCAAGCACACAGTGAAAGTTCCTGTCCTCATCGTCTTGCATCTTAATTAATTCATTATCTCTTTCCCTGGTCTTAAATGCAATTGTGCCCTGCTGACACACATTCAGAATAGTGATGCAGAGATCATTTTCCTAATATGCTACCATAAGCACAATTCTTTTTTCAAACTTCCACTTCGTCCTTTTTGTCATCACATCAAATATAAACTACTTTTCACTTTTGAGGTCCTAACCCTATCTTGGTTATCATCTGACCCTACCACCTATCATCTGAAAGGTCAGCTTTTCCATCAGGTCAGCTGTCTCCTTCAGTAATCCCATAACATCAGACTTATTTGCTTGGTAAAATATGAGACAATGCTCAGAAGGATTAGAAGTAGCAGAGTAAGAAGGGAACAGGAGGGCACAAGAAGGGAACAATAGAGTAAGGAAAGAAGTAAATATAAAAAAGTGAGGGGCTACTCATAAAGTCTTATACCACCAAAAAGGACTACCAGAAACAAAATGGAGGGTATGTTATGTAATCAAGTAGTTGGTCCTGTGATAGTATTGTGTCTGTGATAGTACTGTGTTTATTTTCATCTTGCCTTCTCAGAAGTGTAACCTGGGTGGTACGCGGGAGGTACCCTCTCTTCAAATGGAAGGGATGTTAGTGAGAGTGTGTATGCTGTGGGGAGTGTGACTGTCTAGCTATAGGCCAGCTCACCTCCTTTCCTACAGAGTAGAGCAGAGAAGACTAGGAGTCACAGTGATTCTTAACTTTGTATAGATTTAATGTTACACATTAATAAATAACTTACAGCCTTAAACTTACATACATGAATATATATATATATATATATATATATATATATTCATGTAAATGCTGACAGAAAAACATTCACCCAAACAAAGGGCTCTAATTAACCCCACACTCAAGCACAGGCCTATCCTCTGGCTTTCTGATTAGTCTGCAATCCTGCCCCCCCGACAGGGCCCCTAGGCAGCAGGAGAAGGAGCACTTAATGATAAAGCATCAGGTTAATCAGTGGACTGATGACAAAATAATAGGCAGTGATGGGTCAATAATTTGACACATACAATAAGGTTACATCCAATAGAAACCTATATACTTAAAGATAGTCAATACAACCCAATGACAAAAATACCTGATGGTAATAGGACAATATATATACTTATACAATAAGGTTACATCAAACAGAACATATATGCATAAAATACCCAAATACACTAGATACAAATATAGTACAGTTAGTAATTATCTTCTAATACAACGGATGCAAGATAACAATAAGAACCCCAGCAGTGTGGGACAAGAAACAGAACCCAACCATGGTGCAGCTGCTGTGCCCAAGGAACACAAGTAGTGTCCCTGTCACCTAATAGGGCATCATTACCCTCTTCAGGTTACTCAGCTGGGCAGGGCCCCTGTGATATCCTCAGTTGGTGTTATGAGTATTTCCCTGCTTCCACGAGTATCTACCCCAACTTGCCTGCTACAACTTGATGGAAACGTTATTGAAGGAGGGGTTTAGTGGTGTTCCCACTGTGTCCCAGAGTTGATAATACTCACTGAAACGGTGTGGCTGATCCTTGGGCTCCGCCTCCCCTACACCCCATTCCACTCACCAACCATGCAGGCTGTTATGCCACCATTCCCAATTACTGGCTCCGGCTTCTTATAGCCTCCCGTCAGGCCTTGACCCTGTCGGCCTAAGTGGGAAGTGCAGGCTTGTAGTTGCAGCCTGGCACTCGTCCCTAATCCTTGACTCTGCTCCATCCCTTCGCCAGACCTGGAACTGCCGTCCCTTCCATGGGTTCGAGGATGGCTGTAACAATCCAGAACTTACAGGGTGGCAACTGAGCCCAGAAACCCTTCTTGGGGAGCTGTGCATGAGAAGCCTGTTCTGGCTCCCTTACACTGCTCCTGCTCACCTCTGGTGGGTCAGCTTCACAGGGGAACCCACGCTGGCTGGGATTCACCCTGGTGAGCTTGGAGTATCACTCCATTTGTTCTCACTGTACCTGGCTTCTGTCAAGGTTTTTAAATCTCCTGTGGCAGTGGTCATAGCTGATGTCATTAGCCGGCCACTGCCCGGTCTGATTTATAGATGTTTGAAAAGCTAGTGCAGTACCGGCTCAAGCGGCTCCAGCCCCTGCCTCCAGCTCCCTCCTGGGTAAGTTCTCCATGGTGCCAAGGCCCCTGGGTCTGCCTTCGGGAGCATCAGGGTTTGTTTCCAATGCCTCCAACCCCTGTGAGCGGCCCCAGCTGCCAACGCCCCAAACTAGGGAACTTCCATTACCAAACAGGAGCCCTGGATCCCTCTTTAGGTCCCAAGGCAAATTGTCCCCTCTTTCTCTTCCGCCCCTGTAGTGTGGAGGGGCCCTCCTCCCTTGTGGGAATCCCCTTCTTGGGTGACTCACGATTCCCTCAGGCTTGAAGGGGTTGGACTGGTCTCCAGTGGTGTGTGTTGGAGGTGCACAGCATCCCCTCCCTCTGTGGAAAGGCCTGAGCTGCCCTGTGTGGCTCTCCTGGCCTGTCAGACTGCCCTTCTCCCTGTGCGCTGAAGGGTCACCTGCCCCATGTAGGTAGGGGTGGGAACCCAAGCTGCATAGGGCAGTCCTTGGTGTCCCTTCTGCTCTATGGCCCTGTGCACTCCTCCGTGCACCAATGGCACTGCACCGAAGACATTGCTCCTGCCTTGTGCAGGGTTGGGGACCTGTGCTGCCTCATGCAGCTGCTGTGGTCCTGTCTGCTACTGGACTCTCCGTGCACCAGCTCTCCAGCCCTGTGCACCAGTCTGTGCACTGAGGGCTTCTACCCCTGCCTCGTGCAGGGTTGGGGACCCGAGCTGCTTCGTCATCCCTCGTCAAAGCCGCCCATTTGCTGGGCACGCTGCCTTTTTATTCCTTCAGAAGATTCCACCTCTGGATTGGGAGCGGATCAATACAAAACCCTGAGGGGTTAGTTCCTCCTCAAGTCCTGCTCTTCACCTGACCCCTAGGTTGGGGAAGGGCAAGGCTTTCTCCTTCCCTTTCCTGATTCATAGGAAAGGGAAATGCCCCCACCAATTGCTCTGAGCCTTCTGGCTCAAGCCAGCAAGCTGGGCTGCTACCAGCAAGCCTGCCACAAAAGCATCTTATTTTATGTAATCAATTACTGGAATTGGTGTTTGACTAGCTCAGTAGGTAAACTGTAGGACTGGAACTTTGAGGGGAATTATTTCATGGGAGTAACTGTCAAAAATGTTGTCCTTAACGTGAAAGAAGTTTGAACACTAGTGCAACAGATAATCAGTACTTAGAGATCTAAATTCCAGCAACATTTAAACTAATGCAAAAAGACATGTGCTGTAAAGTGATGGTAGGCTGACAGCAAAGAAGAGAAGGAAAAAATGATACAGAAAAATGGGATTCAAGCACCATTTAGAGCATCACAGTGGTACTCAAGGTGACAAAAGGAGTATTAATTACCAATGAAAGTCTTAATAACTCAACTGATAAATTCACTAGAACTAAAAGTCTGTATTTAACACTTCAGAGAACTTAGACAGAATCAGTAACTAACAGAGAACATCCAGGACAATTATTTAAATGTATGCATAATATAAAATAATCTAATAATAGAAGCACTCAGCCTGAGCACGGACCTGAGTGTCTATACAAGAGCTGTGAGGTTGCTCCAATGCACCAGAATTCCAGCGCATGGAGCAGACTCAGTTAATCGAGTCTGCTGGACCGTGGCAATTGCTACACTCTAGCAGCTTCCTGCATCTTGTTGAACGAGCTTTAGACTGCAGACAGAAGTGCTGCTCCCAGATGTAACTCCGAAAGATTTCTGCAAAGCGCTCTGAGTTACACCATTACCCCAGACCAAACAGAAGTTCACTGTTTGTTCCAGGGGGAAGGGAATCTAGCTGTGGGCTGCGAGCCTGCAGCCAGGTTCCCGTAGCAATAGTCAAGCTCTCTGCCAGTGCTTGCTGTTTTCAGAATGGGAGGGGGAAAAGGCCACGGAGAGAGCTCATTCTTTGGACTCCCCAGCCAGTGCTGAAGGGTGGGGTG
>NW_017728995.1:4410782-4411838 GCF_001723915.1 Gavialis gangeticus | reverse complement strand
GGGGGGGGGGGGCTCCAATACTCCTGCCTCGCCCTTTGAAGAAGCTGAAAACCCCCCAGACTGAGACCTCCCTCTGCTCCCCTGCTCCCTACCACCCTGCTTCTGAAAACAGCAACAGACTGGGAGTTGGGCAGACACAAGTTACAGAAGATGCCACATGTTGAAAGATCTCATGCAATGAGGGTCAGATTTTCTCCCAGTTGGCTATCTTTGAAGCTGTTTGCAGATGTGCACTTGTGTTTGGCCACAGCTATAAACTGCTTTCTGTGGCCAGATCCGGCAAAAAAAATGTCAGTTCTGTCTGCATCCTAAGTTCAAGCATCCCTGCTACCATTTTTAAGCGTGAGGATGCTGATATACAAGACACAAGGGTGTTTTAATTAGAGCACTCGGAGCTGCTCTAATTAAAGCGCTGCCCCTGCCCCACGTCTGGAGCACGTGTAAAAGTGGCCTGAGTAACTTCTGAACCTTGTCTATAACAAAGAACCTTGTCTGCCTATTGCTGTTTCAACATTTCAGACATCACCAGTTGATTTTCCCTGTAGGCCGCAGCATCCCCAGGCGAGAGAGCCGGAGGCGACACCAGCACACACGGGCGAGCGGCTCTGAGGGGCCGACAGGGGACTCGAACCCACCACGCCCCCGCAGCCGCCTGCCCGTGACTCACCGCCCAGGAGAGAGGGGGCGGCCACGGCCCACCCGCGGCCTCAAGCGCACGCGCACTTCTGCCTTCCCCCTCTCCACGCAGAAGTGCGATGACGTTATCAGCTAACGTCATCAAGAACGGGCGGCGACCTCGCTCCCTGCATGGCGCAGTGGAAGTGACGCGCCGGAAAAGTTGGCCGGTTTGTGGTTCCGCTGGTTGCTAGCAGCCGGCTTGTGCGGCGTCCGCCGTTTCCCCGGCTGCAGTCTCCGTGCGGTGCCTGGGCCCGAGCGCGGCGGGGCGATGAGCTACGAGCACCGCAGGGGATGGGGCCGCGGCCGCGGCGGGGGTGGCGGCGGGAGCTCCCGGCCTTCCTCCTCCGAGGGGGGATACGGAGGCCGCGGGGGCGGGGG
>NW_017728995.1:4410420-4410764 GCF_001723915.1 Gavialis gangeticus | reverse complement strand
GGGGGCGGGGGCGGCGGCGGCCGGGGACGACATCCCGGGCACCTGAAGGGCCGCGAGATCGGGCTGTGGTACGCGCGCAAGCACGGGCAGAGAAGCAAAGAGGCCGATAGGCAGCAGGTAACGAAGTGGCGGGGCTGAGCGGGGGCTGCGCCCCCCAACCGCACTCTTCGTCTCCGAGGCTCCCGCGGTGTCCTGGACATCTGCTTGCCTGTGAACCCCTAAGAGCAGGTGGTAGCTCACAAGCAGCTGGATGTAAATGCCAGCACTTGCAAATCAATCATCAATCAATCCCCCACCTGCACCCCTGACCCCCACTTCTGGGTCAGGCTGGCACCCCCCCCCCC
>NW_017728995.1:4406634-4410356 GCF_001723915.1 Gavialis gangeticus | reverse complement strand
CCCCCACTTCTGGGTCAGGCTGGCACCCCCCCCCCCTCAAAGAAGCCAGTTGGAAGAGAAGTTTGCATACAGGGAAGAAAACGTTAGTTTTTAAGCTGCAACTGAGGATAAACTATGGGGAGGACAGCTCTAAAAGACACTTGCCGTGCTCCTCTGGAGGTTTGAAAGGGGATTTGAATAGGGCCTAGTTCACCTGCCACTTATTCTTCCTCGTACCATTAAGCAAAAAAAACTGGTGAATACAAAGAGGAGCCTCCTCTATCTCAACAGCTAAAGACTTTGATGGAGGAAATAGATTTTTTTTTTCTTTTTTTAACTTTTGTGCTGATTTTGCTGTCATACAAAAGATAACACTTTCGGCAGCTCAGCACCTGTTTTCAGATACAAAATGTTATCTTCCCTCCTTAAAAATTCCTCTGCAGAAGAGGAGGATCACGTCTTTGCTTTTACACTGTATTTCCCCCTGGCAATAACATGTGCAGCTGTGAGGAGATGAAACAAGCAATTCTTCTCAATGTGTGTGTCTTGTTTTATGTGTGTCTTATTTTTTTTCCTGCTGGGACGAGGCAGTTTGTGTGTCATTGCCTGTTCGTGCGCTCCTGTGTAATATCAGTGCACATCCACATGCATGGCTCTGGAAAGAAGAGTTTTGGAAAGGAGGGGGAGAGGCAAAAAGAATGTGAGAAAAGTGCTCTTAAGTAATGTTCACGGACAGGAGATGTACAACAATGTCAACATATGGACCTGTTTAGTTCATTTCTTTTTGATCCAGCAGACTATGTTCTTTTAAAAACTGTGAAAAGGTTGTAGTGTTTTTTGTTTTGTAATTAATGGCCTAACTTTTGAAAGATTTAGATAACTGAAATTTGACTTGTCTATTAAAATGGTTACTGCTCGCTTAATGTTGTAGTTATGTTGTTGGAAAATGCAACTTTAAGTGAATTCAATTACATCACAGTACTTACCTACTAGCAGGCAACAGCCAAACAACATTGTAACTGAACATTGTGTGACTTTAAACAAGTATGTTCTGTAATAGATCAGCAACATTGTAATGGAACAATGTTAACCAGGGTGATGTTAAGTGAGGAGTACCTGTAGCTGTAGAATGCTTTATTTGAAATCCATTAATGGCATTCACTGTAACTGGATTTTTTTAAGACCTTAAGGTATTTAACAAGTGAGTAATGAAGGGCTGGCATAGTAGAGGTGAGGGCATTATATAAATCTCAGCTTTTTAAACTTCAGTTTCCATTACACCTGTAATGCAAAGAAAAATTTGCACCTAAGAACTTCCTTAGAAATAGTAACTTGTGCACAAGTTCAAACGTAAGCTTGTATACAAATGAATTTGATGGTTAAGATGTCTTCTGTGATATAGTAAGAAAAAGTGCATTGCCCTTGTTGTCTGAATTACTCAATAAAAAGCTTTTCTTTTGCTTTAGAGAGCCGTGGTGCAAATGGATGAACATCGTGAAGAACAGATTGTGCAGCTGTTGAATACTGTCCAGACTAGAAACGAAAAAGAACAAGAAGCCATGTCCTGGTGGTCAGGCGAGGAAGAAGGGTAAACGGAACAATTATTTGTGCACTATATTTATTTTAGTTCAAACAGTGTCATTCTGGGAGTTGCCAAAAAGACTTCAGTAGAACATCTAGTGTCATTGCTTGTGTGGCTTAGCTTAAGTAAAAATGCTGTGACATTTTTCTCTCTGTGTTTTAATATACCAAGCCAATTAATATGGCATTGTCACATTGTTTTGCAGGAAATATGAGTTTAAAATATTTACCCATTTTAGAGTACTAAGCTGATCTAGGAGGAAGAATACATTTTCTTAGCTCACCTTGGACTGATGTCTTTTTGTTTCCTGTGGCTGGGAAGGGCCAGGATACTGGGCCTCCTATTAATTCTAGGGACACTTTGCCTTCCACTATTTGTAATTTTGTAGTCCTTTACTAATCCACTACTAATGGCTGCAAGTGGAGAAGATGCATTAGAGAGAGGACTGTGTGGTATTTGCAACTGGTTTTTTTATCCCTTCTTGCAGGTGGTCAAACTTTGGCACAGGCAGTCTGTGTGTAATATGTGGCAGAGTGGAGAGGGCATAGACAGCACAGTGGCAGAAAAATAGGAATAAGAAAGCTTGGTCAGGGACCACAGGTTAAGGAGCAGAAAGTAGAGCAGCAGATTGGGCAGGGGAAAGGGATCAGAGTGGCATTCAGGGAGGGCGCACTGCTAACCTGTGGCATCATGCCTACCAGAGTTTGCCCCTCCATTGTCCTACTCTGTTTAACTGATGTGGTGGTAAAAATGCTTGCCTATAGCAGAAGCATGTAGTGTTGCCTTGTCTTCAGTTTGCTCTTGCATCTGTCTGAAATAGTTGTTGTTGTTAATTACACCTACAATTACCACATCTGAAGGATTAGAAAAGTATTTCTTTTTTGCTTCATGCATTTGACAGCACTTTCATTCCAGCAATGGGTTTTAAAAGTGGGAAATTGATTTCTAAAAAATGAAAATTGGCAAAAGCCTGGCACGTGTAGTGTTTGAAATGCATTTTAAATAACTCCTTAAAGTGACTACATTTCAGACTGACACTCAGGATGATTAAGAAAGAAAATTTAAAAATCCAATTTACTTGTCACTGTGCTTTTTTGCTTCTCTTTGAGACTGAACAATGAAATCAAGATAAGCTTTGCACTTGTGTAGACCGTTTCACTTGCAGACGTCTTGCGGGGCGTTATCTGTTGTTTTTTTCTTTTTGCTATTGTAGGGAAAAGGTTTGTTCAAAAAAAGTTTGCGCATGGATTTTCTGTTTGTGTGTGGTGCATGTGCAAGTAGTTTTCATTGGTGGTTGCAAAATTACTTTGAACTTTAAAGCAGTTCCCCATGCATACCTGAGAAACCTAAAGAGAGAGATTTTTCTTCAAGGTGCTCTTGAATTCGTATGTTCAAGAATATTAGTGCACGTGATCTCTGCTCAGAAAAGGAAACTCATTTGTATGGTTTAAAAATTAGACAGACTCAAGGTATTTTAAAAAAAAAGTCTTTCAACTACTTGTTTCAGTGGCCAAGTGTATCCTTAATTATTTTGTTTTAACATTTCAATATGGAAGTTAAAATGCAATCTAATCTTTGTTCCAGACCTGATCAAGTGGAGCAAGTAAAAGAGAAACCAACCTTGGAAAAGGTTCCTATAAAACATAGACCAAACTTGGAGAGAACATTCCTAGATCGGGATGCAGAATTTCTGTTTCAAAAAAATGAGCCAGATATTGATTTAGATGAGCAATTTAGAGAAGAATTAAGAAAGAAGAGATCTGATTCAAGATACATTGAAATGCAGGTACTGTATAATGCTAAAGTAACTTGCTTTGAGTAGAAGGCATAGCTTTTTTTATCTTATTTAGTGAAATAATGTTGGTTTGGTAATGTTACCTTAGTTTTACTAAAATACCTGAAAATAACTTTTTGACATTTTTTGTGATGCTATTTTTATGTAGCTGTCTATCATTTTAATTAAAACATTTTACAAGGGTAATTACCAATTCCATGCAATCTAGTAGAAAGTATTAGACATTATATTAATTTGTATTAATATAAGCATACACATTTATATTGTGTAATATTTTTGATGTGGCTAGCATTCCAAAATTCATAGTTAAGAACTAAATCCAAAGCTATAACAGCCTTTGGTACCTTTTGAATAAATTACCTGGGT
>NW_017728995.1:4400385-4401634 GCF_001723915.1 Gavialis gangeticus | reverse complement strand
CTTTGGCAAACTTAATAACTTTGAGGCATGTCAACTTTGGTACCTTTTGAATAAATTACCTGGGTAATTTAGTCATGAAAGCAGTAACTGGCCATAGCTTCAGTTTTATTTTGATATTGTGCTAATTGTTTTATCCTTCACCCATTTCCATCAAATCAATCTATGTATATATGGGTGTATAGGTTATCTTTACAGACTATCATTAAGGGGTGCTGATGTGCCTACAACAGGGAAGGGCAATTATTTTGAGTGCAGAGATGCTTAACCTGTCACCTTTGCCACAAGAAGTCCCTCCTCTTGCCTCTCAGAAATAC
The DNA here is from genome assembly GCF_001723915.1 of Gavialis gangeticus. Taxonomy (NCBI): domain Eukaryota; kingdom Metazoa; phylum Chordata; order Crocodylia; family Gavialidae; genus Gavialis; species Gavialis gangeticus. The sequence continues at coordinate 4,401,320 of NW_017728995.1, read as the reverse complement.
TCCTTTTGGGAGTGGGGATTACTATCTTAGAACTAGAAAAAAAAAATCATACAGTAAAAGTCAAACACCTGCTAGAACATTTTTTATTTTATTACAAAAAATATTGATCATGATTTGTGTTTGTGTGCTGTATATAGAAGGGACTGCATAATAACTAAAAAATAGTTTCATTCTTTTATATCGTGTGTGGGGCTTGGGGAGGGTGTATGTATGGTGGAGCTGTGGCTGTGTGGGGGCATAGGGTATGCTGGGTGTGTGTATATGTGGGGGGGTTGTGGAGGTGGGTGTGGGGGTGTGAAGTTTGAGGTGTGGGCACTGTCTCTCTTTCCCCCCCCTTCCCCCCAATGGCGGCTGCTGTGGCCAGCAGCAGCAAATGGGTGGGGGGGACTCGGGGAGCTCCTGCCCAGTGCAGGCGCTGGTGCCTGGTGGGGCATCTCTTCGGCCAATGCTGCGCTGGGGGCAAGAGGTGTAGCCTACCTGGCCACCTCCTATCCCAGCAGCTCTGCGTGTGCGTGCAGCTTCTGCCCTTGCACGCGGCAGCCCCGCTGGGCCCCATGGGGAACCAGGGGGCAGGCTCTTTCCACTCCCAGTCAGCAGACCTGTGTGGCAAGGGCAAGAAGGCAGTGGCTCCAGCGCAGCACTTCTCCTAGCACGTGGCCCTCCGATAGAGGCGGTAGCAAGAGCCAGCCAGGAACCATGGGGTCAGGCCGGCTCCTGCTGTGTTCTGCATTGCAGTCAGGAAACACTCAACACGGTATGGCACAGAGCTGTCCAGCCTGCCTGGGCACTGCCCCACCCTGCCCCCACGGTTTCTGTCTGCGATGTAGCACACAGCAAGAGCCATCCCAGCTCCATAGTTCCTGGCTGGCTCCTGCCGCTGCTGGCCCTGACCCCTGGGGTCCTGTGCTCCCACCTGCTGCTACTCCTTCCCCCCC
>NW_017728995.1:4385747-4400018 GCF_001723915.1 Gavialis gangeticus | reverse complement strand
CCCGCCCCCCCTGTGGCTACTGTCGCTGCCCTTCCTTCCCTGCTTGCCACCACTGCTGCTGCTCCCCCAGCCGCCGCTCTATGGCTGTGGTGCCAGGACTGCAGTGCAGCAGGAGCGCTATGCAGCTTCTAGCTGGGCTGGGCTAGCTACTGCTGTGCTGGCATCCTCCCTGATCCTCCCCCTCCCCTTTCTCCAAGCTCTTACCTGAGTTCCCTTTTGGGGTGCAGCAAGGCAGAAACAGCCCCAAGGCACAGGCTAGGACCCTCTGGTAGGTTAGAAGTTGGCAGGGCCGGGCGGGCCTTGCTGCTGCTGCTGCCACTGGGTCTTGCTGCCACTGGCTCCTGTCATCTTTGACAGGCAGCCCAGGGCAGATAAATACTCATTTTGAGGCGCCCTGCAGGCTGGGTAGAATGGCCTGGCGAGCCTTATTTTGCCCACCCCTGGCCTACAAGTTCTCTGCAGGAGTACAAACTTTTAATTTGTTTAAGGGTCAAATCCAGAAGATGAAACTATGAAACAAAGGGCCCAGTCTCTCACACATGCACATAATTAACTTTAAGTTTGCAAATACTCTTTTCCCACCCATCCCCTTGCCCCGAGTGGAAACTGTGCATATGGTTAAACATGCACATAAACCCAAGCCTAGGGCCTACAAATTCTTAACTCGAGACCAATATGCTGCTTTGTTTTCTGATTGAAAGATGGATAGTAGACAAAATTGGTTATATCTTTTACCTCGGATTGTCTTTTAAATGCTCCTCTCAACTGCATGTATTTTTTTTTTCTCCTAGAGGTTCCGAGAAAAATTGCCTTCGTACGGGATGAGAAGGGTAAATATATTTTTATTTTAAAATTGAATACATACTTGTTCTTTTATAAAAATATAGAAGCAAGCATTTGTGAAAATATGACTTTGAGCTGAGCTTTAGAATAGCAAGCCTGTTGGTTTTGGTGCATCTCTTCTGAAGAATCCTACCTTTTCTAATAAAAGTTACCTTTTACTTGTGAAGCATCAGTATTAGCTCTGACTTCATTTCAGAAGAGATGAATTCTTCACGAGTGTGTAGGAACTCATTTTGATATGCTGAAACTTATTATTTTTGTCAGAGGTAGCAGTTTGTATGGAAACAATCAAATGTGCCAAAATATGGTACTGTTAAAATACATTTTTAAAATACTGTTTTTCTCCATGCCTTTGCAGTGTCAACTTCTAAAGTTGCATTTCATGGGCTTTTTGAGACTCAAACAGCCTTAAACCCAGCCTTTGCTAATGCATCATATTATGCCTGCTAGCTTGGTACTTAGGCAACCCTATTAGTCCATTATATAACATTGTATTCATTGCTGTTACATTTTTGGTAGATTAATTAAAAGCTAAGTCTGTAGGAAATTTTTCTGAAGTCTAATATCCACTTAATATAACATTTATTATAATGCTTTCTTTACCTTTTCAAATAGGAACTGGTAAACGTGATAAATAATAATCAAGTAACTGTGATAAGTGGTGAGACTGGTTGTGGAAAGACCACACAAGTAACTCAGTTCATTCTGGATGACTATATTGAGAGAGGAAAAGGGTCTGCTTGCAGGATTGTGTGCACACAACCAAGGAGGATCAGTGCCATCTCAGTAAGTATCATCTTGAAAACTGTTACTTTTTTGAATATTAATTTATTTTTGCAAGAAGGAAATTGGAAGAAAGGAACATCTCCTATTTGTATTGAAGAACTGCAAAAAGATTGCAGTCAGCTTTAGTTTTCTTTCATTTTATGTTCTCTCTCAAAGTTTGTGCTGCCCAAAGAGATTACAATCCTAAATCCCCACTCCTACAGACACCTATACCCCTAATTCATTGTGCAGATGTAAAAATAAACAGAAGTTTGTTGATATTTTTTTTTTTGTGCATGTTTGCAGCTATATGTTACTCACTAACAGTAAGGTATTTTACAGCAGTTAACCAATTTTCCAAAAACTGGCTGAACCTTACAATAGGAAATTCATCCAGAACAAATCCCTTTTATCTTTGCAGAGATTATTGTGCTTAGGGTCGGAAGGGACCTAAACAGATCATCAGGTCTGACTCCCTGCCCTGGGCAGGAACGAGTGCTGGGGTCATAACACCCCAACCAGATATCTATACAGTCTCCTCTTGAAGGCCCCCAAGGTAGGAGAGAGTACCACCTCCCTTGGGAGTCCATTCCAGAGCCTGGCAGCCATAACGGTGAAGCAATGCCTCCTCATGTCCAGGCTGAACCTTCTTTGTAACAATTTGTGGCCATTATTCCTAGTAACCCCTGGTGGTGCCTGGGGGAACAGAGTCTCTCCCAGTTCCCGCTGGCCTCCCAGGTGAGTTGGTAAACAGCCACTAGATCCCCTCCCAGCCTCAGCTTAGATATTAGCTAGGTTTTTTGTTCTAATACTCATATCGTATATGAGCATGTTACAGGTAAAGGAGAATGTAAGAGTTTGTAGTTGACCTAGTTTTCTAGCTGCCTTGTTTTTGAGTTGTCTTGTTTGTCACAGAACCAGACCACCTTTCAAGAATAATAGATTCTGCACTTACTTCATTTCACAATCAGTTTGATAGTCACAAGACAATACAGCTAAGTCTTGCCTAAGCAATTTCGCAGTCTAAAATAGTTGGGAAAACTGTAGCATTTTGCTTTGTCCAGCATTTTGAAAATTACAGGTGAACATTTCCGAGCATGTTTGATTGCATGAAACTTGATAGCCAGAATGAACAAAGAGTCTTTAAAGTTAATAAGCAGAATCTCCTTGCCCTTAATGTCTTTGAGTATAATGAATATGTGTTTATATAGAGTTGGCAAGCTGGTCAATTGACTAGTCAAATACTGGCCACTGACCAGTCAACTGACCTGCATATTTTTTTTGACTGGTCAAAGATTATAGCAATTTTACAAAAAACCTCAACAAAACCCTACATTTTTTTGCAGTTGTCTTTGCAGAAAATATGATTTTTAAAAAAAAAAAAGTTTTACACACATCTGTGATCTTTCTGTATATTATATGGACCTATTGGTAACTTGTTTACAATTTTTGACCGATATTTGACCGGTCAGTTGACCTATCTTTATTTGACTGATCAAATACCCAACCCTAGTTTAGTATATAAAACTGACATAATGTAGTGGTCATCCTTAATAATTGGTGTATGTAGTGGTCATCCTTAAGAAATAAGTTGACTTAGTAAATCAAAATTACAAAATCATGAGTTGTCCCAGGATTGCGTTCAGCCCATTGAAGACAACTAAGCTAAACTTTTTGGGTTTGTTTTGGTGCTAATTTCACGCAGTTTTATTTAAACTGTTACATTTTGAGAAATCTAATAGTAAATACTTTGAATTTTTATTTTAGTGGTTAAGGAAAACTGATGCTGTGGGTCTTAATCTATTCTGTATTTACTTCTGTCTTATACTGCTGACTTCAACTGACTTGCACTTTTTGTAGTACTGGAATCATGAATGCTAATACCACTTTTGGTACATAAATTACAGGAATTTATGTATTTAAGGGAAGATCTTGGTCTACGTTTGCAGCTATTTACTAAAGTTGAAATTTGTTTGAACAAAGTCAATTGACCATAGAACCCATCTGTCTTTTTTTTTATTTTTTTTATTAATGCCCATCAGGGAGAAGGTGTACTGCCCAGGAAAAATTGCATGTTATACAGCGAAGAATTAAGGAGATGTTTAAAATATCTTTCAGTTCTGTTGCATATAATTTTTGTTGGGTTTTTTGTTTTGTTTTGTTTTGTTTTTTTTAGTAAGTGCATGTACAACTTCATTATAGGGAGTGCCTATTAAGAAATAATGAGAACTTCACAGATAACCATTGTGACCTTTTTAACATGTTGGTTTGATTTTAAGGTTGCAGAGAGAGTTGCTGCTGAAAGGGCGGAAGTATGTGGTAATGGGAAGAGTACAGGATACCAAATTCGCTTGCAGAGGTAAGTGATGGTTTTCTTCGAAAACTTTGGGCACTGTAAGAGTTAGATAAGAGGTACTGGTCAAGGTGAAGCAGAAGCAGAACAGTGTTATGGTCTAAGAGAATGCTGTATGCTAATCCTAGAAAACTGGAAAAAATTAGAAGGTGCCAAATGGGTACCAGACTAAAAAATTTCAAATGGGTTATACGGCCCAAGTTATCTGAGATCGTAAACAGTATAGAGAGATTTTGACAGCTTGGTCCCGTTTGCAGCATCTTATTTGTGGAACCCAAGCTCACTGTCGCATTCATAAATACTGCTTAATAGAGAACAATCTTCTACCATATTGTTAGTCTCCAGCAGTCATTTGCACTGTGTTTTAAATTGCTGCAATAATTTGAGGCAGTAAGGAAAAGCAAATCCCAAAATGATGATAAATAATGGCTGTACAATCTGATTCTGGCAGATTGAGTGTCCGTTCTCATCTGAAGAATATTGTGGCATAGCCCCTTTCTTAATTTCCTCCTGCAACAATTTATTTCTAAATGAGTGAGTTGACAGAATAAAGTTGAATGATACAGACCATTATAGACACTTTAAAGCATACATTTTGATTTTGAGCTTTTAAAGTACTTTGTAAAGTATTGGAATAAAGAACTCAGGAATTCTTAATGCATCTCTTTTCAGTCGGTTGCCAAGGAAACAAGGCTCCATTTTGTACTGTACAACAGGAATCGTCTTACAGTGGCTTCAATCAGACAAGTAAGAACTTATTGAAAAGAAACAATGTAATTATCATAAGATATAATTAGTGAACTAGTTGTTTAAATAGTGATATTTACTGGGGTTTTTTTGTTAACGTTTGCTTCTAGTCTGTGATGCGCTAAACAGAATATAATCATCTTTGTACTCTATTTTAGGCAGTTGTCCAGTGTTAGTCATGTTGTCCTTGATGAAATCCATGAAAGGAATCTTCAGTCAGATGTCTTAATGACTGTTATTAAAGATCTCCTAAATATTCGATCAGACCTGAAAGTAATACTGATGAGTGCTACTTTGAATGCAGAGAAATTTTCAGAATATTTTGGTAAGTGAAATGTCTGCATTGTAATATTGATTGCACATTATAATTACAGTTGTTTTCTGGTTTGGGAATAGCGTCACACCACTGTCGGGCATCAAACTGCTGACCGTTTTAATGCTTCCTTAGTTTATTCCTGGCTTGTTCAGCTTCCCTTTGGCTGGAGGCTGCATTTGGTGCTGGCCGTATGGTGTAGGTGCTGGTCCCTAGGGTCCCCCCTATGATGCAGACAGTGCTGGCAGTGCACGGCTGCCTGAGATCCTACCTTCCCAACTGTGTAGGAACACCCCCACACCCTTGCTGCATGGCCTTGGGAGAGGTGGCTGAAGGGGTCTGCCAGTTGGATGACCCTGATTTATTCCATCGTGGATATATGCCACTGTCACTTTCTGTTAGTAGATATCTTTTAGAATTGTAGAGCATACTATGCAATAGAAGCTGCTACACAGCAGTTGACTTTTTCTTTAGGTTTTTAGCAAATTTAAAAGCTCCAGGGAAGAACATTTCAAGCTCTGTCATATCTAATTCCAGCCTACAAGTGGCCTCTGGTTTGCGTTTCAGACCACTAATAAGAATATGGGGAAGCATGTGCTCTTGTTACATATGGTATTTTTATTTATTCATTTTCTGTGAATATTTCCTGGCCCATTTCAAAGGTAATACATTTTCCTAGAAACCAGAGATTTAAAAAGCATGTAGTTAAGAAGATAAAAAACCTAGTGAGAAATGTTTAGCCTAGCTTCACTTTTTTTAAATACAGAATAGTGCTATAGTTCTGTCCTGTCTTGTATTACTTGTTTAAGAACTACTTATGTTACCTTGTTAGACAGTTGTCCCATGCTTCATATACCTGGATTCACTTTTCCTGTAGTGGAATATCTTTTGGAAGATGTCATTGAAAAATTAAGGTCAGTGCATTTCTAAATGTAAAAATCATGTAATGGTAGCAAACATTACTGGGTGCATATGTAGAATGAAGTTTACTTTTTTGCTCAGCTGAACTCTCTGGAATTTACCAAAATTGCCAAGCACTCTCCACCATGACTAAACTAGAAAGGCAGTTCACTCTTTCTATTGACAACTGATGTTTCTGAATTGAAGGCGGGCATCTTGTTTAAGAAAACATTTTTGCTAATGGAAAACTGAGTTGTTTTTGTTTTAGCTTCATAAGTAACATCTTGCTAAATGTGAGGTGCTATCAGTAGCAATTTAAATATATTTTTAATGTGAGGAAAAACTGTTTAAAAGATCAATATTCAGGATAGATGATAGTGCATAATCATCTTGTTACTTTTCAATCTGCTAGACTGAGCTAAATAGTGTTCATGTGTATTTAGAGACTATAAAAACAAAAAAACAAAAACGACACTTTGTAAGGATGGTGCCTATTTTGTAAGGGAAGATTCTTAACCATTTTTGTAATATAAAGTGCAGCAAAGTATTCTCATGTTTCTTACTGGTTGTGGATTGAAAAAATAATGCATGTAGTAGATGTTCAGATTTTACTTTTTAAATAATTGTCATTTGATTATGAATAAATACTTTTTTTTTTTTTAAACATTCGCTTAAGGTATATGCCAGAAAACACAGATCGCAGACCTCGCTGGAAAAAGGGCTTCATGCAGGGACACATAAGCAGACCAGAAAAAGAAGAAAAAGAGGAAATCTATAGAGAACGTTGGCCAGATTATCTAAAGCAGCTTCAAGGAAGGTTGGTCAGTCTTGTTTTCTTTGCTGCACTTCAAATGTTACCAATTACATGTACTTCTACAGGTGCAAATGATAATATGACTAACAATCCTATGGTGACAGGCATAACACCAAGTGTTGAAATGCTAATTAAAAGTTTTAGATAGACTCATATAATTCTAGGTCTGATCAGACTAAAAGCTGCCAGTGCCAAGGCTAATGTAGACAAAGCTATAGCTATTATCCATTTTCCTGTTGGTATTTATGATCCATAATTCTGGCTCTTAATGAAACTAGCTTCTGTTTCTCTTGGAATCCCCATCCCTATTCAGTTTTTCTTTGGATTAAATGCTGTTGTTGGTTTGGTTCCACAATCAATAAATTTCATGATTAAACACTCTAGTGTGCTCTAAAATACTTCTGACAACTTTATGCAGACTGTTTCTTCATACTGTTTTAAACGGATTAAAAACAAACACTGCTGTTTCCAGTCTTCTGAATGATGTTCTCCACTCAGTCTCTTTGCTTTCTTGCATTTATGGCTCTTGCAGTACTGTGGTCATGTCAAAGGCCTAGCTGAGCCCTTCCTTAGAAGTCCCTTTCTCACAGGTAACCCAGCCCTCTTTTAAATAGAGATGTTATATTGGAAACCCTCTGGGCCTTGGTAGCTATGCTGTTCTTAGTGATAGGTTGTATATTACAGGAAGTAGCTCCATAACTTCAGATCTCTTGTGTGAAAGCCATCAGGTCCTGACAGTTTGTTACTGTTTGGGTTATCCATTGTCCTCTAAAACCTCATCAGTTCACACTTTATTAGGAGTCAGTTCTATTGATTTGCTCCCTGGGAGGAGTGGCTCTGGCAAGGGAATCTCCCTACTATCTTTCATAATAAGGACTGATGGAAAAAACTCATTTAGTTTTTCTGCGATGATCTTTTTGCCCTTTGGGGCTCCTTCTACAACCTGATCATCCAGTAGCTTAACTGATTTCCTGTCATTCTTCCTGTTTTTAAAGTTTGTAAGACATTTTTACTGTCTTCTGTCCCTTGTAAATTTTATCCTCAGATCCTCCTTTTTTTACTTCCCTTATAGCTATTTTACATTTCGCTTCCAGAGTTGTTGTTTTTTTATTTTTCTCACTTGAACCTGACTTCCCGTTGTTGTCGTTTTTTTTTAAATGAAGTGTGCACTTTTTTTTTTCCTTTTTTTTCCTTTATTTAGTCATTTCACTTTTTTGGTCGCTCTTCCCTTCTGAGTTCTGTTGCTCCTCTCTTGAATGAATTTGTCCTAAAATGAAAAGTATCAGCTGTGTACTCCTACCAGGGTAGCGTATGCTGTACTAGAATATTCCCTATCCTGTCCAGTTTTTTCTTCTGCACATCCACAACTTCATTCTACCCAAAAATTCAGTGTTTTCTCCACTCTGGATTTAAAGCTTCTCTACCTTTGCTGCTTTTGTTGTGGACTGCAATAATTGTGAGTAGCGATGCCTATATAATGTATTCCAAAGTCTTTACTGATTGGCTTGAATTAAGTCCCTCAGGAAGATCATTAGTTTGAATGATGAAGCATGAAATGTTTGTAGGCTGCTTAAATTATTTAGTTTTAATTCAGACAGGTTATATTAATATAATCTGGCTTTTTGCATTGCATATCAATAGAACATAAAATCTTCCACTTAAAATGTAATGCCAAGTAGTATTTAGTATTTCTGTACTATTTTGGGGTATCTCAGGGTAGGTGTTGACAATCAACAGCCTACTGGGTGGATCTGGTCTGCCAAGGTCTGATCAAGCTTTGGGTGACTTGGGGGATTGGAGGCACACAGCTATTTCTTACTGCCCATTGCCTCCATACCCTTCCCTGCTTTCGTGTCTGAATTTACATGTGCCATGGTATTTGTCCCTCCCTATTGCCATTGGGGGCAGGGATTGGTGGTAAGAGTAAATATAAGAGGCTTAGATGGCCTAGAGAGACAAAGATGTACAGCTTGTGGTATGGGGCCAGATTGGAAACAGTGGTCTGTACAGAAAAAGGTTGCTGATCCCTGTAAGGTGATCCAACTTTAAATGTTAGTTTGAATAATGCAAGAGCTCTGACCATATTTTACAGCAAGTTACATTTAGGTTAAACCCACTATATAGATTAATATAATGCTAGCATGTCAAAAGAATTGTCCTATGTTAATGCTATCTTTATGTTGTCAGATTGAAATTAGTTTTGTATAGAGCCTTTTCAATTGCAATGGCAGGTCTTTGGAAGTGCCCTCATTTATAGTGTTCTTATCTGTGGTATGTTGTAGGAGGCTTTTGATGTTTCTGGTTTAATGCCTTATTGTTGCAGGAGTGAGGGTTTGAAGTGGGTGATCATTGAGTAGAAGTGCTGCCAGCTAAAATAGGAGGCTTGACTGAATTACCCAGGAAGACCCTTTTAGGTTGTATTCCTATGAATGGATCTATGATTGTTGCTTTGTATGCAAACAAGTTGCCTCCATATTCACTTGATGTCTATAGGTATTCAACAAGTACTATAGCTGCTTTGGAATCGGTGGATGATGACAAAATTGACCTTGACCTCATAGCTGCACTCATCAGACACATTGCCTTAGAAGAAGAGGTGAGTTTCTGCCAGCATAACTTTTTTTTCCTAGCTAAACCATTTTTAATCCATTCAGTTTAACATTTTTTTTCTTAAAGTGGTACTCTGACTTGTTAGGCAGTGTAGGGTACCACGTTATAGACCAACTAGAGAGGGACGTGGACCTTCATAAGATACAGCCTCCTTTGTCAAATGACATGCTATGCCATGCATCTGGTGAAGTAGGTTGTAGTCTACAAAAGCTCAGGTATCTGTGAGGAGAACGACTCAAGGCATGGAGACACCTTTATAGATTGCCTTCTGCCTGGCTTTAAAAAAAAATAAATTATATAACAGACTTAAAATTGTTACACAGATACCAAAAGTAGTCTAACATTCATATAAGCCTTCTCCTCTTTCTCATCAGCAAACTATATTTTCCCATCCAGAAGCCACTTTCTGATGGAAAAGGAGCATTTATTTAGGTTTTATATACTGATATATAAGACTTGCATTCTTTAGAAAATCCAATGCTCAGGCAAAATATTGAGCAAAGAGCACTCATCTGTCATAGCATTGTTACTGTTACAGCAGTAATATTAGAATGTGGCACCATGCTTTAGGAAATTACTACAGTGGTCATCAAGGGGGTCACAGCAGATAGAAATTATGTTGGATTCTATAACTGCACTGTAGCTAAGGTTTTGGGGGGTTTTTTATTTGTTTTTTTGCTTGTTTGTTTTGTTTTTTTTCAAAGTCACCTACAAGATTTAGATACATCATTCCTATTCAAGTCCCTGAATAATGAATGTACAACTTAAGTCAACGTGATTTTAAGCAATTGCTTAAATTTAATGCCTGCTTAATGTTTTCTTAGATGAAGCCTATTGAAATTAATGAAGACTGTGCAGTTAAATCCTGCTAGGAGCTTTGAAAAATCTCACTCTAAATACATTTATCAGTTGTTTTGTGGTATATACTGAACAACTGAAATGCAGCATGTATCCTTACCTAGGCAGGAACCATTGTGTAGTGAGTCAAGCGTAGGGCGAGATATTTGAAAAACCTTAATTCCCAGAGTTATTAATAAATGAGTGCTAAAATACCAAGGGAAGGCAGTATAGAAATCTAAATGAAAATGTTGTTAGTAGGTAGTTTTTGAATTCATTTTTTGACTTAATGGGTGCACTGACAGCAACCTTAGTTACCTTATACTTTCTAGAAATTTCATATAAAAGGACTCTCTAGTGCTTTGCCATCTTCTTAAGTGGACAAATGGCTAGGAAAAAATGCTTGAATGGGTGAAGAGATGTTTTATTTCCTTGTTGTAATTGTATGGGGCTTTGAATTACTTCTTTCAGGTGAGTAAACAAATTCATTTTCAATACAGTGGACTCTGTTTCTTTCTTTAAAAAAATTAATTTCATGGGGTCATATTAGTTCAGATATTAAATAAACACAAACATTGAGGCTATGTCTCTGCCTTCTTAAGGTTGTTTACTTGCTTGTGAGATACCAAAGCTTTGCATTACTGTTGAATACAACACTTGTATTTTTATTTTTAGTTAGTCCTGCATATGCTTATCCCATAGATGTGTCTAATTTAATTACACATCTATACATTCCGTTGTCTTATGTGCTTACAAAATAATGGACCTAAAAACTTAACTACGGCTCACCTCTGCAGCATCATGTTTTTGTTGCTGCTGCTGGAAGAAGGATACCAGACTAGATGGCCCTATGGTCTGATCCAGTATGGTAATTCTTGTATTCTCTTTATAAATTTACTTAGAATTTTAGTTCTATTCCTTTGTTTTTATTAGAGAAAGTAGGCTATGGAATGGATAGGCATACATCAGTGATAAGTCATGAAACCCTAATAAAAGACCACTTCCACTATAACTAAATATACTTTGTCAGAACGGTTCTGCACCTGAGACAGATTTCAAACATGGAAACTGAAGTTAATTCTAGAAAGAGTAATGGAATAACTCAGTCCTCATCCAGCACATCTGTTGTTTGCCTTCCCCAAAGGGCAATTGAATATTAAACCATATGCTTTCAAAATCACATATCCTACGCTGCAAAATTATTAGAAAACTAAGTGAGGAGAAATACGTGCTTTTTCAGCCAATTGTGTGTCTTTTATTTAATTGCACTGCTAATTTCTAAGAATGTTGAAGAACTGGAATGTCCTTTATATAATTCCAGAAGGGAATGTGTTAATTTTAACTTGAAGCATTGAGAGAACTTGAGAGGTTATGTGACCATCTCTTTGTAACAACAAGCTTATACAGTTTTGTGCCATGTTTTGTTCAGTGATGTCTCAAATGTTAGCTATTCATAATACCCAACTTTGTCTAAACATTTCGAACAAATGCTTTTATAACTTTAGCCATAATCCAATTTTTCCCCCATTTTTATATGTAGGATGGTGCAATATTGGTGTTTCTCCCAGGCTGGGACAACATTAGCACTTTACATGATCTCTTGATGTCACAAGTCATGTTTAAATCGGGTAAAAATATATTTTGTTTTCTTATATAGATTCTAAGAGTCCTTTCCCCCCCGCCCCTTCCCTCCCAGTGAGAATTTCTTCAGTATTTTCTTGTGGTTCCTCAGATTCCTACACACTTGGCAATGTGGTTTGTTTGTTTGTTTTTTTTTTCTTCACAGTCTCTTCCTCTTTCTCATTCTTTATAACATGTGAATTATTTTTGCATTAGTGTAGTGTCTTTCATCCAAGAGTGTTGGCAATGCCATTGGCTTCCCATATTTTAGCTTTTGTCTCCATATTGATGAGTCTCAGACTTGCATTTCCTCTGTCTTGTCTCATGTCAGAACTTTCCTACCTTGTCTTTCTCTATAGAGAATTGAGCTCATCTTTCTTCATTCCTCTTTGCTGATTCAGTCTTGCTGTTTGAAAGACTTCGTAAAAAGTCTTTTTATAGAGACTAGCACAAAATTTCTTGGCATAATGATGGCTCATATCTTCTGGGTACAGAACTATTTGCTCTGTCCTCTTGATGCATACAAGGCCCCATCTATACATTACATTTAGGGCATGATTAACCAGTTAATTATGCCTTAAGTTGTCATCCAGTTGCACATTTAATCAATTAGTGACATGATAAAAAGTAGTAAGCTACAAAGATATTCCACAAAACGTGCAATAAGTTTTTAACTGCTTTCTATAATGCCATTACTTGAATGAGTGGTCCTGGGCCCCTGTAGCTGGCAGTCCGGTCAGTTCATGAGAGCTCCCAGCTGGGGGAGTCCACGTGCATGCCCAGCACTGGGAGTTCCCAGCCCTGGAGGGCTGCCACACACTCCTGAAGTTGGGAAATCAGCTGTGAGGGTACACATGGTGCTCCTGTGGCTGGGAGATCACAGTAGCTGTGGCACTGGCATTAAGGTATGATGGGATTTCATTTGTGATCCCACAGTCATACCTTCTGCCATGCATGTGTGGATTATGTGAACTGTGCAGGTACAAGCATCATGGGATCTAATGCATATGTAGAGGGGCTCTCAGTTGGAGAAACGCAAAAAAATGGTCCATGAGCTTGTAATGCTTCTTCTGATCATTTCTATGAATGAAATGCGAACTGTGGAATGTCAGCAGGGATCTGTGTCCAGCATGGAGTCACCCAGAATCCAATCTGTTTGCTTTGGCCAGGCAGATAAGTTTGAGCCCAACCAGTCGGGCTTCCCCTGGCAGCCTTGGTCTCCCCTCTCCCTGTGTCAGCCCTCTCACAACCATAGCTAAATTTAAAGCTTTGATACCCAGGATCTACTTGCAGATCACCTGCACCTGTGAGAGAGTGAGGCTGACAAGGGAACTCTGCCTTGGGTCCACACTGCAAGACTGCAGCCCTTGGGTGCTCTAAGTGCAACATCCTCCCCTCCCCACCCCCACTCCCAGAGCATGTGTATAAACGCCTCTAGTTCTTCCAAGTTGCATGGCTGCTTCTCTGCCAGTAGATGGCCAACCACAGCTAACCAGCTTGGTCATGGAAAAAGGCCATGATAACCTTACAGTCACATACCACGTTGTCCTGGAAAAATGTGGTAACACATTTTATCTTGCATACTTTGGCAGGACTTGAAGCAGGACAGTGGTCTTGTAAGTCTGTAGTCATGGGTGGGGAAACACTTTTTCTCTTGGGACATCTATTTATAGCCTTGGTAGTAGTAAATAATAGATGTACACACATTCTTTTTCTGTTTAGTTTGTTCATTTCTGTTGGGTAAGAATTGTATTTTTTATTCTATGTTATAATGCATACTGTTCTAATTTGCAGATAGGTTTGTTATCATACCTCTCCACTCTTTGATGCCTACTGTTAATCAGACGCAGGTAAATGGTTTTTTTTAATAAGAAGATGTTGTGAATGTTGGACCATAAAAAGCATCAGGAAACATACAAAATTTCTTAAGTACATCGTACAGAAGGCATAGCGAGTGAATACTTTATTTTAAATTTTAAAACTTGACTCATAATGACTTTATTTCAGTGCTTATGTATTCTGATACCTTTGCTGTGATTACCGTGTACCATGGTGCTGTTAATGGCAATACTATTTGTGTGAGTGACTGTCTCCCATTGTAGAAAGCTTTTTTTGTTGTAACCTAATTATGGTTAACTGTACACAAGATATTATTTATTTAGTATTCCTAAAAGTATTTACAGCTAGTTTGTTTTGCAGAAAGTTTCACCTCCGCTAAATAGTATGAAAGTGTTCGAGGGCAAGTGTGTACTAGGGGTGTGTGAAATGGGCAGTATTCAATTCAGATTTGGCCCGATTCAGGGGACAGTGATTTGATTTGCTGGATCACTCTCCCGATTTTTTTTTTTTTTGAGATTTGGCCAAATCTCAATCTGAAATAGGAGCATTATTCCATAGACACAGCTTTATATGGCTTTTATTCTACGTACCTCAAGGTACCTGCATGCTTGGTGGTGGACTCTCCCTCCA
>NW_017728995.1:4367739-4380747 GCF_001723915.1 Gavialis gangeticus | reverse complement strand
TTTTTTTTTTTTTTTTTGAGATTTGGCCAAATCTCAATCTGAAATAGGAGCATTATTCCATAGACACAGCTTTATATGGCTTTTATTCTACGTACCTCAAGGTACCTGCATGCTTGGTGGTGGACTCTCCCTCCACATCCCCCTGGCTTGGCAATCGGCTTCAGGAGGACCCCAGGTGCCCCCCCAGACCCAGGAGGCACCAGGCACCGAACCGGGGGTGGGGGGGTCCCCTGCGTGGAAGTATTGGAAGTACTTCTGGTCCACTGCCGGGTCTGCTGCCAAGCGCGCAGGGACACCCCCCTGGCTCTGCTGTGGGATGCTCCATCCGCCCCACCATCTCCGCATTCACAAGCCACGCCTGGTACCTCGAGGTACATAGAAAAAACATAAGGGTTTGTCTACGGCCGAATTGTTGAATCTCTCTGAATTGACTGGGAGGCTTCCAATTCGATTCGCAGAGATTAACGAGTCTCCTGATTTGGATTCTGAATTTCGGCCACCGAATCAGGCCGAATCTCCTCCAAATCGAATCAACGACCAAAGCTTTGCACAGCCCTAATGTACACATTTGTTCAGATCTGGAAAACAACTGATTGACTATCCTTTGTTATTGGCAAATGCTTAAATAGGAATTAACAGACTGTGTATTTACAGGTTTTTAAAAAGACCCCTCCTGGAGTACGGAAAATTGTAATTGCAACCAACATAGCAGAGACCAGGTAAAATATTACATGTACCATAGGTGACCAGACTTCAATATAACACAAGCAGCATAAATCCTGAGTTATAAAATTAGAAGTATAAATCTGTTAAGTAATACGGGAAATGTATTTTGCTATTTTTTACTATTGGTTTATAATGCTAAAAATAAATTTCTCTTCATAAATGTTCTTGGGTTCAATCAATCTTCTAAGCAGATTTCAAGGAAGCAGTTCAGAGTATGGAATTGTCATAGTGCTTCAAATCTGTTGTGTTTTGAAGCATCTGAGCTGCTTGCTTTTCTGGCAAGCTTTTTTTTTTTTCAACCCCTCTTTTATTAACTTTTACTACTGCAAGGCTGAGAAAAGTGGCTCAGACTTTTCCTTAAACAGTTATGTTGATAAATAATTTAACATTCCACCCCAGGGTTTTTATTTGCCGTTTGTGATTCATGGAGAAACAATAGACTAAGATGTAGACTGAGTCGGAAGAACTGATGGTTAAAGTATGCTTTTACTTGTGAAAATATTATAGACCAACTTTTTGTGTAAATTATTCTTGTTCATGATAATCCCTTGTTGCCATGTTTGAACTTTCTAAACTTCTGTCCATAATTTTAAAAAGTTCCTTAAAACTAGTAAGTAGATTTTGCTGTCGTATAATGAGGAGGGTAACTTGTGCCAGGTTATTCTGGCTCTGATTCCTGCTAGAGCACCGAGTTATCCTTAAAAGGTTTGTGTAAGCATCAGGATGAATTTAGGGCAAAGTTTTGAAACCATCTTATCGCAGCTTAGTTATGAACAACAGTCATGCTGCATTTTGTGTCCAACACCCTCCCCCAAATTAAAGTGACAAGCCTCCCACACTACCGGGTGATTTTTATTTTGTTTGTTTGGTTGGTTTTTTTGTTGGCAATGTTAAATCTATCAGTGGTTGATACAATACTTGATTTATAGGCACTGTTTGCTGGAGACCTGCTACAGTAGAGCAAGAGCTGTCTTTCTTATAGTTTAAAATAGTACAAAATGAAGGTTTTTTAAAATGTGTGCAGAATTGCTGCTCAATTCTCTTTGTATGTAGCAAGTACACATCTTTTGTTTTATAGATAGACCACTTAAAGTAGCACTAATAACCTTAATAATTGTATGCGGTCCTTGAAACTAGTATACTTGTAATTAATTTCTTTATGTAGAGATGAAGTATTAGTTGGTCTCTGTAGATAGGTACTGCTGTTCATATGTCAAAGATGTGACAAATGAAAACTCCTTTTATTTTTGACAGCATTACCATAGATGATGTTGTGTTTGTTATTGATGGAGGAAAAATAAAAGAAACTCATTTTGACACGCAGAACAACATTAGCACCCTGGCAGCTGAGTGGGTTAGTGATGCTAATGCTAAGCAAAGGAAAGGTCGAGCAGGAAGGTAAGACAGATGGCTAATAGAAAAATTCTCATTTTAGTAATCTCTAAAAGGAATCTAGTGGTGTGCTTTGCACTCAAGTTGAGAACCTTGATGTTCAGTCAGTGTAATCTCGCATTCTAAAGCATGATTTAGCATAACCGTCTCTGTTTTACTGAAAGAATGACTGTGCTAAGTTCTAGGAACCTGATTTACTTTTGACAGCCTCTAAAGATGTTTTTCCTTTACAATAAAATACAAATTAATTATGCATTCTGTTGCATCCACTTGTTTTAGTAGGGTTTTTTTCATATTAATATCTCATTAAATGAGGATGAACTGTGGAACCAAATATTTCTTAAAAGCAGTGTAATTTTGCAGTATATCATTGTAGCCCACAGATCTGGTCTGTGTTCCCCTTATTGTCACTGTTTCTTCATTAATCTTATTACCATTGTGGGATGTTTTCAGATCTGAAATTTTGAAATTGCTTTTACCTGTCTAAATAGCCCTTAATTATAGGTCCTTGAAATGTTTTGTAACACCATTTTAGACACTGTTTCCAACTAGGTTAACAAGTTGGAGGAAAAAAACATTTATACAGATCAAATATGTTACAGAGTCCAGAGTGGTCACTGTTTTCATCTATACAATGGTCTACGTGCCAGTCTTCTAGATGATTATCAGTTACCAGAAATCCTGAGGACACCTTTGGAAGAACTCTGTCTACAAATCAAGGTGAATATCTGTTAGAGGGGTGAGTTGCTGTGAATGGCACTATGTATTAGAATTTTTTTCTGAATGCAAGGGTAAAGAATTTGCCACTTATATACTAAAGAAGTTATATAACTGAGCCTGAGGTTGTCCTTTGCCTGGTATAGCAGAGTCCAGATGATTTGAAAAAGCTGTTTCAATTGTTTCTTTGAGGTATGATAGAGGGTAAAGACCAGAAAAATTTGTTCCCAAATGGTTGGTTAAAAATCAATAAAAACCAGACTCCTGAAATACATCAGTCAGAGAACTCCTTCTCCCCTGCCCCCCAACTTTTTTTCTTTTAATGCTTATTAGAATTAAGGACCTCTAATCATTCACGTAAAGGCACGAGGGGGATCGAAAGTGCAATCTACACAATCGCACTTCCTGCCATGCCATATATGCCTGGCAGGAGGTGTGATTGTGAGATCTCACATTAGATCCTCTTGTGCCTTATTGCTGGTGCATGCTGTGGCTGAGACGTCACAGCAAGGTGCTGCCATGACCCAGTCTTTGCAGCTGCTATGCACTGCCCTCAGCTGTGTAATGCCCAGTCCCTGGTGCACCCCTGTGGTGGAAGTCCAATGAACTGACAGGGCTCCCAGCTACTGGGCCAGACCCTGCTACATGTGCAAATTTAAATGTGGATAGCAACTAGCTATACATTTATTGCTGGAAAATGTGTAATTGTAGCTAGTCGGACCCTTTTATGGCACCATACTTAATTTGTGCGTGTAGCTAATTTAAATTAATTGCATGATTAACCTGGTAATTGTGTGATTACATATAGCATGTTGTGGGGGGGAAGGGCCTTACAGAACAAAATTGATGCAACACACAGAAAAGGACTATAGGTTGCAGGATTTGCTGGCTTAGCCCCTTCTGTCATTACTGTTAATGTGTTTTTTCTCTTACATCTCCTTACTTGGCAGTTTGCAGTGAAATGTAAGTGACAAGGAACAGTTCATAGATCTTAAACAAAAGCTGTTCAGTTCATAACTTAACAATCAACACAAGTTCCAGACGTGCAACTTGAATGAGGAATGGATCCCTAAATATAAATAACATTGCTAGTGCCTGTTTTAGTATAACTTAGTGATTTTTTTTTTTTTTTCTGTGGGGAAGGGGGAATAAATCTGAGTATATTCCTAGTGAAATTGAAACTTACAATTTCTTACTTATTTGTGGTTTTGTAATTAGTGAGTAGCACATTAGTGGTCTGCAAATGTTCACAGTGACATAAAGATATTTACTTTTAGAATTGCATTTCTTGAACCTTGCATTTTTTTTCTTCCAGATTCTAAAGCTTGGGGGAATTGCTCATTTTCTAAGCAAACTAATGGATCCACCATCTCATGATGCTGTAATGTTGTCCATAAACCACCTAATGGAACTGGTAAGCATCTTCTGTTAGAGAACAAAATGATTCACTTGATCAATATAGAGTCATCTTACTAAGTTACCTTACAATAATTGAGGTCCGGATTCTTGAATTAGCTCAGAATGTTTTGGCTCTCTACACATCCAGACTATATTTCACAGCAGTGATGCTCCATCTTCTGGCCCCACAGGCTGGATGAGTGGCACAAGGTTAGTCTGCAGGCCAGTTTGGGCCCCATGCACTGGGATCGGGTCCTCTGCCGCCTCAGCCCAGCTTGTATGCTGAGATTAGACCCTACGCCCTCATACCCCTGGCTTTGTTTGCGATCATGCCCTGTGCCATGTATGCTATCACTGGCTGGCCGGGTGCACCCTGTCGCCTGAGCCTGACCTTATGCTGAGGTTGAGCCTCGTTCTACCCTGTGTGCCTCTTCTAGCAGGAGGGGCCCTGGGCCTGGAAATTTGGCAGCAGGAAAGCAGCAATTTAAAGCTGCCGTTGCTTGCCTGCCACCAAACGTTTGGACCCAGGAGAGCCCTGTGGGCTAAAATTTATATATGGCTCTGTAAGCTGGATCTGGTTCTTGGGCTGGGGGTCAAGCACTCTGCTTAACAGCATTGGAATCACTATAGTCTGCCTCTTGACTTTGAGTGTGAAACTGATACAAACCTGTGTCCTGGCTTGCAGGATTCTGAAATTTTGTATTGTTTATAAACCTTGTGTATGTTTGGTTTACAGTATGGAAATACAATATACTGGTAGCAAAGGGCAGGGTAAACAGAATTCTGAAATGGAGGGAAAGGACTTGGGGCTTGAAAAATGGGAATGTAATTAATTGAGAGAACAGGACATGGAAAAGTACCATAATCTATTTTTAAATTTTGTTCTGGACTCTTTCCATCTAGTATGGTAATACTAATTGATATGAGTGCTTTGTCTAACAATCTTTTAGCAATTGCAGTAAATCTTAAATTCTAATTACAAGAATAATTTGCTGTTTAATAAAGGTGTAGATATTTTAGCTTTCTATGTATAGCATAACAAGTGAATTCAGTAAAGAAATTCAAGTTTTTCCGCCACCTTAGCTGTCATGCTTTCCTTCCTCTACCAAGCACATAATCTGCTTCCAAAAAATGTCTTCCTCACGTAAGAACAGTGTGTGCTTTTTTTCTTAACAGAATGCTTTGGATAGACAAGAGGAACTGACTCCACTAGGTGTCCATTTGGCACGATTGCCAGTTGAGCCACATATTGGAAAAATGATTCTCTTTGGAGCTTTATTCTGTTGCTTAGATCCAGTGCTCACAATTGCAGCCAGTCTCAGCTTCAAGGATCCCTTTGTCATTCCACTGGTAAACTATCTAAGATGATATTGCAGATGAAACTAAGACTTTGTTTGTTTTAAAACTTTTAAAATAAGGTTTGGTAAGAGTTGATCTCAATTTGACTTTAAATTTGTAGTACTGTTTCTGCCAGTCTTTCGCTATGGTGTTGTCATTGCCATCCTGAATATTGAAGTAGCTCACTAAAGCTATTTTTATTTAAATAAAAGAACAGTTGGGAGGACAATAGGTTTCCAGAGTTGGGAATGTTTGGCATGTTTTAATTTTTTGTTGTGTTGTTTTTCCCTTTAGGGCAAAGAGAAAGTAGCAGATGCAAGGAGAAAGGAACTCTCAAAGAACACTAAAAGCGACCACCTAACCATTGTGAATGCTTTCACAGTAGGTACATTAGTATTAATATTCTGTTAGTCTTTGCAGTTGTGTGTGTTCAATTTAATTGAAGAAGCTTTTAAATATGTGATTCCTAATCAAAGCTGATTTCTGTACACTTTTATAAAGCATTTGTGCTTGACCTTTGCTGTGACATAATGCCTTGCTAGTGTTGCAGAACTTTGTCTCTGGATTAATAGTAGCCTCATTTCCTGCCCATTGCTATATTAAGGGGAAAAGAAGAATGGGTAAATTCATAGTTATGTTGCAAATGCCTAAATATTAGGGCCGTGTGAAATGGCAGTGCTCCGTTTCGAATTTTGTTTTGATTTGAAATGGCTGTTCTGTTCCGTCAACACAGTTTTACCGTTTCGACTCTGTTTTGACGTTCCGCCCATAGGATATAATGGAGAAGATCAAAACAGCCTATAACTTTGTCATTTCTGGCCTGATTTGGATGAAACTTGTAGGGATGGTACCACATTCTGAGGGCATGAAGCCTGCCAAGTTTCAAGGAGATAGGTGCAGGGGATTTGAGGAAACTACACCCCAAATCTTGAAAGCAAAACTCATGTCACATGTATGTGTTACAGCGGGGTCAAAACTGCAGGCCTGCTAGCCCCTGCTGAGGCCACGAAGCCTGCCAGCTTTCCAGGAGATGGATGCAGGGGTTCTGGAGCCCTGCACCTCTAGCTGCTAACAGGCAAACTCGTGTCATGGGTGCTTGTGGGACTGTCTGTCTTGGGGCAGAGGGGGGTGAAAACTGCAGGCCTGCTAGGCCCTGTTGCCATAGTACCTCACAGTTGTTTAATGAACTTCTTCTAACAACACTCCTGTTAACTGGGAAGTGTAGTTACTCCATTTTACAGCTGATTAGTTGAGGCTAAGGAACCTGACCAAGCTTGCTCTGGAAGAACTGTTTGAAAGCCATATCTCCTAAGACTTAGGCTCCAGCCACTCATCAATTCATAGATTGTAAGGCTGGAAGGGACCTTGGAAGATCATCATGTCCAGTCTTCTACACTAAGCAGGAAAGATAACTGGGAGCCAGGTGACCCCAGGAAGGTGACTGTCTAGTCTCCTCTTGAAGATTTCCAGGGAAGGTGATCGCACCACCTCCGGAGGGAACTTATTCCACAGTCTGGACACCCTAGTTGTGAAGTAGTTTTTCCTAATGTTGAGCCTGAAATGATCTTCCAGAAGTTTGTGGCCATTACTTCTAGTTTCCCACTCAGGTGCCTTGGTGAACAGTTGTTTACTGAGCCCTAGATGTACGCTTCTGATGTAGCGGTAAGCTGCTACCAAGTCGCCTCTCAGCCGTCTCTTTTTCAGGTCCCTCAGCCTTTCCTCATATGGCTTTCTGTGCAAGTCTCTGATCTGATGGGTAGCTCTTCTCTGGACTCTCTCAAGCTTTACCATGTCCTTGTTAAAGTGTGGAGCCCAGAACTGGACATGGTACTCCAGCTGCGGTCTCACCAATGCAGAGTAGAGCAGGCAAATCACTTCTTTGCAATGGTTTTGCTGGAGCTGCATCAATTGATGCATGCCAGGGTATTGTTGGCCCTGCTGGCTACAGCATCACACTACCGGCTCATGTTCATACTGTGGTCGATGATTACCTGTAGGTCTGTGGTGGCAAGTGTTGGGGGATCTTCAGTCCTGCTGCCTGATGAGAGGCAGCAGTTGCATAAACACCTATGTCATGGGGTTTGCCTGTCAGAAGCTAGTGTTGCAGGGCCCCAGAACCACCTTGCACCTATCTCCGTAACAGCTGGCAGGCTTTATGGCTGCAGCAGGGCCTAGCAGGCCTGCAGTCTTCACCCCGTTGTGACTTAACGCATACATGTGACATGAGTTTTGCTTTCAAGACTTTGGAGTGCAGTTTCTCCGAACCCCTTGCACCTCTCTCCTTGAAACTTGGCAGGCTTCATGCCCTCAGAGAGGCTACCATTCCTGCAAGTTGCATCCAGATCAGGCCAGAAATGACAAAGTTATGGGCTGTTTCAACCTTCCCCATTATAGCCTATGGGCAAAATAGCGAAACGTTTCGACCATATCTGGTTCGATTTCACTCTTTTGACCTCGAAATAGTGTTGAAACAAAACTGGCGGCAAAATTTCGCACAGCTCTACTAAGTATGTGGTTTTGTATTGGGTAGAAGAATAAGAATCTTGTTACATTTCTGCTTGTTCTTCCTTCAAAGTCAGTAACTTTTCACCTGGCCTCCACAGGGGCTGGGTCTGACTGCACAAGTTTTAAAATTTCCTTTAACTGTACCCTTGTGGGGATGGAAACTAGGGGAATGCATAACTTTCAAGTCCTGTTACACATTTACATCAGCTTGCTCCCGCTATCAGGAACTGTTACTTGCAGTAAATAGAGGAAATTAGCAACAGTTAGATAGCAGTCCTAAAGAATTTTCCAATCCTGAAAATGTACTCAGAAAACAAAATATGTACAATAGCTTGGAATCCATACCCTTTTATCTTTATCTGGCTGGTACCTAAAAAGTAAAAGAACCCATTCTAGGGACTAGCATCATGCTTGACCTTTTAAAAATAAATTTTAAAAACCTTTCTGGCATTCTTGGCGCTCTTGCATATGCTTGTATGCATGATGTGGATATGTAAAGTAAATACAAAGATTATAATACAAAGAATTAAATGTATAATGTAGTATTAATATGTGTGTGCATGTATATATAAAATAGAGTAATTTGTCCTTTAAAGAACTACAGTTCAAAATACTTTTGTGTCCAGGGCTGGGAAGAGGCTCGGCGGCGTGGCTTCCGAAATGAAAAAGACTACTGCTGGGAGTATTTTCTGTCTTCAAATACACTCCAGGTAATATCTTAAGTGTGGCATGTTTTTAGAGGAAACTCTGTGACAGTATAATTCTAGAAGAATACTTATTACTTGACATTCCTTCCTAGATGCTGCATAATATGAAAGGGCAGTTTGCTGAACATCTCCTAGCAGCTGGGTTTGTGAATAGTAAAGACCCCAAAGATCCAAAATCTAATACCAACTCAGGTAAACAGCAAGAGATGCTGGGTTTTGGATAAGTTAGACTCCTTATTTACAAAACTGCATTGCTTGCTTTGTTGTCTTCTACAGATAATGAGAAGTTGCTCAAGGCAGTCATCTGTGCTGGTTTATATCCAAAAGTTGCAAAGATCCGGCCAAGCTTTAGCAAGAAGAGAAAAATGTAAGGGTTTGATGTGAAAGTCCATTTGTTTATATTCAGGTTTACTGCAAAGATAGTTTATAGGTATTGAAAGTACCTTAAGGGCAAAATGTAATAATTTGTCTAGTTAATTGTATTAATAGGCTACTTAATTTATTGTTTTCTTTCTTGATGTAAATCGGCAATCCTGAACCTATGAGAGATGGCAAGTAAGTTTAATGTTAAGTTTTGGAGACCTGGCAGTACATCTAAATGTTCCCTGACAATGCTGTATGGAAGTGTAGTATTACATATACAGAAAATTGCAACTGTCAGAGTGTCCTGTTATCTCTTTCTCTTCAGTGTCACTTTAGATGTTTAATGCTCTGTCCTTTCCCCCTCACTGTTTAGAAAGAGATCCAAACAGATCTGGTCTTTAGTTCATGATTTCTTAATTTCTTTGCCTCATATGAACTATATGGATAGTGCACTTAGCATTACCCATTCTTGGAACAAAGGAACAATGATATGGCAAGTAACATGCCAACTATTAGTTGCTTAGCTTAGTGAAAAGAGAAAAATAGAGACTAGTTTGGATTCCACTGTATAGCAGCTCATGTTGTAACCTTTATGAAAACCTGAACTCGGTCTCCTTTCCTTGTCTGGGAAGGAAGGGAATCATGAACCTTTACAATTTTGCAAAGTCAGAACACTGATTAAACCAATCCTAGAAATGTATTTTGTAGCTTATTCTTTCAACAGAATAGAGTACTGCAACCTGCATTTCTGCCACCTGGTGGTGCTAATTGAACTTGTATTAGGAGCTCAGGAAGGCTTCCTCACAAATGCTGAAACAGTATTCATTCTCTGGTCTGTTTCCAAAGCAAGTTTCTCTGTGTCTGTCTCTGCAAAGCCCCAGGTCCTTACTTTGCAAAACATTCTCTTCTACACACCAGTACCCAAAAGGGTTTTATGCAATTATGCAATTGCTATGCTGAAGTATCTATCCTCAAGCTCTATGAAGGAGGAAAAACTTCTTCCTGGCAAGTGTCTTGTAGTTGGTTTTTCCTTCCTTGTTCCCTTTGAATCTCAGGTTTCAGGAAGTGTGTTTTTAAATTAGCCATATTTGGTCACAAAGGCAAGTGTGGTGTTCTTTCTTGAACCCCCTTGGTTGGTCACTACCGGTATTAGTAATATATTGTTTCATACTCTGTCCTCTATATCTAATACAGTTGCCATGCAGAGACATCAAGCTGATTTAATACGCTTTTTCCATTAATTCTTTGGCAGCCTGTTTTGTGTACAAGTGTTCCTAAGCAAACTCATAAGTGCCTCTTTGGAAAAGGTGAAAATGTCAAATGCCTTTTATACAAAATTAATAGTTGCTAAATATAAATTATAGCATTTTTCTGATTTCAGGAGCAAATGACAGCCTAACCACTTACATGTGTTTTTATTTTTAAGCAGATAGTTTCTTAAAGGGGACCTTTTTTATACATTTATTTTCAAAATTAAAATTTTATGTAGTACACAACTTGAAGGCTTTATATTTTTTGTTAAAATAGACTTATCTTTCCTGACACTTCAAAGATCTTATTGCCTTAATTTTTTTTTTTAATTTTTAAAGGGTTAAAGTTTGTACCAAGCCAGATGGAACTGTTAACATTCATCCTAAATCTGTTAATGTGGAAGAGACTGAGTTCCATTATAACTGGCTCGTTTATCATCTGAAGATGAGAACCAGCAGTGTAAGTGAACAATTCTATTTCCGTACTGTACCTGTCAGTGCACTTGACACCATGTAAAGAAAATTCTTAAAAGCAGTGTTTTGCATTTGGTGTGAGAATTTGTTGGCATACTGTTAACAAGATGAAAAGTCATTTTGTTAAAATCAAGTCAGTATTGCAGGGGTAGGCAGTGTGTTTTGGCTAGAGTGCCAAAAAACCCCACAGTGCCTACCTTGGACAGTGCTGGAGTGCCGGCATGCCAGAAAAACAAAATGAGGGCAAGGGGTACATGGCAGGATGCCCTGCTTGTGCCCCTTGACCCCCATCCCTGCTGCCCCTGCCCCCCAGCCTGGGCTCTGTGGCTGTCAGCGGCTACCCAGAACGTGGGCCAACTGCAAACATCTGCTGCCTCTCCGCCCCGGTCCTGGGCTTCTGGGAGGCAGCACGTACCAGCAGGCCCCACATTGTGCTGCCCTTGCTTCTTCTGCAAAGCAGCATTGGAACCTGGCACAGCAGGGTGGCACAGAAAGCTGCCTGCTCCCAGCTCCCCACTGCCCTGGCACACTTCCCCTGTGTGCACGGGAGCACTGGGGGCAGCGGCATGGGGTTGTCCCTCTTGCTGCTCCCCCCGCCTGCAGGAGAAGTGTGGCAGGGCAGCAGGTAGCTTAGAGCAGGCAGCTTTCCGTGCCCCCCGCTGTGTCCTGCGCACTGGGTTCCAACACCGCTTTGCAGAAGCAGTGAGGGCGGCACAGTGGGGAGCATTGCTGCTATGTGCTGCCTCCCCGGAGCCTGGGGCTGGGTCCAAGAGGGGGCTGGGGCTGGGGCTGGGGCTGGGGCAGGGTCAGGGCAGAGAGGGAGCAGATGTTTGCAGCTGGCCCAGGTTCTGGGTAGTTGCTGACTGCCACGGAGCCTGGGCTGCTTGCAGCAGGGCTTCTATGGGAGCAGCCCGGGCTCCATGGCTATCAGCAGCTACCCAGAACTGGGACTGGCTGCAGCTGGGAGGCTTCAAACAGCTGCTGCCCTCTTGCCCCAGCTGTCTCCCAGCCCCGGGCTCCAGGAAGGCAGCAGGTGCCAGCACTGTGCCCATTGGGGAGGCAGCAGCTGTCTGTAAGTGCCTGGCTGCAGCTGGCCCCGGTTCTGGGTACCTGCTGATAGCCACGGAGCCCAGACTGCTCCCAGCAGGGTTTGCAGCGTCCCAGCAGTTACCCCAGGGGCGGGCAGTTATTTCAGGCGGAGGGCTGCTTACCCAGTCTTAGCAAGCTATTGAGGGCCACACAGGTTGCCCTGACCCCTGGTCACCATCTTGGGACCAATGTCCCAGTGTCTTGGGGCCAGTGCCGGTGGTGCCCAGAGCAGGGCACAGGCTAGTAGGGGTCCATGCAGCCAGGCTGGGCTGCACCAGCAGGGAGAGGGGGGAGCTGGCCTGGCCCCATAAAGCTGCTGGCTGGGACCCCTGTACTCCTGCAGCCCTCCTCTGGGTCCTGCCGGTGCTGGCCCTGAGACACTGGCATGGGTCCCATGCACCCGCTTGCTCCCAGTGCCACCCCCCCAGGCCCGCAGTACAGGCAGAGGGCAGCGTGCCACCCCGACCCCCTGCTCCATGGCAGGGAACAAGCTGGTGCTGTGTGGGGAAAAGTGGCCCCTCCCCCACCCTGTGGCTGGCACTCCCTGCCGCAGCCACTTGCAGCCCATGCGGGGCTGTGCTGAGCAGGCACAGGCTGCCCCACGCAAGCTGTGAGTAGCTGCAGCACGGGGTGCCAAGCAGGGGGCAGCGAGGGACCTCTTTTCCCGCACTCGGCACCAGCTTGAGTAACCTGCCCCTTCTGTAGCCACCCCACTTCCAGCGCCAGGCAGTGTTTGCCACTGCCGCCTCTGTGCTGGCCAGCGTGTGAGCTCTGGGCGGGCAGCAGCAGCAAACAGTGCCCAGTGTGGCAAGCGGGGGGGGACCACAGCTGCTGCCGCCATGACACAGCCCCAACGGGTGAGTCCGGAGCTGGCGTGGGGCCCAGGCTGGCAGCGGGGGTGGGTTACAAGCTGGTGCTGAGCGCAGGAAAAGCAGTTCCTCGCCTGCCTAATGCCTGGGGCTGCCTGTGCCTGCTTAGTACAGCCCTGTGCGGGCTGCAAGTGGCTGCAGCAGGGAACGCCGGCCATGGGGTGGGGGAGGGACTGCTTT
>NW_017728995.1:4358873-4362739 GCF_001723915.1 Gavialis gangeticus | reverse complement strand
GGGGAGAGGCAGCTTCCCCCTGCTCTGCATTCAGCTTTTCCCCGGCCATCTTCCTTGCCCAGGATCCTCCCCTGCCCTCCCCCACTTTCCCTTTACATGCGGTTCCAGCCAAGGCAGCCACATGGTCCCAGGCCAGAAGCCCCTCCTGGGGCTTCTGGCTGGAGGGGCAGGGTCAGGCAGGCCCTGCTGTTGCTGGAGCCTGCTGGGCTTCCCCTGGGTCCTACTGCCCCTGATTCCTGTCATCTTTGACAGGAACCAAAGACAGATAAATACTCATTTTCTAAATTCTTTATGGGCTCTGCGGGCCAGATAGAATGGTTTTGCGGGCCGGATCTGGCCCATGGGCTATAATTTGCCCACCCCGAGCTACCCAGAGCTGGGGCCGGCTGCAGCTGGAAGGCTGCAAACAGCTGCTGCCTCCCCGGTCCCAATGCGTGCTAAAGAAAATGGCCTCTCGTGCCATGCTTGGCATGCATACTGGGGGTTGCCAGCCCCTGCAGTATTGCATTTTGTAATGATTGTAACACTTTATTAACTACTCGTCAACATAGCATCTCAGCTTGCTTTGTGTCTTAATGAACATGCTGGTTTTTTTTGTTTTTTTTTTTTTTTTAAGTGTGTGCACATGTAAAAGTGGGGTGACTACCTGGATTGATGCCAAATGTAAAATCCTTTTCAGAGAAATTCTGCGCATTCCAAGATCTCTTTATTCCTGTGCTCCCTCTGTTCCTTTTGGCGTCTCTCCATCTTCTGTAACTTTCCAATCCCTTGTTAATATGTATTTTCCCTCGTTGTAGTTCTCTCTTAGAGAGCATGTTTGTCAGGCTCCCTCTTTTTTTCTTTTAAAGCAGTGGTCTCCAAAGTGGGGTGCGCAAGATGATCCATTGGGGTGCGGGAAGAAAATATTAGAACTTCTATTTATATTTATATAAATATACATATATTGGGGGGTGCTCAAAAATTTTTTACTGATAGGGGTGCACGATCAAAAAAGTTTGGAGACCACTGCTTTAAAGGATAAGAGAAACGTCTAAGCACCTGTCCTGTCTAGATAGAAATTGCTTTATAGTATTCCACTTTTTCATCCTCTCTTGAACTTTGTGGCTCTTCAGATTTAGTTCCTTGGTGACCACAGTTATATTAATTAATTTCATACTAATAGGTTGAGATAACAGTAATAATATACTACTTGTTGCTAACAAGATCATTCCTTTATTTTAATTGACTTGTGTCAAGTGTCTTAATGTAAAAGTTTGCTCCAAAAGGTTGTAGCTAAACTTAATATCAATCAAGATAATTTCTTTGATTTCAGAACTTTTTGCCAAGGGAAACTGTTAGCAATTTGGGCTTCTATTCTTCTCTAACAGAAAATATATATAATAGCTTCATTTGAACTAAGTCATATAATTACTATTTTATTGATTCAGAAATTATTCTAAAGACATGATCTCTGGTGTTCTTTGACTTAGTGATTATAGCATTGCCATTTTGGATGGATTAACTTGCTTCTTAGTGTCGCTACATACTTTTGGCTTGTTGCAGATTTACCTCTATGATTGTACAGAAGTCTCTCCATACTGTCTCTTGTTCTTTGGAGGAGATATTTCCATTCAGAAGGATAACGATCAGGATACTATTGCTGTGGATGAATGGATTGTCTTTCAGTCTCCTGCAAGGATAGCCCAACTAGTCAAGGTGATGATTGGCATATTTTGGAATATTGCTATGGGTAATTGTTTGTGTTTCATAAAGAAATTGTGGTGTCCAGTAGGAATCTTGACCATGTGCTATTTAATAATTGTATTGATGTTCTGGAAGAAAACAATTGGTGTTGCAAATCTACACATGTATTAGATTCAAGTAGTAGTAAAGATCACAGGTACAGAATGGTCTAGGTCAGTGATTCTCAACCAAATGTGCCACAGCCCTCTGAGGTGTCTTGATCCTTTCAAGGGTGATCCAGATTGCCATGCAGTGTTAGCACTATTAGGTGTGCAAACACGATTCACAGGATAAACCCAGAGATTTCAAATAGGAATTCGTAGTGTTAAAAAAGATTGTGACCTATACTAGTCTGAGTTCTTTGCAACAGAAAAACTGTGGTATTATTTTTCCGTAATCAAAAAAAACAAGTGAAAACAAAGAGCTAGCTTTTGTGAGGGGTGTCTCAAGTCCAAAATGATTTGAGAACCACTGGTCCAGGTTGTCTGCTAATCTGGGCAAAAAAATGTTCTATAGCATTTAGACATCTGGGATCAAAGAATGCAGGACATCCACATGATGGGATACTCCATCTTAAGAAGTATTGGCTCTAGGAAAAATGGTGGGGGTTTTGACAAATAATCTTTTACATCAGCTCTTAGTGTAACAGCAAAAGGGCTAATGAGGTTCTTTGTATGGCAAAAAGAGTATGGTATACTTGTACTATCATGTACAAGTAGGAAGATTGTTACGTGGTTTTCACTGATATGTAATTATGCAAAAGTGAAATAGTGTATTCAAAATTAAAGAAGTTTGGGGTGTGGGCGTGGGGAGGTAGAGTTAGAGAGGGTACATAAAAAGAGTAAGTGAAGGATTTAAAGGTCTGCCTTATTGTGAGAAACTTCCCTATGAAAGAAAGTTAGGAAGTGACTTGATCAGTCAATAGGTATCTACATGGTGAAACACATTTTGTTATTGGGGTTCTTATCAGGGAAAGGTCCAATAAAATTAAATGTCTGGAAATTTAATCTAGAAAAGTTCTTCTTAGAAATTGGAACAATAACAACAAGGATTTTCTAAATCAAGATGGGATCTTTCTCTAAAAGATGTACCCTAGCTCAACCACAGATACTGGAATCTAAGCAAGAATTCAGGGAAGTCCTGTGCTAGAAAACTGGCCTTAATCTATTAATCTGTTTTCAAATAGTTATGAGGCTTTTAGATGGAATTATGATTTATTGAATCTCTGATTCATGATTTATAGATCTTTCAAATGTTAATAATTCTAAGACTAGCAATGATTTTATTAACTTATTTGTTGACTTATGGCACATGTTCTGAGCGGGAAATAGTAAGTCCTGGTCCTTGAGACATACCTTTAATCTTATTTCCATGCATTTTAGAAACAAGTAATTTGAGTGCAAGACTTAAAGAGTATTTAAAGTCAATAGCATTTTTTTTTTCAAGTTGGCCATAAATGAAATGGCCAGACATAAAATTCAGCATGACCATTCTTATTCAGGGATCTGTGATGAAAGCAGCAATATGATCAATGGTTGCATTCAACTTGTTTGTCTACTGACCTATTCTGGTATAAATTTTTGCCAGACTTAAAGAAGCCATGTTAACTTCAAATCTAGTGTCACATCTACTACAAATGGAAGTGTTGAAATGTTTGGGGTAAAGAATTATCAAGGATATGATGATTATCTGTAGAAAAACTGATGGTCTAAGTAATCTTACCTTTGTGTTATAACATTAAATTGTATGCAGCATTCTAGGTTGGCTGTCGTCTTTACTCCAAAAACCCCACTTTGTTTTATCTGCAGAATTTAAGAAGTGAACTAGACGACCTTCTACAAGAGAAAATTGAAAACCCGCACCCTGTGGACTGGAATGACACTAAATCCAGGGACACAGCAGTCCTGACAGCCATTATAGACTTAATCACAACACAAGAGAATGAAAGTGCCAGAAACTTTGCTCCTCGATTTCAGAACGAACATTATAGTTGACACTTTCTTTCTTGTTAGAAAGATGACATTTTTGCCAGTTTTTCTTTAATTTTATAGCATTTATCTAGGTAGACTTGAGACTTTTTAGGGCAACGTAGTAATTTCACCTTATTAAAGAACAGTTAATTTCAGTAGTTTGTAATGTCTGGA
>NW_017728995.1:4330270-4353873 GCF_001723915.1 Gavialis gangeticus | reverse complement strand
TTGGTAGGAGCGTTGCCAGCAGATCAAGGGAAATAATTATTCCCACCTATTATGCACTAGTGAGGCCACATCTGGATGTGCATGGTATCCAGTGTTTAATGTGTCTTTTTAAATACAAGACAGTGTAATGCTGTAAGCAACTATTGGTGTATGTTTATTTCTTGTCCGTACTTCTTTGGAACTAACTTTGATGTAAAAGGTGAATAATATTCAGAATGCACTGCAAAAAGTACTACTTTATTATATATAAACTGTCAAGTTCCTGCTGCCTGTGGATTTTTGGGGAGGAAATAGATGCTAGTAGTTAGTGTTGTCAAAAACAGTTACAACCATGCAGCATTTTTACTGAAGCTTCCTTCAGTCTGTTAGAAACCAAACTTCTTGACAAAACAGTTAACATTGTAGTGTGAAGAATCACTATTTAAAACTTTAATCTGCTCTCCCTTCATCCAAATCATTACATCTTTTGTTTTTCTTTTACGCCCAGTGATCAGTTTGAGTAAAATTTCAGAATAAGGGAAGTATTTACTATAGATTTAAAAAAAAAAATCAGAATAAAATTAAAACTTCAAAGCTTTAAACTCATCCTGATTTTTTTTTTTTTAAAGTGAAGGTATGCACTTAATGTTACATTAAAGGGTTTTGTTTGGGGTTTTTTGTTAAAGCTGCAGCTATTTCTAGTCTGTTTTGTGTTTTGAGTACTTCCAAGTATGTGCACATAAGCTATATGCTTGTCTTATTTATGATTTAGAATATCATCTGATATTATAGTTAAGAAATTCCTAGCTTTACCCTGAAAAAATGTGAATCAGTAACAAATCTGTTTCTATTTAAAATTTATTTGACTACAAAGCCTACTGTTTCTCTGACTCTTCCAGGTTAAGATCAAGTGTATGTTTTTCTCTATTTGATATAAGGATTAGCACTCACTTTAATCTAACACATCTAGATGGTGTTCTTTGGAAAGTTGCCATTAGGCAAAAAAAATTATTGGATATTGCAACTTCCCCCTTAATATAGTTTGTTCATCTGTCAGTATCCTAAGATAAATGGGGATGTTGTAGACTTTGCATCCGCTGCTCTCACTGGAAGATAAACTGCAGTAGCTTAGTCTTATTTTATTCAGGTGTAAAATTGCTTCACTTTTTAAATTAGTATCTCTACCCTTGCATAAAGAGAATTTATTAAACTCTACCCCCTGATATCCATTAAAAATATACTGTTACCACAACACAATGTTTTGACAATAACAAGTACACAATAAAAGCAACAAATCTTTCAACAAAATAAATCATTCATTTGTATTTACAAATTTCTTAAAAACTTGAACAAGCTCTAGGCCAAAGGGGAATACTAAATGTGGAGAAAGCTCCATCACGATCAAGCTTCATAATACCAGTGCCCCATCTTGAGGCTGGGGGGGGGGGGCAACAAAAAACAACAGCTCTGTAGAAAATAAATTACAAATCCATATACAAACAAATATTCTTGTTCTTAACTCTACAAGTCAGTTCCTTGGAAAAATTGCAAATCAGTTCTTAAAAAGCATGGAGTCCAAAATAGCAGGGGTTCCTCTGTTTGGCTGTAAACGGTCTAGTATTGGAGACCTGATTTTTTTTCTTCAAAGGTTTCCATGTTCCTTTTAAGATTGAAGTAACTTTTTCCATGATAAATGAGAGAGCCTAATGGATTTTACAAAAGACCCAATGCCTGTGTCATACATGGGAGTGACAGCTCAGCAAAAGCTTTTATTTGATTTTTAACAAAAATGGATGGAATTGTCAAAATATTACCTTATGTCAGTATTATGAAAAATACAGAATTGAAGTGCTGCCAGACATCCAACTCAGAATTGCATATAAAGATTAAATGAAAGTGAAGACTTTTTGTTGATATTATTTTTTTTATAATATATATATTTGGTAGCTTTTTTAAGCAGTCTGATCTACATCTTGATGCTTTCACTCACCCTTCAATTCAGCTCCAGTTCTTCCTGCAAAATAAGCTTAATTTGATGACTTGTTGATGTTGTTGTTGTTGTTGTTGTTGTTGTTATTAATAATAATATGAATCTAAAATTGTGATTCACTGGAAATAAAACCTCACCTGCTGCTGGACGCACAGTCACACTGTGTTTATGCTAAACAGTCTTCACATCTTTTTTTTAAAACCATTTCTTTCTTTAGGGATAGCTGCTGTGGGTCCAGCATTTTATGTTTAAAGGGTGCTGTCAGGCAGCTGTAAAATCACAAATATGTATGCAAAGTATATATGACACTTGCAGTTAACTCTGTTATTGCAAGGAGCTATATTACCAATTTCATGTAGATAGATACTCATGTCATCATCAGATAAATATACCATTAAAAGGAACTACCTTGTTTGAATAAATATATACACAGTGATCCTGCAGTGATTACAAATGATTTTCTGTATTCATTTTAATATATTATTAATTAGAGGTACATCGGTTCGATATCGCGTTGGCACCAATGTAAAGAAAATTGACCGTATTGCAAATCGGCTTTTTATGCCTGATGTGGCTGATAATTTGGCTGATAAATGCCCCATGCATGTATGCAGAACAGCACGTAGGTGGTAAAGAGTACAGCCCAGCAGCTTGGGGAGCTGTGTCCAGCTGCTAAGTCTGTTGTGGAAGGGAAGGGGTGTGGAGGGGGGGGGAGCACAGATAAAGGCCTCTGTGGTGAGGGAGGGAGTGGGGCAGATGCTGCCCGGGCAGGGCAGGGCATGGGATGGAGCTGCGACTTGTGCAGCACGGTGGCTCCTGACTCTGTGCACCTTGGGAAGGCGTGTGCCTGTGGATCTGTGCAGGGCAGGGTGGGCTGCTGCTGTGGGCAGGGGCTGGGGCTGCGCTGGGCTCTTCCCAGAGGGGAGGCTAGGTCAGACTGCACTCAGAGCGGGCAGTGGCTGCACTGGGAGCAGGGCCTGGTGTGAATTTTGGGGTGGCTGCAGCACCCTCATACCTCCATCCCAGGGCTGCTGCCAGCCACCCCCAGTGCAGCCTGGCCCAGCCCACTGCTGGAAAGAGCCCGGTGCAGCCAGTCCGCAGTGGCAGCTCAGCCCACCCTGGCCCACATGCAAATCTGGGGCACATGCCCTCCTGGAGTGCGCAGTGGCAGGGGCCACTTCCCCCTCCCTGCACCCCCTGGATAAGTCATGGCTTTGCCCTGTGCCCCACCTCAGCTTGGCAGTGCCTGCCTCAGCCCCACTCCCTTACCGCAGGGGCCTCCATCTGCCCCCACACCCCTTCCCTTCCCTCTCCCCTTCCACCACAACAGACTTACCAGCTATACACTACTCTTCAACCTGCCAGGCTACCTATTGGAAATCAGACTGGTATCGGATGATGTGCCTCCTTAAAAATCGGCTATCAGTATCAGTCCAAAAAAACTCTTATTAGTGCACCCCTATTAATAATATTCTAAAACTATTTTCAAAGGCATATAGGGCTCAGAAGAGAATACTTAGGCTCCTAAAGGACACAGATAAGTGTCTAAACATTTGTAGAAACCCCACTAGGAGCTGAGCACCTAGGTGCATTTGAAAATCTACCCTCCATGACCTTCTTTTGAAAATAGTACTTAGCTTAGAGTTAGCTTGAAAATCCTACCAGGTCCCTAGAGATACAGATGACCCATAATCCTGTTGAAATCCTGACAGCAGTGAGGTTTGCTCTTCTGAAGCATAAGATACTTTTGAAAATCAAACTCTAAGTTTCCAAAGTATGATTTTTAAGGATATAAAGTTAGGCTCCAGTACTTTACAATTTTGGCTGCTACTTGTAAACTCAAAGTTGAGGATCACAATGCCAAGGCTAGCAAAAGACGAAGATATCTGCTTTTAAATTGTTTTGCACAAATAATAAAAACAAATGACTAAAGTTGGCCATTAAATTAAACTGCCTTCTTGTTTTACATTTCAACGTTCCTTTACATTCAAAGAGCAGCAGTGGCTGCTATCCTTTGCATTACGCCTGGAGAATATATCTCATATTTGTCTAATCAGCCAGTTGTGGTTTCCTACAGACCTTTTGGCAGTTGGTTGCCAGGTCAGTGGTCTTCAAGTCTTGAAAGAGGTTCTTCAGCTCCTGGACAGGTGGAAATTTGTTGGAAAGCTAGTAGTCTCACTGAAAGATTTAAGGAATGGTATGACACATTGCAGTACTCTACCTGCCTGATACCTTTTCCAGATGCTATACAAATGAAGGATTTCAGTTTCCAGCTAGGTGAATCATGGAATATAAATTGTTTGTGAACACATTTACAGCCTTTTTTCCTTCCATTATTTTTTCTTTTGTTGGAACTGGAATGAGCTACAATGTAACTTACTGAATGTAACTTTCTTTACGTAGGCCTAAGCAGGTGCACTAATCCAGTGTTTCTCAACTAGTGGGACATGACGGTTGTGTAGGTGGGACTTCAACTCACTGCCCAATTTGAAAAAATCAAAGTTGTTTGCATTTCAAATAGATGAATGAATGGATATCTCAAACAGTGGGGTCTTGCTTTTATCAGTGTGGCCAGGGTTTTTTGACAAAAGGTTGATGGGATGTAAGGTGCAAAAAGTTGAGAACTGCTGAACTGGTACATCTAAGATGATGATATCAAACTGCTTTTTTTAAGCAACTATTAAACGACTCTTGGGTAAACTGGACTATGTCTTAAAAAGCATGCATGCAGCCTTGAGTGTGGCAGTGTTTTCATATCTGAATTAGTGTTTTCCCTTTCTACCCAGTACCTTAACATTGTTTTTATTTGTTCAGAAACTCCTTTTAAAATATTATACGAGTCATCTATTGGATGACATGGTGAACACTAATTTACAAGTAAGTAATGCACCTTAAGGCTAGGGACAGACATTCAAAAAGCCTGAGCCTGAATTGATTCAATCTTTGTAGGTTAGTCTCACCTGCCTAGATTGAATCAGTTTGTAACTGCACACACTCCCTCCGTTGAAGAAATGCAGAAACATGCCTGCATTGGCTCAGGCTAGAAGCCAAGGGGTGCTAGAACAGCCCTCCCCTTCCACAGTACTGAGCTGAGGAGGGGCAGGGTGGGCCCTGACAGGACACTCTGATTAGGGAGGGGTGTA
Organism: Gavialis gangeticus; assembly: GCF_001723915.1. Taxonomy (NCBI): domain Eukaryota; kingdom Metazoa; phylum Chordata; order Crocodylia; family Gavialidae; genus Gavialis; species Gavialis gangeticus. The sequence continues at coordinate 4,348,761 of NW_017728995.1, read as the reverse complement.
AACCCTCACCCTGCTTGCACCATGCCAGGCTTTTCCCCGGTCAGCGCTCAAGAGGCTGGAGTGTTGCCAGACCCCTGCCCCCGGCTAGCACTCTGAGACAAAATGGGGGTGTGCACTGCATGTTGATACTGAGCTTTTCAATCTCCCTCTCCCTGCTGTCTGCAAACCTGACAGGCAAGGGAGCCAGCAGAGAGCTGATAACACGGAGTTTAGCAATCCATCAACAAAGCAAAAGCCCCTCTCATAAGTTCAAGCTGTTCGTGAACAGCTTTTTCCAAGGAAGGAAGGGAGGGACATTACCAGCTACCTGTTGATTAGTTCCAAAAAACCTAAGCAGACACACTGTTCTGTCTGGCTATCCCTGTGAAATTAGAGACACATGCACAGACACCTCTCAGCATTAGCTAGCATACCACATGCCTAGGGTCTGTGGGGCCGGGGTCTGTGCGATGGGAGATGCAAGGGTGGGTGCAGATCCCTGCTGCAGGAGTGAGTGGGGGAGGGAGGGGGGCAGGTGGAAGCCAAGCAGACCCTGCTGTGTGTGCACTCTCTGCTGGAGCTGTGGCTAAGGAGCAGAGGAATGGGGTTAGCCTTGTTCTCTGGAGCAGACAGCCCAGCCCAGGGCTGCAAAGCATCTGGGATCCTGGGGAACTCTGGTTTAAGTTAAACCAGGAAGGGGTCTGGGACAGATATTGCAGAAACTGGTTTAACCCAAATCAGTGAAGTCTGGTACTACATTCAGACCAGCTTTAGCTTAAAACCAGTTTCAGGCATTTTGAAAGTGGTTTGTGTGCACTGAAATTTTGTTCTGTTACAGATTTAAACCAGTTTCTGATCACTTAAACCAGTTTATGTGTAATGTCTGTCCCTAACCCAGAAACTTGAACTGCTTTGAGAATTTCTGAATCTGCTGTTTGGATGGAGTACACCTGGAGAAATATCCCAGCTTTGTCTAACCAGCAGCTTGTGGTTTCCGACAGACCCTTTGACAGCTGGTTTTCAGGTCAATGGTCTTCAACTCTTAGAAAGAGGTTCTTAAGCTCCTGGATGAGCGGTACTTTGTTAGAAAGCCAGTACTGTGTAGAGCACAAAACAGGTCTACCACCCTTATTTCTCCTCAGCTGTTCTGACTGTGCTATGCATTAAATCTGCTGGCTAAGAATAGTTCAATGGAAGAATTCCTTCAGTTGTCCCTTTTTGTGTTCAGTTGAGTGTTAGTCATGACAGAGGCTCTGGCTTGATTCAAAATGCAGCTCCTCAGTGTTCCCAGCTCCTTTTCTGGATAGGTTTGGAGATAAAAGATTGTTGAATTGGGACAGAGGTCAACATTTCTTGTAAATTCATTCCAACTGATGCCTATATATTTCCTGAGACAGTTGTTTTCAATGGTATTTAGACAACTTCATGGATTCTAGATCTATTAAGGGCTATTGAACAGAATGGTTGGAAATGTTTCCTCTGGCATCTCTAAACTAACAATGATGGATGCCAGGGAGGCTATTGAGGAGGAGATGGATCACTTCAGATATACCCAGTTCAGCACTCTCCCTCTAGCATCCATTTCTACCAGTGTCAGAGACAGACTGCTGCACTAGACAGACCATTAGTCTTACCCAGTTAGCACTTATGTTTTTATCTGTCTTTATCTTTGTTGTGGCTTCTACATTTCTGTGTTAGGCAGAAATAATATTTGGAGATGCTCCTTGTGCTTTAAAATATCTGTTTTTTGATGACCAGATCTTGAATTTAGCAACTGCCAGCTTGTGATTTTATGTCCCTTCCTGGCTCGGTCTGTGAAGAGACTCAAGGTAGTTCTGTGTGTTGTTATGAAACACTGGCGTGGAGAATGGGTGGGATTCTCATTAGATGGATCTTTTTGCAACTAGTTATGCAGCTTGCCTGATTCGTAGGCTTTGCCAGACTAATGTTCTGCTTCCATGTGGATAGTGAGGTCTAAGTTCCCTTCCCACGTAGTCAGTCTGGTTTCTGGTGACTTCTGGAGCTGTTTAGGTTAGGGCATGTAAGCCCATTTTCCACCTGCCCACATCCCCAAGCCCTGCTACAGCCACATCTTCCTTCACCTTTCATGATTACATGTAGGGCTGAGCTACTGCTGCTGTTGGAGCTTCCCTGGCTCAGGTAGGTGGCTGGCACACCTGGCTGGAAGGGAGCAGTCAGCTGCATCCTGGGCTCTACTCTGGTACCAGGGTGGGAACCAGGGCCCAGCAGAGACTGTGGACAGTGGCAGCATGTGCCACAAACTGCACCTGAAGAAGGGATGCAGTGCTGAGGGCAGTGTTCAGGCAGTGGTGACAGGAGCCTACCCAGAGTGAAAGTCCTTAAAATATAGTAAATTTTAGCCAACCAGACCCCATAGAAAAACCTGGTTTTGTGGCTCTGAGGAGGATGGAGGTAGGGTGGGAGGGTGCTTTCCTGGAAAAGATGGTGCCTGGGGTTTTAGCTTCTGCCCCCATTTTGTATTTCTGAATTTTCAATGTAATACTCACAGGCTAACATGGATAGACAGCAGGGCCAAGGAGAGGAAACTGTGAACCTACCAGTCAGTTAAAGGGCCTCACCCCCGTACTCATGAATTAGGCAGGGCAAAGTGCTCCCTCCACACCCCCAGGTAGGGGTGTCTTGAATGGCAGTTGAGAGGGGCAGGTAGATGGAAATAAAGGGAAAGAACAGCAAAGAAAGCCTGGCTCAATGCTGCAGTGACCTGAGCACTATCTAGGGGGAGGAAAGCCAATCCAGGGGACCCTACAGCCCCAGACCTCCTGCCCCACCTCACTCCTACCTGACCAAACTCTAGACTCTACTGGCCCCAGGCATAACCGAACTCAGCACCACTTATGGACGACACCCCCTGACCCAGCCTGGAGGAGTCCCAGGGCTGGGATGAGTAGGGGTTCCCTGGCTGTAGGTAGTGATGGGGCTACTAGAGGTACAGCAGGATAAGGCCTGGAGAAGTAATGACTGCTGGGCTACGATTAGTAGGGAATCCTGGGTTAGGGTCAGGGTTTAGATGTGCAGAGTCTAGGGCTGCAGTGAGAAGTGGCTGTGGGGCTAGTGTTAAGGCTGAGGTGCAGTAGGCTTTACTAGGCATAATTTGAGGGCTGGGAGAGAGAGACTTCCCATGTTTTCTCCTTAGCTGAGTGACTAGGACAGTTACTAGGAAGTCAGAAGACCTGGGTTTTAGGTCCCCCTCATCCAAGGGGACGTTAAACCTGGGTTTTTCTGATTTCCCAGCATAACACTCTAACTCCCATGCCATGTATTAGCCCAAAGGCTGATGTCTAGTGCTCCTGTTGAAACTAGCTTATGAGGCAGCTACAAGAAGGGTTATGTGGGAAATATATGGGGCCAAGAAGAGGAACAGCAGTGAGAGGGTTAAGTGACGTGTGACCTCAGAGGCAAGCAAGCCCTTGGTTCTAGCCTGGGTCCATGTTTTCAGAGAGGCAGAGGCTCCTCCTGCACTGCTGTCTGTCATGTGTTTTGTTTTTTTTTAAAGAAATTAAATGAATACACTACACAACAGAGCAGTACCTCTTCTTCAAAAAAAATGTGCTGCGGAAGGGCCAAAATAATAACTGACTTGTAGTGTGGGTGGTTAGCACACCATGCTGGAGGTAAGGAGGGGCGTAAAACCCCAGCCTTTGAGGAAAAGATGGAAAGTAATAATCTAAATTTGGTGGTCATGGGCTTTGGTCAATCAGATTTTCATGTACCTACAGCAGTAGTCTCCAAACTTTTTTGATCATGCACCCCTATCTATATAAATAGACATTCTAATATTTTCTTCCCGCATCCCAATGGATTGTCCTGTGCACCCCCTGGGGTGCATGCACCCCACTTTGCAGACCACTGACCTAGAAGACAAGGAGTTTGCATCTGACAGCACAGCCAATGGGCAATCTAGTATGCATGTCCCGCCTACATGCAGATACAACTGTGTGCACACTCAGGCTTAGACTTCCTACTGGAACCTAAGTAGCATTTTTGGCACATAGATGACCAAATCTGGCTGGCCAGGAACGAAACAGAATTTCAGCCAAGGGGATCCACTGGCTAGCGTTAGGGTTGGGATCAGTACAGGCTGCCAGGCGAGGATTTTGTTAGCAGGAAAGTACATAAGATCCAAATGAATTATAGTTCTATCTAAAACCAATAAAGCCTAGTTAGTTAATTCCAAAGAAATTATTTGGCGTTAATTCAAAAGCAAATATTTGCATTTGATTGGTATTTTTTTTTTTTTTTAGGAAAAAGAGGAACTTTTAATCTTTTGCTAAAGGATTTGAAGATGTTTTATTGATTGTTGACTTTAATAACACTAGTCTTTGATTTCTGCATAAAAGGAGAACTGGAAAATACATTTATAAAATTGAAGTATTTTGCAAAAAGTAGGCATGAACATATTTACAATGCATTAAAAAACTTGGATAAAAAATTAATATCTGGATTTACATTCAGTTACCATGTTAACCACCTGCCTTCATACAGTAAATTCTGTTGTTAAAATATTAGCAGTATTTTTACTATGTTAAATAAAACTTTGTCCAATTTATAAAGTTTACAATATTGTCATTACCACTTCATCAGTCCATTTATAAATTAATTCACAGGTTGTATAACCATTTGTCAGACTGCTAAGATCAGTGTGGTACTCACAGTGTTTTATGGAAAACCACTGCTTTACTAGTTAACCTTTGAGGTTAATCATTACAGATACATTAGAAACATTATATTCATTCACAAATCAAATTCCAAACATTTTACAATATATATTACAATGTGCAGCCCTCCAAAATGGACTGAAAATGTTACAAGCCAAAAATCTTGTTTTTGCCTCATTTTTGTGTTAACATTTATTCAACTCTGCTGAGTGATCAGCTATGCCTTAAAATGATGAAGCTATTTAGAATACATACTGGCTGTGTCTACATGAGTGGCAGACTGTGCACTTCTTATTGCACAGTCATTTAGTACTTGCACTGTTGTTACTGCGTGTAGCGTCCCCACACATTTTTTTTCCAGATGTTACTGCACAGTAGCGTTGCATCACGGTTAGTGCCCACCAACACTATTGTGCAGTAGCATCTTGTGCAAATTGTCAGACCTATTCATGCAAAAGATGTACTGAAAATTATATCCTATTTACAGGTACATCTTGGGCACACAACATTAAATGATTGCTTCTCTTGTGAAATTCTGTGAAAATTCAGCTGGTGAGCCTTGCAATGCAATTATGACTTATGTTTTTCTAATGCAAGAACATGTGTGAACCAACCTGAACCATTTCAAGTGAAATCCATGGACTTAATTATCCATCATTCCCCTCCCTCTTTCATATATGTACCTTGAAGCATCTAATGGCAGCAGGTCACATTTTAGAATGGGGAACCAAACAACACAAAACTTAGCAGGGTGAGGCTAGAGAAACTCCCTGGAAAATTTTCCTCAGCACCAGACCATCTCCTTTTCCCCAGCATGATTAAGGCTAGGGACAGGCATTACACATAAAGCGGTTTAAGTGATCAGAAAATGATTTAAACCTGTAACAGAACAGATGTTCAGTGCACATAAACCGGTTTGAAAATGGCTGAAATTGGTTTGAGATAAATCTGGTTGAATGTAGTATCAGACTTAACTGATTTGGCTCAAACCAGCTTATGCAATGTCTGTGCCAGACCCCTTGCTGGTTTAAGATAAACCAGACACCCCCAGCATCCTGGTATGCTCTCTGGACTGGGCAGGCTCTCTGCTCCACAGCAGAGCTGGCCCCTCCCCTCTGCTCCCTGGCTGCAGCTCGGCAGAGACTTGCAGGCAATTATTCCCCACTTCCCTCTGTGTTACGCAGGCACCGCAGCATTCGCTGCACAGAGGTTTTCAACCTTTGTAAAACAGGGTACCCCTTCTGGTGGGTACCCCTGCCAGATGTAGAGGGGAAGTGTGGTGGGAGTGCTGACAGCCAGCCAGGGAGTGGGGGGGCAGGGGCTGCTGACAGATGGCCAGACGCGAAGCCAGCAGCATGGGGAGCTTGCACGCGGCTACTGCCACCATCTATAAATTCCATGTCACTGCTGCACACTACCTTCCCGTGCCCAGGTATCCCCACTTTGAAAAATCCTTCCCAACACTGCCATAACACTAGGAGGACACAAGATGGGAGCTGCCTGACTAGATAAGTACTATCACCAGGAAAAAAAGAACCACCCCAAGAACCAGTCTGGATTTTCCCCCTACAGTTCCTGGAAAATGTATCAGTTTTGCTATCTTGAAGAGAAGTGACTTAATTATGGCCTTAAAAGTTAAAGAAAATTTTCTTTTTTTAAAATAAAGGCATACTGTGTGTGAATTAACCAGCCATTGCAGGGAAGAGGAAAGCTCAAAGGACTCTAGTTTCAAAGGATTAACACAAAAAATAATCTAATGTAATGGAAACACTTCACACACACATATATATAGAGAAAGTGAATGGACTCACCAAAAAACAGGGGCAGAGACATTAGCAAAACCCAGGTCCTTATACAGCATATACTCATCAAACTCATTATGGTTAGATGAGGGACTTGAGAGCTGCTATATGATCCTCCAAACAACACCTTCTGAGGCCAAGATTGCTGCATTGCAGCTTTTCAATGAGGCATGACAAGCCTAAATACTGAGCTGTCACCACTGCTTGCTTGTGGTTTAGTCTGTTGGGAGGGGCTGGTGTTAGAGCTGGGCAGAGAAAGCTAAGGGGAAAATTGTTTTTAATAATTGCAATGAATAAGAGAGAGAGCGCCTGGAGAGTGCATGTGTGTGGCTAGAGAGGGTCAGGGAAGAGTATGTAAAGGTGGGTAAGTGGAAAGTGAAGTCAAAACTAGTCTCCAGAGCCTAGGATGTCAGTCCTGATTAGTATCAATTTAGATGTTGAGTCAGGGCAGGATTCATTTAGGAGCTCCCTTATACCATAAAACTGGGAGGGGACAACTATATAAAGAATCATATCTATTTTGTTATTGTGTCTTTAGAAGGTAATTTATTTTCAGGGATTTTAACAACTGATTTGGGATGCATGCAAGGAACTGCTGACTGGTTTCTGCATGCCTTTTCCTCACTGATGTTGTATGTCTACAACCACATCTTCCATATGTCTACTGTAGTGTAGCAACCAGCACAAAAGCAAGGCATCACTGACAGCATATAGTGCAAATCCTGCAGTTAAGAAATGGCAGTGAAAAAAACAGATCTCTGAGACACTATACATTTGTTTCAAGTCCAAGCAAACGCCCCATCCGCTCCATGTTCTTGTCAATTGTGGCTTGACAAGTGATCTCCTTGGCACATTCCATTGGAAACCAACCTCGCTCACCATCTCGCAGTCGCTCACCTTCATACCAGCCTGCAAAGGGGAATGGAGGGGCAACAATAAATACTTTCCAACATGTTTCAAATACATATGTAAGAACTGTGTATGGCACACTTTTAGAGAGAACCTTGGTGCACAGTCAGCCATCCCACCTATGCACTTCTAATGTGTAAAGGGTAAGATACACACATTAGGCAATTTGGTTTAATTGTGACTCCAGACTGGGAACAACAAACAATAAAGTAGTAAAAACTATAGGATATTTGACAAATAACAGTTATCTTTGGATCTCAGACACTCTGTAAGTGATAGCAAACAACCATGTTGTAAATAAGAGCTTGATTATGTTGAATATCCTCAAGTCCCTTGAAACCAATGGGAGTCCAATTTACTCAGTATCCTTCAAGTCATTTTATAGTTAACATTTATATTTTGGCAGCATGTACTGGCAACAGCCAAGCTGGACTGTTGTGTGCGCAGCATTTCATAATCAATTATAGTCCTTGCCGCATGGAATTTAGCATATTACAAATTACCCCATTATAGTGTGAAATACCCATATGTAATATTAAGACAAAGTACTGTGTATACTGCTTGCCATGACCATGTTGAAGGCCAATCTTTTAAGGGGGCTGCCTGTTTAAGAATTTGGTTCATGCAAAAACTATTTTAATGCTTTTTGACACCTGCAACTACCTGCAAATCTCCAAATGAGAGATTCCCATAATGTCTTCATAAACAGAGGCTGCCCTTTAAATATTTCGTCCTAAACCTGTGGATTTTCCATGTTGTTTCCCCAAAGCAGAAGCCAGGATAGAGTTGCACCTTTATAGACTAATTAAATAAGAGATCAAAAAAATCACAGAATGATAGAAAAATAGGGTTGGAAGGGACCTCAGGAGGTCATCAAGTCCAACCTCCTGCTCCAAACAGGGCAATCCCCAACTGTATCATCCCAAGACTTTGTCTAGCCTGGTCTTAAAAACCTCCACGAATGGAGTGTCCACCTCTTCTCTGGGTAATCTGTTCCAGTATTTTACTACCTTCCTAGTGAGATTTTTTCCCCTAATAACTAACTTAAACTCCCCTTGCTGCAACTTGAGACGATTACTGCTTGTTCTGTCATCTGCCACCACTGAGAACAGTCTAGGTTCATCCTCTTTGCAACCATCCTTCAGGTAGTTGAAGGCTGCTATTAAACCCCCTCTCAGTCTTCTCTTCTCCAGACTAAATAAGCCCAGTTCCCTCAGCCTTTCCTGAGAAGTCATGTGTTCCAGCCCCCTAACCATTCTCGTTGCCCTCCGTTAGACTCCCGCCAATTTGTCCACATCCTTTCTGTAGTGGGGACCTCAAAACTGGTCTCACTACTCCAGACGTGGCCTCATCAGTGCCAAATAGAGGGGAAGGACCACTTCCTTTGATCTGCTGGTGATGTTCCTAGTAATACAGCCCAGTATGCTGTTAGCCTTCTTCACAAAAAGGGCACGCTGTTGGCTCATATTCAGCTTACTGTCCACTGTAACCCCCAGGTCCTTTTCTAAAGAGCTGCTGTTTAGTCAGTCAGTTCCCAGCCTCTACCACTGCATGAGATTGTTCTGTCCTAAGTGCAGGACTTTGCACATGTCCTTATTGAACCCCATAAGGTTTCTTTTGGTTCAATCCTCCAATTTTTCAAGGCCTCTCTGAAACCCAGTTCTACCCTCCAGCATGTCTACTACTTCCCCCCCCACTCTTGGTGTCATCTACAAACTTCCTGAGGGTGCACTCCATCCCTTCTTCCAGGTCATTGATGAAGATATCGGACAAACCTGACCCCAGACCTGACCCCTAGGGCACTCCACTTGATTCCAGTTGCCAGCTAGACATCAAGCCATTGACTGGTACCCTTTGAACCCTTTGAACTGGACAATCTACCCAGTTTTCTATCCACTTTATAGCCCATTTATCCAACCCATATCTCCTTAGCTTGCTTGCAAGAATGTTGTAGGAGGAGACCATATCAAAAACCTTGCTAAAGTAAAGGTATATCATGTCCACAGCCCTCCCCACCTCCAGAGAACCAGTCATCTCATCAAAGAAGGCAATCAAGTTGGTCAGGTATGACTTGCCCTTGGTGAATCTATGCTGATGTATAGGAAAAACTTCTGTAAACAGAGGGCTTACTTCACTGGATACTTTGAAGGGACTGAAAGAAGCAGACTGCTAAATAGAAGGCAGTGATTAGAATACAAAGGGTAGGGAAGGGGATACCTAGGCTGACACCGTGTTTTGTTGTAGAGAAAATGCTACAAGGAAAAATGAATTCTTCCAACAAAATAATCTGCTTTGCTGACAGCATTAGCATTAACTAAGCAGAAAGATGTTCACCTACCATCATTCACTTTTTGATAAACTAGAACCACATCAGCAACCTGAAGGGATAGTTCATCTGACTGCTTTGCAGTGTAAGTTCTGATGATCTCCACCTGAGTCAACGCTGGGGAAGAAACAGGACTTACTGGATTAAGATGCATATAAGAAATCAATATCTTTATATTTTAACAATACAAGAAGGCATAGTAAATCCCGATTTTAGGCTGTAACAAAATAAAATTGTTCAAGTAATCTCAGTAGTGTAGAACATTAGCCAACGGGCTTTCACTTGATAGCTACACACAAACATGAATTTAGGTTATGTGCCTAAGCTCTGGCTTTCTCCACCTCAGCCAGGTAATAGGCTGATATAATTGACCAGATCAATGTTAATGAATGCAAGGAATATAATAATGTGTAAAACGGAACCTCTCAAAGAACCTCCACAAAACCCCACCTGGTTCACTGTGTGCACAAAAGGTCAAACTTTGGTTATGTTAGAGGAAAAGAGCAATTTCAAAGGGAACACAGATGACCGTTTTTTGTAGGGAAATACATTTCTTTTTTCAGTCTACACTTGTTCAGTTTAACCACCAAGGGGCAGTATATTTCTGTTTTCATGTCAACTGTCTGAACAGTCTTGTCTCTTGCTTACTTGTCCTGTCTGTGTTCTGTCTGTCGCTGTTCTGTCCAAGTGTGGTAATCCAGCGAGCTCTTTCACTCCTGTAAACAATTGAGACAAATTCAGTTTCCAAGACTGCTGACCTTAGAGTGTTAGAGGTCCTGCCCTTTTCACAACTCCGGATTTGAATCTTTCTCCTTTCTCATGGGAGGAAAGCATGTTTTCTTTTAATTTCACAAGATGGCAAGATAGATTTTCCTAAAAATACTTCAAAATTAAAATATAGCAAGATATTTTAAATGACCAATGATATTGCTTTTGTTTTGTAGAAGTGGTATTCTGATAAAGGAGGAGCAAAAGAACACTTTATTCATTTGGGGACATGTTAGAACAGTGTTTTAAAAGAAGTACTTGAAAAATTTGGTTTTGTGTGCACATTTAATTATAATATAAGCACTGCCTTAATCTCTGCAACCAGTAGCTTTTATATTATTTCTAATCTAACAAATAACTCAAAAGTAATATTTTCATTAAAAGAGAAGCATTTGGAAGTATATTTGTGAACACCCTTTTCTATAAAAACTAACATGCAGTGCATCTTACAGACAAGAACATTTTTGCAGAATGGTGACAATAAAAAGAAATGCTGAATTGTCCTATAGCTGCAACTTGGCTGGATGTATATTTAGAAAGGAAAACTGATCTCTTTCAAAAACGAGCAAACAAACAAAAACTTTCCATATGTTCTGAAAGAAGGGACACATTCTGTCCCTTGGCTATGCTGACTTGGGAAGTCTGTGAGAAATATCACAAATATCCAGCTTAACCCTAAACATTACCTTGCCAAACAACTGATTTTAGATAGACTATCCTGAGATTTTTTTAAGTGAGTAGAGATGGGCATAGGAAGAGTTAGATTAAACGAACAATTTTGGGAGATGTGTAAGTGGGATAAGGATCAAGGAGGTACTGGGCAGTTTAGATTGGAAAACAAAAGATTATTATGGGTTACTCAATTCAATACCCTGAACTACAATTTAAGCTGAATGTTTCTGATCTTTGAAAAATTAAGATCTGACTTCCAACTCACCATGCTGGGATGCAAGTATATAGCTCATTTTGTGAAACAACCATTTTAATTAAACACATTATTTTGTCTGACTGTTGTTAAAGAGAGTCTAACATGTTCAGATGGTTCAGGTAGCAGAAAAATGGATTCTTAAGATACATTTTTAAATCTGAATTCCCAAGTGCTTTTAAAAGCCAGTTACTGAACTCTTTTAGATACACATCCCATGTTTCAGGTGAATAAATTATGCACACAAATTATGTAATATGTTCAGAGGTATTTATTAACTAACATAACATTTCAGTATTTCAAAACCGGTGTCAGTTGGAATATGACATCAAGGGAATGCATGTGTTAGAACAGTGTTTTAAAAGAAATGGTTGAAGTATGGAAGTATTAGAACAGTTTTAAAGGATCACCAGACAAAAGAAAGTCATCTTGGAATCGCATCTCGCTCCCCAGTCTGCCTCTTGAAATGCTGCTACCAAGAACAACTTTCTGCACTTTGACCATGCCAGGTTACACTTGAATCCTTTGTCGTGCACATTGATTTTAAGCTCATAACTTTTCCTGTCATGTCTATCAGAATTTTTCATTTGAGCACTCCCTTTGGTCATCTATCAAACCACCTCCTATGCTTAAAACCCACTCCCTGGGCATGCATGCATGCATTTATGCCAGCTTAAATTACTATGCAGTAAATTACTATGCAGTAAGTAGGAATAGGCTGGCATCTACACATGCAGGCATTAAAATGCATTAATGCTGTGCGTGGACTGACTTGGGACTAAAGTTAGTATAGAATTATTTTCATAAATTCTTTCAACACTTATTCTCTCTGTGTTTCAATAAATGACCTCTAGGTCTGGTCTGTTAAGCAACCTTGAATAATCAGGTTTAGCCTTGTAATAATTCTTTTGCGCAATTGCTTTCAAAAGTACATAATCAAAATTATATCAATCCCTCCATATAAGTACAACTCCATTTATCCACTGTATTTATTATCTTTGCTGCCTTTAAAGCAGCTGCCCTCTATTTAATTATGTCTTCAGGTAGGTTGACCAAAATTCAACAGTGTGTCCCAAAGAAGTGTAACCAATACTTTACAGTGATAGCATAATATAGTTAGACTTCAGTGAATAAACCTTGTGAATTCAAGCCAACATCCTGTTAGGAGAGTACATTTGAAAGGTGTCAGGATAAATGTGTTCTACGAAAGAGTTTGTACATAAGGGGTACATCTACATGTGCACATTTAGACTTGTACTGTGTAGTAAATATGGTGACATGCCGACTTGAGCATAAATTTGATATCTATATCATACAGGTATCAAATTTAAGTTCAGTTAGTTACTGTGCAATAGTGCACATGTAGACACCTTACTGCAGTAACACTGTGTGTGTGGACTGACTTGGGACTAAAGGAGTCATAGGATAAATGTGTTCTAAATAGGAGTTTGTACATGGGGGTGTGGTCCTCTGACACCTTTAGCCCCAAGTCAGTCCATACACACAACGTTACTGCGCAGTAACTAATTGGATGTAAATTTGATATCTACAAGTATCAAATTTACATTCAGTCAGCATAATTTACACTCAAAAGATTTGTATTTTTTTGTCAAAAATACAAACACTTGAATATTGAAAAAAATCATATTAGAAATCCCATTGTGGGAGTTTTAATTTGTATCCATTGTGTCCCCATTTTTTCCTCTAGCATAGTCCCTCCAAGTTACTATATCACCTATAATGTACCACAGTGGCTCAGAAAAAAAGAAGGGAGATAGCAAAGGCAATGTAGTGTGGCTACCAAGTCTGGAAAGGTATGAGGCATTCTGAACAAATGAGGTAGCATTTCCAAAGCAAAGTTTGTGAGTTCTGATATTTCTTTAAAAGGTAGAAAATCTTCCTATATATGAGAATATTCCCCAACACCCCCAATTTTCCAGTCAGCCCTAGATATTGGTTTTGTATTTAGAAGTATTCAGAAATGCCCTTAATGGAGGGTGTGGAATGGACTTTTATGTACTTGCCCTAGATGGGTTATGCATTATTTTGCATGAGTCGTTTTTATTTTCCTTGGGAACAAAAATATTGTAAAAATGAATTTTAGGAGTTTAAAAATGTTAATATGCACAGAGACTCTTCCCTCCTTCTAGCAGATATTTCACACTCATGAATGCCACACAGTCTGCTTATTGTCCTACATAAATAAAAAAAAATCACTTCTGGCTGAAAAAAAAATCTAAGAGAATAATCTACTAGTTATATGAAGATTGGCATGGTGTCTAAATATAATAAGCATTTTAGTTCCATAACTGAAATTCTGCAATCTAGCCCTAATTCTTCACCCCAATTCTTTGCTATCTATATCTGTGCTAAGTAACTGGAAAACTCTACTATTTTTATTTGGTAATACTTTACATGTATTTTGTATGGTTTTAAAGAACAATACAAGGATCAAGCCAGTGATAAAACAAATCAGATCCTCAGGGACGGGGCAGCCTGCAAGCTTACTTGACAGCTCCCTGCTGGGCAGGAAATCGAGGAGACAGCTGCTCTGCCTCCCCTGCCTTTCCCCTTGGAGCAGGAGGTGGGGAGGTAGACAAGAGCACTGTGGGATAGTGGGGAGTATAAGACCTAGCCATACATTACATTCATCTTGACAAGACAAAGAAGCTGATGTTTGAAACAGTAACTTCTTTGCTGTCAATCTGCCATTTTGGTGGTGGATCCATCCTTTTTATGTTGCAACCAACTTGAACACATGGGCCATCACATTTTGTCACGCTAATTGTGCATATACATGAGGACAAGTTTAACATCTAACAGGATCTAAACCATGCTATTTACATGGTGGTATTTTCCATATTTTCCTTTTATTTTAACTGTTGGCCCGTGAACTTTTCTAAAAGGAAACCAGTGATCTTCGCGGCACAAGCCATTCTTCTTTGAAGTGAGTCTGGGTGAGGGGAAGAAGTTGACAATTCTAATTTGAAAGGATAGACAAGAAAATGTCCTTCTAAACTATGTCTAATGGTACAGACAGAAAAGAAAGATGATTCTGAAGAACTTGCAGGAGCTGAGGGACATTCTCCTTTGGAGCCTTCAACTAAGGTGTCAAGCATCAGACTGGTTGTGCGTCAGGTGAGCTGCCAGGGTCAGATATGGATTTTCTTATGCTAAGTGACAATTTAATTTGAATCAATGCATCAGTGGCAGGAGTATTATATCCATCCCAGGATGAATGTATAAGAAGCATACATGTAAAAAGCACATGCTGATTTTATGACAAATGGTTCTTTTTAAATAACAGCAGTAGTAGTATTAGCAGAAGTAATTGGCAAGCTTTAGACATATAGTCTCATGGTGGCATTTTCCCTTCTTTCTACTTGATTCCCCTCACACTAGGCTGAATAAGATCTAAGTTTCCCCTCACAGACCAAATGCCAAGATTGATCCATGAAGAACAATCTACAATTTCACCAACTAGCACTCAGCATCCAGATTGCCAGAAATAATCAAACAGTAATTGGGAAACTGACCCCTCAAACTAACAGTAATATCTTATATTTATAATGCAGAACTCTTTGCATGTATAAACACCACTGACTCATTCAGTTTGACCTGCCTGGTTAGGTTTTTATTCTTCTGTGTTTTCCCCATTTTAGCATCAGTCTTAAGGGCACAGTGACAACTTTCAAACCCAGTAATTATTTTCTGGATTTTTCCTCCTAAGTAGGCTTTGCTGCATTGTTATGTTTATGAATGGTGGTAGAGAATATAATTAGTTGCTAA
Source organism: Gavialis gangeticus (assembly GCF_001723915.1). Taxonomy (NCBI): domain Eukaryota; kingdom Metazoa; phylum Chordata; order Crocodylia; family Gavialidae; genus Gavialis; species Gavialis gangeticus. The sequence continues at coordinate 4,333,566 of NW_017728995.1, read as the reverse complement.
TAGTCACAACAATAAATTAATAAATTAAAATATTTTATTAAAAACTAAACATCTACAAATGCATTACAGTGTGGCCACACCGTGTGCCAACTCAGAACACATTTGATTCATTTTATAATGATGCTTTTAAAAGGAAAAATAATGATCTATAGTTTCTTTCAGAGTTGTTCTCAACTTTGAAAACAAGTCTAAAATGGCAAACTTTCCAGTTTAGGATATGTCAAGAGCACTGTGTGGTTAATGTTTTCATGTGTTCCACCCGCCTCCGGCTTCCAATGAGACAGATAAAATCTGTTGCTTCTGTGGAGGGCTTCTTGGTTGCTAACGACATCCCAAGAAAATGATGCCCTCTCTGAGGTTTCCATAAGAAAGAACAAGACACTTCTTGTTGCTGTAGTCAAAAGCAGGATGTTCCTTGAAACTGCCTCAACAGAACAAGGACCACCTCTATCCTTACCCTGATTCATAGCTCTGCCCAAGGCTATGCAGAATTCTCTGGCACTCTTTCTGCACTGTATCCCACTGCTCAATCACACAAACATCATTGTAAATAATCTGATACAAATCCTAGTTTCAGGACAATAAACTTTATAATCTAGCAGAGCTTTTCCTTGTTCTGTTACTACTATTATTAGGGCTTAAAGTACATCTGTACTTTACAGTAGCTATTTCCACCTGCGTGGAATCTGTGCCTAGATATAATTTCATAAAATGCTAAAATAGTAAAACATAAAAAGTAAAAATAGCAATTAAAACTCAAACTACATGCCAATGAGGAAAAGGCAGCACAAAAGGAATATTTTCTTAGACCTCTCAAAGAGCTGGCTGGTGTGTGCCTGCATGATCAGGAAATACATTTTGAATGGGGTTTCATAACTGCTTTATAAAACATTTATAAAACAGTATTTCTTCTTCAGAAATCTACAGTGGTGTTCACATTTGTGCACACAATTACCAAACTTGCACAAGCAAATGCAATATTTTATAGCAGTGGAGGCCAACCTTTTTGGTAGGCAGGCCACAAATTAGCCCCCCCAAGTCCCCCTAATACCCTTCCTGTCCTATACTGTCCTGTCTCCTGCTTTGATTTCTGCTTCCCACCCTCCCTGCTGCTGTGTTGCCTGACCCCTCTCTGATCTGCTGTATGCTGCACATTCAGGTTGTCTATGCCACTTATGGCAATTGTGGCTGCAAGTTGGACACTCCTGTTTTACAGGATCAGATGGCGATGCCTGCAATGCAGCTCAGGATGATTTGCAAATACAGCTTATGCCATTTAATTTGCCTTAAAAATAACTTTCATAAGAGATTTAAAACCGTTAGTTAGTTACCCTAGAGACTAGAGCTACCTCTGTGTTCTGAAGTAAAGCCACGATCTAAATCAGCGTTTCTCAACCCCTGGGCCGCAACCCAAAAGTGGATCACAAGAATATATGAAAGGGTCATGAATAAACTTTAAAAATGGATTCTCATTTAAAGGAGAAAAATGTGGGAAACTGTGGCTTTTCCCTTTGCAGCTGTCAGAGTCTCAGGCTGTGAGGGGCTCTTGGCACCCCCCATGCCCCCCACACACTGAGGGGCAATTAGCATTTTGTTCTCTCTGCCCAGCTGGGACCAGCTTCACTTTCCTCCTCCTGTGCTTCCTGAATCACTTCAGTCGGGGGCCTCTTGCCCTGTTGCCCATAAATGGTGGAGCTATAATGTAAGATAACAGCCCCCTCATCTCATCAGGACTGCCCAGGCCTGTCCTGACATGTGTCTGTTTTGGCAAATCAGCTGCTCTCATGGAAAACAGCAGTCAAAAGGATCCAAACTGTGTGACTGCGCCACTCAGTGCAGCTTCAGAAGAAAAGTGCGATCGTCAGCTGATGAGCAGGGATCCGGGTTTTCCATTCGCCACGGAAAACATGGTAAAACCCAGATTTTCTCTTAAAGGAGATAAGCGTGAGAAACAGTGGGGTTCCCCGTGTAGGCTGGCAGAGTTCCAGCCTACAAAGGGCTTCAGGGAGTAGGAGAAGGGCAATTAGGCAGGGGGTGCCATGTGCATGTGTGCACATGTCTTCCAGGCAGCCTGGAGACCAGGTCCTCACAGGTAAGTTTGTGGGGAGAGGGAGGGATTGAGGCCTCCATAGTGAGGGAGGGGCGGAGCTGGGCAGGGCTGGGGCACCTCGGTGGTGCATGAGGCTTGGGGCGTAGGGCTGTGATGCCACAGGGGCCACAGGGCCTGGGCAGGGAGAAGGAAGGGGCCGTGGGAGGCTCATCCAGGCATGGGGGCTGGCTCCCTGCCATTGCATGCACTCCCAGGGGGGCATTGAGGGGCATGTGCCCCCCTGATTTGTGCACTGGATGGGGGTCAGGGTGCCTGCTGCGGGCTTGGGCTCCCTGCCCTGCTGCAGTCTCCCCAGGACCTCCGCAGCCCAGTGGGCAAGACCCAGCACAGCATGGCAAAGCAGGGTGGGGAAGCTCAATGCTGCCACCAGGAGCCCTGAACTGCCATGGTGAGGTGCCCCCTGCCCACACAGCAGCAGCAGGGGTGGTAGCACCAAGTTGTGCCCTTCGGTGCTGCTGGGCTGGCAGGGGGCACCTCATCATGGCAGCACAGGGCTCACGGTGGCAGCACTGAGGTCCCCACCTGGTCCTGCTCTGCCCTGTCATGAGCAGCAGGGGCCTCAGAGGGAGGGCAGCAGGGCAGGGAGCCCAAGCCCACAGAGGGAAGCCCACATCCTTCCCTTACAGGCTGTGTCCCAGCTGTGCTGCCTATGGGGGAGAGGGAGCTGGACCCTATGGTCCACTCTGCTGCAGCAGCTGCTGCTTCCCACATGTGGCAGCTGGGGCCCAGGTGCTGCTGGGAGGATCAGGGGGCTGCAGACCCAGGTCTCTGACCCTGTAGCCTGGGCAACTTGGGGACTCCTTTGGCAGGGCTGGGAGGGGCGGGAGGCTCTGGGTGAGAAGTGAGGGGCACTTGCAGGGCCCAGAAGGCTGTGGGTGATGAGTGAAGGGCACCGATAGGGCTGGGTGGCTGTGGGTGGTGAGTGAGAGGCACCAGCAGGGCCCAGGGGGCTGTGGTTGGTGAGCAAGGGCACCAGCTAGGGGGTTGGAGGGCGAAGCTGTGAGTGCTGAATGGGGGTATCAGCAATGCCAGAGCGCCTGTGGGTTGGGAGTGAGGGGCTGTGGCAGGGCCAGGGCACTGTGGGTGAGGAGTGAGGGGCACCAGCATGGCTGGGGGGCTGTTTGGGAGTGACGGGCAATTGCATGGGCAGGGCACTGGTATATCAGGGCTGCTCAGCACCACAAAG
>NW_017728995.1:4321529-4330174 GCF_001723915.1 Gavialis gangeticus | reverse complement strand
CCCCACAAAGGGGGGGGGGGGGGCAGCTGCAGCTGGACCGACATCCTGGTGAATGAAGGGGACTTGGGGAGCTCTGATTTTCCATGATAAGAAACCCAAAATCAAATACCAAGATTTATAGGCTTATTTTATTATTTAATTATAGTGATAGATGCACTAGTAGTCTTCCAAATCACTTTAGAATTGGAAATATAATAATAAAACATTGTGTTTAACTGATACCTATATGTATAGTGGCATTTCATTTTAATCACAGAAAAAACATGGATTTAATCAGAGAATTTGTGCTTTTTTTTTATCAGAGAAAACCAGGATCCCTGGTGATGAGCAACAGGGCCATGCAGAGCTCCATAAGCATGCATGGCTGGATTAAGGCAGCCTGGATGCCAAGGTGTACTGTGATACAGGACCTTACATGGCTCCATTCTCAAGACCCCACTCAGGGCAAGTAGGATCTGATTGACTAGCCTCAGATGCTGTCTCTGAAGAGAACTTAAACATCTAGGGGAGTAACTTTGCCAAGAAGCTCTGCAGGGAGGACTCAGAAACATAGTGCCATTTGGTTTAAAAAAAGTTAAAAATCTAAATGTAAAAAATGCAGATTACATACTCGACATCCTTTAAACTCATGTAAAATGAAAATGTAGTAGCTTATTTCCACTGAAAATGCAGTAGCTTATTTCTACTGTCAGGTGAACAGAATAACCTTTAAGGCTAAAGTGCAGTATTTTCTACTGCCATGAAAGAGATACTTGAGTCTACAATCAATTATTAGTACTAGTTCTTTGGGCACTGACCATGAGTTGTGTTATCGAGATATTGGGCTAAGACTCAACTCTAGCTTTTCAACTCACTGAACAAATGATAGAATAGGTCCAAAAGACTTGATGGTCTTGTACTTTGGCTAGAAGGAAAAATGTTTAAAATTGTAGAATGGAGAAAGCGAGTTAAGGAAACAACAATCTACTTACTGATTCTCAGTCCCGAGTAGCATCTCCACCTTTTCTCCTGCATGATTACTAAGGATAGTTAATCTGAAGAGGTGACTTGCAGAGTTCTGCCGTGAATACAACATAGTTGAACTGTTTTTTACAGGAGAGGAATTCAGTTCTTCATTGTCACACTGTTCAACCAACAGCTGGTCCTTTAAGGAATAGGCTGTAACACTGTAGCTCTCTTCACTGCAAAACAAAAGGAATAGTACTCTGTGTGAAATAAAGAAAGCCACACACTTATCTTCAAAGTGAATAATTCTCCACTACAAGTGTCCAGAAACAGACTGACTACTACAGCCCATTTTCAGCAGTGTTCTGTACCACATAAGGATTTTGACACTTTCACCCCTACAGCAAATATTTTTCAGAAACTACCTGGCAGCCATCTTGAAAGCTCTGATCCCTAGTCAGACCCTTCCCTGCACAGGAACCACATGCCTAGCACTGGGGCAGCATGCGGCAGCTCCCTCCTTGCCCACACTACCTCCCCATGCCAGGGTGGCCCCTGCCCCTGCCAGCAGTGCCCAGCACCCCATTACTCCAGCCTGGCCCCTGCCAGCAATGACCAGCACCCTGCACTGTTGTTGGCCATGGTGCTGGCCCTGCTGGCCCCAGCAGGCTGCCCCCCACCCAGGCCCCAGAAGAGCCATGCACCCACCAGCGGGGGCCAGGGCACTGAGTGCAGGAGGCCCTGCCTGACCTCCTCCTTCTGCACTCCCCACTCCAGCTCACCTGCCCTGCTGCCCACACCCCCTACCCTCTGCCAACCTCCAGCACCACTCTTAGGACATGCACATGGCTGAAACAAAACAAAAAATTATTGCCCTCAAAACTCCTACATCCATCCCTCCCCACCGAACAAACAGTGCCCCTCCACCACCCTCCCCACCCACCAACAATAAAAATCCATTTACAAGAGGCAAACTAAATACATATTGCAAACTATTTACAATATCTTGGCTTGTCAAGCCCAGAGTGGGGGGCTTTGTGGGGGGCCTTAGGGGGAAGAGCCCCAGGGCAGGTGCCCAGCACCCCTGCCCCTGGATGTTCCTCCATGGGTCCAGGGCCTGTGGCTACCCCAGTGGGTCGCAGCTTCATGTGGGGCTGGGTCTTTGGCTGTGTGGTTTGGGGGAGAGTGGTGGGGCTGGGCCCAGGAGGGTGGCAGCAGGTCTGGGGTGGAGGCTGGGCCAGTGGTTCTGGTGGGCAGAAGGCACTGTAGAACCTCCTCCCAGGGCCAGGCAGGGGCCTCTGCAGGGCAGCAGGTGGGACCCAGGGGCCCTGTAGACCCATAGGCAGGGGCCAGGGAGCAGGGAGATGTATAAGGCCTGGCAGTCAGTGTCCCCTTGCTGCTGGAGCTGCTCGAGGAACTCCTGCTCCAGGGCCTTCATGTGGGCCAGTGGTCTTGCTGTGCTCTGTCCCACATCACTGCCTGGGTGATGTCCTCTGCCCGCCAGACCTGCTTCCACACCTCCCACTCTGCCACCACCATAAGCAGCTGGAGCAGCACAGTTCAGTCCCTGGTTCACTGCTGGCATAGCCGGCGCATCTGGACCACTCCAGCGGTGGGTGGCAGCAATCCTGAAGCAACACCCACTGGGGCTGGTAGGCTGTCGCCCAGGTCCAGACGTTGACCTTGCAGAGGCAAGAGACAGAACAGATAAGCTAATCTGCATTGGGGCAGTGTGCTGCCTCGCCTCAGATTGGGAGTCAGCTATACATGCATGCCCAGGGATCATGGTAAGCTGGCTGGGCAGGCCTGCATCCTGGTGGCCACTGGCTGAGCCTCCCAACCTCCCTTGCTGCCCTGGGGAGGCAGTCTGCCTCCCCTACCCCCTTCCCAGGGTGTGCCAGACCAGGCTGCTGACAGTACCTGCTGCCACGGCTCCAGACTCTGCAGCCTCTACCCCACAGGCCAACCACTCTGCTGCATTGCTGCCCATCCCACAGTGCCAGTGTGCAGGACTCCCTGACAACTGGGGTGAGGGGCTGCCTGTACCTCTGCCCTCCCCACAGAAGGCCTCTCTGAGAAGCTGTGCCAAGGCTGCCCCCCTCCGTTGCTGCTACTGCACCCTGAGCATGCCCCTGCTGTGTGTATCCCAAGCAGTGCATGATGAGCTGTTTGTGCAGGCTGAGGGGTGTCTGAGCCACTATGCCCTGCTGATGATGATACCAGGATCCTCCTGGTGCCCTGAACACACCTGCACTCCTGGTTTGGGATCTTGAGCTACAATAACACAGGAGGCAAGCCTGGGCTGCCCCACAACCTCTGCTGCTGCCTGGAGGGCTACCTCTTGCAGTACTACATATCCCTGCCCCCTGCTGTGGAGGAGGACATTGCCCCCAGCATTGATGCCATCCTTGGTGTGTGAGAGGCTCATGCCTGCCCAGCTGTGGGGATACGGACTGCTCAATAAAGTTCTGAATTGTGTCCCACCTGCCTGTGTGCTGTAGTGGGGGTGGGGGACAGACCCAGGGCAAGGGGACTGCAGGCAGGGAGCAGAAACAGGGGTCAGAGCTGGGACCAGAGACAGAGACAGGGGTGGGAACTGCAGGGGCCCTTTCCAGTGTGGGACTTACCAGGGCTGGTGCCTTGGCATGGGCCTCCCCATCGGTGACAGCATCTGGCTGAGTTCAGTGTCTGTAGTGTGCAGTGGACCGGTGCCCAGCCAGCACCTCCTGCCCTCCCCAGGGATGAGCTGGCTCTTCTGGTGGCTAGCAGTGGCATGGCTGGCTGCTCCTCATGCTCGGGTCTGTGCCAAGGGTGAGGCAGCCCTAGGGCTGGCCAAGGCTCCCCTGGCCAGGGCTCCCCAAGGCCAACTCCTGGCATGGGCTCCCCAAGCTGCCATTGGATTCAGCAGCTGGCAAGGGGGACAGGGCAGGTGGGGTATTGAAGGCCCAAGGTCCTCTCCTCCGGTGACACATCACCAGAGGAAACTATTTGTAAAGCTATGTTAAAAGCATCACTTCTCCTTCACATGCATATTAATGTGTAGAATGGAGGACAATGCTGAGCAAAATAGCTGCCTACACAGTTGCTAGTCAACCATACACATTTGGTACAGGAAACAGAAGAACTCAGGGCCTCTAGTTGGCCACGTAAGGATGAGGTCACAGTAGCTCAGCACAAGCACAGACACAAGAAGTTCTGATATTTCACACAGTAGAGAGTAGTAGTGCATATACACACTAGCCCCTTCATTACAAAAGAGAGAACAAGTAATTGATGACCATTGGTACTACTCTTCAGTATTCTTGAGGGTTAACAGGGCATGTAAGAGAGCTTGACTATATTTGTAAATTCCAGCATTACTTCCATTTAGGTTACCAAAATAGACCTCTGCCACAAAAAACCCCACTATGTATGTAATGAAAAAACATTTTTAAAAAAATGACACTTTTTTGTAGATCACTAATTTTACCCACATAAACACCTTTTATAGACGAGCCTACGGACTTCACTTCATAAATCTACTGGATACAAAATTATGGACTAACTAAAGACATTGGCTTTATGGCACATCATTGCCTGCCTGCCATCTGATAACCCCAGGCAAACTCTCTACATTTTACCGGCTTTATTCTATCACCAGGTCAACATTCCCCCTACCCCCCCACCTACCTGTCTCACACCTATTGTCTCCCATGGCCTCTGATCCTCAGTGCCACACATCTGCATTTTCACAGACCTGCATTTTGCATATTGGCTTCTATTCAATCCAGGAAAACACAAAACAACAGCAGACTCTCCCTATGCCTATAGAAGGGTGTTTGTGCCCAAAAGTTTTCAAAGAACATTTTTTCTATTTAGTTGGTCTAATAAAAGATACCACATTTACCCAAAGAACCTTGTCTACCCACACACAATCAGACTTTTTAAGATCTTGCCATACCCTCATAAACAGCCTATTCATTCATCTTCCTAAATGTCTCAAACAATGTTAACTAAAATTGCTCATTTCTGCATCTTCATCTGTTGCAGAAGGAAATCTAATAAGATTTTGTTATATATAATGATGTCATATACTGTTACTGAACAGTTACTTCAACCCTTCCAGCCCTCACTCCAGTAACATTTATGTATTACAATGGGTGCTTGAACTGTAGAACCATCAAATATGTTAAGAAGTAGGTCTCAACACGCCAACCTGTGAATTCATAGTGTTTTTTTGTTTGTTGTTTTTTTCCTGAACTTATTAAGGCACAATTACTGTAAGCCAATATTGCAAGAGTCCTTTCAAGCAGAAGGTAATCTTAATGACATTTCCAAATCTTTAAAATGTTTACCCAAATATACTTTAAAGGAGCATGAGAAAGGATCTGCATCATGAAGTTCAGAAGCAAAACTGCTCAGCTAGTAAAGAACAGTCTGAAAATCTTCTTCCATTTGCTAAAATGCTTATGAGTTTATTTCCCATAATTGTCTTACATATGTTTGCAAGTTTACCAGCTGTTTGTTAATGCAAGGTACTTTTTGAAATTATAGCTTTACCCATATCATCCACTACATTTATTTGTAAAATGTGACAAGGTCCTCACTGCTAAAAGCATAATTTTTCAAATATATGTTCTTTCAATAGTATGATGGAAGAGAAACAAAAATACCATAATTTATCTACTGAACAGAGATTCACATATTTCTTTTTTGTTTTTGAGACTGTGCAGTAAGAAATTCTTTTAATTCAGACTAATGAGTATTTGCTGGCAAGTGCAATCAACCCACACATTTCAGACAGAAGGCAATCACCAGCTGGGTTTACCAGAGAACCCATAAGATGCTGTTCGGGTGCATTGACATGTGACGCTACATCACTGTAATAATGCGTTACAGTGACAAAGTATCTGTGAGTATCTACACATGACTAGCAGCTACTTCGCCATAGGGATTCACTCCCCTGGTATAGCGCGCTGCTATAACAAGCTAGCTGCTACAAATAACTATTGGCCGCATGTACGGCGCAGTATGGTACAGTACAGGCTGTTACCGCACTGCGATTTAATACTTCTAAAAGGAAGTATTAAATCATGTCTCAGTAACAACGTCACCATAGCGCCACATGTAGATGCACCCTTTAGGTAGCAATTAAATATCAGTAGAACACAATAATAATGCTGGGTTTTATAGCTGTTCTGTTTAATTTCAAACTGCTTCCTTCATTTAGCCCTCCTGAAAGTGGGTGGCCAACTGATTCATCATTCTCTAAAAAACTCTATCCAGAGAGACAGAGCAGGGACTTATGGATAGAAAAGTTAAATTGAATATAAAAGTCAAATTTAAATATAATTTTAAAAATAAAGCCATTTAAAATTAAAACTGAAGTTATGAAAACCTAATTATGGCTTAAACTTACTATGATCTATTAAAATAAATACATAACATAATATTCAAATGATACATATTTTCTGCCTCTTTTAAAGAAAGTCAGAACAGTGAACTCTCAAAAGTAATTGTCTGAAAAAATGCATTGGGATGTTAAGTTAGCAGAGATATATTTTTCAATTTCTTCAGTTGGTTCCAGCTCAGTAGTTCATTCAAAGCTGTGAGTTGAGGCTAGGGTAGGATGAGGAGGGTCAGAAGGAAAACTTGTTGTTCTTTCACAGTCATGGTTAAAAATGAGGTGGAAGAGGATATCTACCAGTTACAATTCTGAATGATATGGCTAACTAGGGACAATCAAATACATTTTCTAACTACTGGTAATTCATCTTTTATGAAATTAGTTAGATGTTTTAAATGAAAGAGGTGTTTTCTTAAACTTCCTTTCTTCCCTTATGTATTTGGCATACTCAAGGTACAGTAGTTTTATTTCACTAAATAAAACAGTTTTAAATGGTGTTTTTGTATATTTTAATTGAATCTGAATTTCCATCCCAATAAAACTTGGCATAAATCATGGGGGAAAAAAGAAATCAACTAGCAATTAAGAATAATAGAATCATAGAAAGTTAGGGTTGGAAGGGACCTAAAAAGACCATCTAGTGAGGCCAACCCCCTGCTCAAAGCAGGCCCATCCCAACTAGATCATTTCAGACAGGGCATATGTGACTCATTATTTGCTAACAGAATAAAAATATAGAATTCAGGACCTGAGTATACAAAGTTATATAATCGCTTAAAATAAATATCCTCTTGGGTAGCAAAAAAAAGAAGGCAATACTAAGAATTAGGGCAAAAGCTATAGCTGGTTGTACATAAACATATTATCATAGTTACTAAGTAATAAGAAACAACCTCTCAAGTATAAATGGAAAATATTAATAATTAATATTAAGAGTTATTTTACACTCACATTATAATAAACCCCCATGGAATGAGGAAGAAAGTTTATTAAAATAAGGGATTTGCTAAAATAAGGTGTCAATTTGCTGCCTCTTGATGATGATGATGATGATAAAATAATAGTGAAAAAATTCAGGTCCTGCTGTTCAAACTGGTAAAAGCATGAGTATTTTATAATAATGTTGTGCTATGTTTAATAATGCATTAACTATACTTATTTTCATCCAGGCTTCCTGCTTGATCATTTCAATCATGATTAAAATTGTTGCTTTAAAATCTAGTCATTCTAGGGCAGGGGTGCTAGTGGCTTCGCATGGACCAGGAAATTTGACAGTGGAGGAGCAATGGCAGTTAATGCCACCACCCTCCCTACTGCCAAAATCCCAAACTCTGCACAGTTAGTCAGAGCCGCCCCCCCTTTCTTTGTGTGGCTGAGCCTCAATCCTTTCCCCTGTGCAGCTGGTTCAGGTCCGGGCTATGCCCCACTCCCTCTACCTAGCGACGTTGGGGCCAGGCTATGCTCCTTTTCCCTCATCCCCCACCTGGCCAGGTTGGGACTGGGTCAGGCTCCCTTCCTTCCATGGGATCAGAGCATGCCCCCTTGTTCCCTTGCTGGGTCAGGTTCAGGCTGGGCCAAGCCCCCCTTTCCAGTGCTACCAGGTTGGGGTGGGACTCCTCCCTCCAGATGAGGCCCCTCTGCCTACACCACAGGTGCCAAATTGGGTCCACCAGCTGGATCCTGCCCACGGAAGTACAGGCCACTGCCCATCCAGTCCCATTGACAAAAGAGTTGAGCACCACTGTCCTAGGGGATACAATGGGAACTGTAGAGCTATATTCAGAAATGCTGTACTTCATTTTTCTGACTCTTTAAAGAAGCTACTTGTCCACTTTTTAGTAGCTAAAGTCTATACAAGAAAATGTCTCTAGATAAAAGGAGACAAAGGATCATGCAAAAGTAGGGCTGGAAAGGACCTAACACGGTTATCTAGTCCAGCCCCTGGCCAGGCAGGATCATTGATGACTAAACCATCCAGACCAACTGTCTGTCTAACATGCTCTTGAAAATTTCCAAGGATGGAGATTCCACAGGCTTCTCTAGGCATCCTGTTCCAATGCCAAACTACCCTCATAGTGCAACAGTCCCTTCTAATCTCCAACCTAAATTTCCTCTGCTCCATCCTGAGGCTATTGTTCCTAGTCTTGTCCCCTGTGGCCAAAGAGAAAAGCCCATCCTCTCTATAATTGCCCTTCAGGTGTGTGAAGACTGTTCAAATCCCACACTGGTCTTCTCTTCTCCAGACTAAATAACCCTAAGTGGCAATGATATAAAAAGAACGGATTCTTGTAGAAATTGATCTTACCCATTTTAC
>NW_017728995.1:4314833-4316529 GCF_001723915.1 Gavialis gangeticus | reverse complement strand
CTAGAGAAGCCTGTGGAATCTCCAACCTAAATTTCCTCTGCTCCATCCTGAGGCTATTGTTCCTAGTCTTGTCCCCTGTGGCCAAAGAGAAAAGCCCATCCTCTCTATAATTGCCCTTCAGGTGTGTGAAGACTGTTCAAATCCCACACTGGTCTTCTCTTCTCCAGACTAAATAACCCTAAGTGGCAATGATATAAAAAGAACGGATTCTTGTAGAAATTGATCTTACCCATTTTACTTCCATCTTACTTTTATTTCAGAAAAATATCTTTAAATCCTGATTAATAACATTTAAAAGAATGTATGTTCAAGTAAAAAATACCATTTTCAGGCTACTTCAAAAAAACAATGACTACACTGGAACAGAACACTCACCGTCCTGCATCATAAGTGGCATCATAAATGGCTCGTTGTGATGATTAAATATCTTTTAAAACACTTGCATAATCTCTTATTTCCCCTTAGTTGTGTTTTGCCTGACTGGAATCTGTGAATTAGTTGCTCCTGACAGTTTAGTTAATGAAGCTACAAATATTATTTGATGTATTCTTTATAGTAGTAAATTATTTTGTGATTGCACAGAATAAATTCAAGCACAAGTATAAATATTATTTATACTTATTTATATTTATACTTGTGCTTGAATTTATTCTGTGCAATCACAAAATAATTAATTTATAAAATTGAGAGTGTACATTTCTAGAGAAAAATCAGTTTGCCCCACATGTTCCTACTTCCATAAGCATTCTTTTGGTCCACCATTTATCATAGGCATACATCAATCACATTTCTCATTACTTGATGGTATTCAATGTAATTCCTGACAAAAATTGTGTAACTGTAACCTGTAAAAATTGTGTTACCAATTAAACTTCAGCTCAAGTCAACATCTCCTACTGCATTATCCATGTTAATCTTTTTGAGATGATGATAACGTTGATCTGTTTATTTCTAAGAAGTACTTTCAAGATTCCTTCTCCAATCAGTAAATCACACAAAACAGATGTCCAGCCCGAAGCTGTAAGATTTTATATTGCACGCTATCAATCATATTACTATACAACTAAGCAAGACAAAATCAACACCCAGCCAAATCAGAATATATGACATATGCTTTTTCACATACAGAGCAGGGGACTTTACATTTTTCTCCTGATCGTTTTTTAGTCATTTCTTTACTCAGCAGAATTAATTTTGAAGAGAGGTAGTTTTAGATTTGTGTCATCTTCTGACACTGTCAGAAGTCCCTCAATATGAATAGGACCTCAATATGAATAAGTACAGAGATGGTTGAGAAGGCCAATCTGTCAGAGACTCTGATCAAGCAGGTGGGAGCCAAGCACATAAGTTACCACACCTGCCCTTCATCCCTTTCTAATGTGGCTGACCCAGATCTCTGCAACCAGATTGGCTGCTGAAAGTGCTACTCACTCCTTTTAAACACACGTGCAGTCTTACGTTGTAGGCGTGCCTTCACATAGCCACAGTGGGCGCATCCACACATGAAAGCACGTGCACTTGCAGCAGGTCAAATAACTGCGGTACAAATTTGAGCCGGGGCTTTTTGCCTTAGCGCATGTGCCTGGACATGCACTTTGGTGTGGGGCAAATTGTGTCACTTGGGGCAAAATAACCCTGCCTGGCTCCTCCCAGATCTACAGCCAGGGGGAGCTAGAGTCTGGGGCCAGCATCTGTG
>NW_017728995.1:4314184-4314782 GCF_001723915.1 Gavialis gangeticus | reverse complement strand
CCCAGCAGTATAAAAAGCTGCCCTGTCCTGGCTCCATCAGTAAAACAGTGACCCTGTCAAGTAGCTCAGGGCTACTAGCTCTCAGGAGCTTCTGGGGCCCAGTCAAATGGTACCTGGGGACACTACCCCTTGTGCCAGCTGGACTGATGCAGCAGCCCTGAGAGTTCCCTGCACCCTCTACCCACTGCAGTCTGGCAGTGGGGGCTGCTGCTTGGCTGTGACCTGGTGCGTACCTGCCAGACCTAGATCAGGACTCTGGGCCAGCTGCCAGTGGGTTGTGGCTGCAGGGTTCGCCTTTGTGCGGCACTACTGCCACGTGTAACTAGAACATGTTTCCAGTGTGGTGGTCTGCTTTGAACTGTCAAAGCATGCCCTTCTGGCCCCAACTGACCAGGAGGTCAACCACCTCCAGCTGGGTCCAAGGTGCTAGTTCTGAGCAAGCTCCTCTGCCTGGGTCCTGGCACTGGCCTTCCTAGCAAGAATTCTGATGTTCCCTATTTGAAAATTAAAAATCCTGAAGTCACTCTGTAAAATACCCCAAAATCTATGTTCCTCCACAACTAAAACAAAAGACTTCTCTCTCTCTCTCTCTCTCTCT
>NW_017728995.1:4313687-4314147 GCF_001723915.1 Gavialis gangeticus | reverse complement strand
TCTCTCTCTCTCTCTCTCTCTCTCTCTCTCTCTCTATATATATATATATATAGAGAGAGAGAGAGAGAGAGAGAGGGAGAGAGAGACAGAAATCAGTTGAGCAATGTTTTATTGATATATCTACAGTGTTAAAGCAATTTGGAAACCTACCAGTGTCTCTATCATAATAATAAAATGAATTCTAAATACCTATATGTTTTGCTGTTTGCCTTTGGTTTCTTACCATAGAGCAGTTAGAGCTCCCTGTGACCCCTTCACTTACCAGGATGTGGGGACAACTGCCCCTGCAGCCACAGTGCCTGCCAGCAGGTCTCATCCTGTCTGGCAGCTGAGCATGTAGGCTGTGTGCTGGAGGGATGTGGGGTTTGCAGGAGAGGGGTGGAAAGAAGGGTGGGGGGATGTGGGTGGCAGTGGAGGGATGTGGGGGGCACTGGGGTGTGTGGGTAGGTGTGGGTGTGGG
>NW_017728995.1:4309579-4311712 GCF_001723915.1 Gavialis gangeticus | reverse complement strand
GGGGGCGCTAGCGGGATCACGGCCACTTGTAGGCCCCACTCCGTGACACTTGGATCTGTAGTACCTCTGACTAACCAGCTCTACAATCGTATCCATCATTTTAATATGCTACTTTTTTTTCTACTGTATTTTAAAATACAAATAGGATAGCACTTTTATTAATAATATGCATGCATGCAAGGAGATTTTATTTCAGTTTATTGTGCATAGAATATTCTAGATAGAGGCAATCCTAACAGTGACATATTACTAAATACATTCTTTTACAAGTTTTCCACAATCTGTCAAAGGAAATAATTTTTTATTAAGTCCATCAAATTTACAAAGAAGAGTTTTCAATCAAGATAGTAAATAGTTTTGTGGTGTGACTAAATTACTTTGAAATACTGGTACTTGATTGGAAATCTGGACATCTTTATTCTAACAGTACTATTTTGATATCTGTACGTTGTGTAATATTATATAACATAAAACTGCTCAAAAATTATCTTATATCCTATTGCTGGCTTTCCCTATAGAGACATACACATTTGATGCTTTCCATCCTCAAGACAGATTCTTGGTCTTGCCCATTTACACTAGTATACAGAACTTATGTTTGATTTAAATAAATGCAAGCAAGAGCTTTTGCTTTCATGAAGAAAGAAACAACTGCTAATGTCAGTTTGTGAATTTTCAGTTTTTGCATTATAGTATAAAAAAGTCTTTATTTTCCAACTGACCTTGTACTCAGAAAGTTAATTTCCTAAGGGGAAGCATGCATCATCTCTGACTTCCTTTGCAATAATGACATGCACTGAGTTGGGACTGTTATATTGGTGGGCTCAATTATTCAACACCATCTCATATCTTAATAGGATTCATACTTCTCATAATTCTCAAAATGGGACCTCTGACCATATTATAGCAGCATTTAGGACACAGACAGAAAAATATTCAATAATCTGTCAGGTTTCCAGGATTATGCTATAGCAAGCGACGTCCAAGCTCATATAAAACTGTATTAGAATATTTTCTTGGATCTATACAAGAAAACCAGAAGTGTAATGTTGCTAAATTGGACCTCTGAATAACTAATTTTCATCTCCCAGTTACATGCAGAAGATTAGTTATGAACAGCTTTCTTTGGGCAGGGGTATGCTTAAAATTAATAAGCATAATTCACTACAAAATTAATCAAAAGGCTATTCAGTCTTTAAGTATTATGCATTTCTGTTTCATTTCAATTAAGCAAGACAAACTTGTGTGTTCTGAAAATGGGTCTGCAAAATAGCTCTACACTCACAAAGATTACATATTTACATCTACTTGATTATTTTACTGCAGAAATTAAGTATCTGTAAGAAAGAGTGGGGGGGGGGCAGGGATTGAGAAATGGTGTGGGAAGGATGAGATGAACAAAGGGCCTCTGGTTGTACACTTCAGACCCAGAATACACTCAGATTAATTTACCAGTCAACAACAGAATACAATTTATCAACTAAAGAAAGTTCCAACTACTTTTCCATGGTTAATGACAACTTTATTTAAGAAGAAATATTCTTGTTATAAGCTAACACTTTCACTAAATTCTCCCAAACATATTTATAGATCTAAAATCTTGGTAGGTTTACTCTAGCTTTACAAATCACAAATCATCAATCTATTATGAATAATAGTATTTCATTACCAATAAACTCCACATGGGGACAGCTGGTTTTTGATTTTTAAGAAGAAAGTTTCAAATAACTTTTCAGTTGTATACTCAATTTCCTGGAGTTTGTAAGCAATGAATTCCATAGCTCAGCTGCTTTGGGAGGTAGAAGCCTAATTTAATCCTGTTTTCTAGCTTTTCTTATAGTGAACACACATAGAGACAGATACAACTGAAAAAACAAAACCACAGTTGATAAGACTGTTAGGACTACTGTTTTTCCTTTGGAAGAAAGAATAGCAAATACCATAGGAAAAAAAGAAAGCAATATGCAAAGGATCACACCTGTACTCTGTAAAAATAGATAATCACTGAACTGTTTCAAACAGTACTTAATTTATTTCATTTTTTAAAAATTCATTCGACCGCATGGTTTTGAACCAGCACAGTAAAGAATTATAATTTTTATAGAAAAAGGGAATCGGAGCTGTGATCTGGTT
>NW_017728995.1:4290152-4304579 GCF_001723915.1 Gavialis gangeticus | reverse complement strand
AGCAATATGCAAAGGATCACACCTGTACTCTGTAAAAATAGATAATCACTGAACTGTTTCAAACAGTACTTAATTTATTTCATTTTTTAAAAATTCATTCGACCGCATGGTTTTGAACCAGCACAGTAAAGAATTATAATTTTTATAGAAAAAGGGAATCGGAGCTGTGCTCTGGTTAGATTATTTGGGGATGTATTCAAGAGGTTTGAATTTTTAGAACGTAAAGATCCTGAATATTCTGAATACTTTGGGTATGTCTAGACTAGAGTAAAGGGTGTATTTAAAGAACTTACTAGCCAGTGACTAAAAGATACACTCTATCTTAGTCTAGGAAAGCCATATAGGGTTGCAACAAACTGTAAATATGTTAAAATATCTACACTAGGTGTTAAAGTGATGATTTAAAATGATGTCAGGTTATTAAAACACCTTACCTCTAGTTTAAACAGCTTTGCTATGAGAAACTGAGAATGAAGGAAGCAGGGGTCCCATCTCTGCACACCCCTAGCTCATCATATGAGTCGTCCTGGCCCTGGCCCCAGGCAGGTGATGGCTCTGGCTTTGGCACCAAAGCCAGGGATGCAGTCACTGCCTGCTCCAGCTGGTACTTGAATACAAGATGAGGGGCTCTCCCCTCTTCTCCCCCCATGTAGAATGCAGAAAGAAACCTGGTCTTGGATTCAAGTAAATACAGTATATACAAGACAACACAATGGAAATTTAACATAGAGAGCAAGGGAATAAATACAAATATTATAAAGAGTTTAATCAAGAATATTTATTACTATACTCTGACTTGATTTAGAGCTTTTCACTAATTCATAAGTAGAGAGTATAAAGACAACGAACTCAATCTATTTCTTTGTTATACTTTGAAAATCAAGAATAACTAATGAATCTGCTATTACTCGAGGTTAGTAATAGTTAAAAATAACTAGAAATGTCATTCTGAAAGCATTAGTATTTCAGCACAAAATTTGTTTCTTTATATTTATACAGAAGTATCTATTTGCTGCTTTAATTAAAACATTGTTTTTGGCGTCTGGAGAACAAACACAGTTTTGCAAGCAGCTGTGAACAGGTAACATTCCACAGTATTATTTGACCTTTGGGTGATTTCCAATTTATGAAGTCCAGCTGCATTCTGTTGTCTAGATTATCTCAGGAGTTGACAAGCCATGCAGCCATTAGACAGACAGTATTTTAGTAATATCCTTAGGGGATTACAGAAAGTGAGCTAAAAACATTAAATAGCCTTTTTAAAACACAGGTTTTCTTGCAGCTCTTATGAACCCTTTTAACAATCTCTGCATTGCACCTGGTGGACTTTTTTTGAATGGTTGAATAAAGAATTTCTACTCCAACTATATTTAATCTTATCCAAAAGGTCAAGAAGTGATATGCCACAAACACACCACTTCTGGAGTACAGAGTTAGAGACATAGCTCAAAGCAAGCCACACTATCTTAAAAGCCAGAATTTTTAATCAGATGTTTCTAGGTAGGTTCTCGATGAAGATGTGTACTAGTCCTAGCAGTCTGCCCTTGTGGGGTAAGATATTAAGAGATATCGAAGGATACTCCTGCAGTCGGCTTATTTTTTAATCTACTCTGCCAGGATGCAGAAATACGAGTTATAGAACAACTGCAAAAAGGCAACATATGAATTGCCATTTATCAATCCCTCTGGTTACGCTTAGAAAAAGACGCATGTTTCTAGTTTTTTGCTGGGCGAGGAGGTCGCTCTAGAAGTTCAACACAGAAGAAACATTTTTTTTATATCTAAAAGTTTTTCAGGCAAATTACTGTTACCAAGGAAAGATAATATGCATATTTGTATTGAGGTTTTTCCAGTTTAATTCTGCACTATCTACATGTGCCACACATGAAGTCCAATTTAGCTACACCTAACCTGCTTGATGTATTTATGCTGATAACAAGCATACTCTGGACAATCTTATCTTTTATTTTAAAAAAGAATACTTCCATGGTTGTGAGGAAAACCTTCCAAATGTGACCAATGCAGTATTATCTTATGGGCTAGGGACAGAAGTTACACATAAACTGGTATAAGTAATTGGGAACTCATTCAAATCTGTAGCACTACAGAAGTTTGGTATGCATAAACTGCTTTCAAAGTGGCTGAAACCAATTTAAGATAAATCTGGATGGATGTAGTGTCAGACTTAATTGATTTTGGTTAAATCAATTTATTGAACTTCTGTCTCAGATCCTCTCCAGATTCAAGTTAATTCACAGTCCCCCTGCAACCCAGGATGTTCTGCACCTCCCCCACAAACTCTCCCTTGCAGGATGGGCAGGCTAGCCTTGGCCCACGCTGTCTGCTCCAGCTGAGCAGGGAGGTGTACTTTGACGCCCCCTGGCTTCTGGCTGGGGCCACTGCAAGCATATGGTTGCATTTCCAAAATCAGAAGTGAATGTCTGTTCATTTGCTTATCAGTTCAATTTATGAACCTTAGGCTAACCTGTGAAGATTGAATTGATTGAGCCTTGGGCTTTTTGACTGGACTTAGCCATGGCATCTACAGACTGCCAGAAACAATGACTTAGAAGTGTGAACTTCTCTACCTTCTATTAAACATCTTTAAGAGTGCAGACCTGCCATTTTGGTGTCCACCCAAACTATTTGATCACTGCCCACTTCAGTGGAAGAAATGTCCAAAAGGAAAGGAATTCAGAGTACTGTAGAACAATAAACACATAGGGAAGAACTGAGGAAACATGAAAATTCAGGGGAGAAGGATGGGGCATTAGAAGTCATAGAATCAAAGAATCATAGAAATTAAGAGCTGGAAGGGACCTCAAAAGATCAAGTCCAACCCCCTTGCTCTGGGCAGGAATACTGCTGAGATCAAATGATCCCAGCAAGGTATCTGTTCAGTCTCCTCTTGAAGACTTCCAAGGCTGGGGACTATACCACCTCCCTGGGAAGTCTGTTCCAGAGGCTGGTCACCCTTACCGTAAATAAGTTCTTCTTTACATCCAACCTGAAACCATCCTCTAACAGTTTATGGCCATTGCTCCTTGTCCTCCCCTGGGGCACCCTAGTGAACAGTTTTTCTTTCCGCTTCATTTTTTGCCTGGTATAATGATGAATGAAACATTCTAGTACTGATTCTAGACAATCACCTTGCTGGGGTCATTTGACCCCAGTACTCTTTCCTGCCATGGCAGGGGGTCGGATTTGATGATCTTCTCAGGTCCCTTCTGACCCTAGAAACTATGAATAAATAGCAACAATAATGAATCAGTCCTTACTGAAGGGTTGAAGTCCACACAAATCTTTATTGCAAATCTGTAATGGACATCAATAGGAGATCACTATGTACAGTGTCAATGACACTAAATTTATGTTCCAACTCAGCAACAGTTTTTCAGAGAGGAAGTTGGCCCTTTTATAGAAGAGCTAGACATCCCTTGATACAAACATGCTTTCAAAAAAAGCCGTGCATCTTTCTCAAAAAAAGCTGTAGAAAAAAATACATTTTTACATTTAAAATGCAGATATTACCAGTTCCCTGGAATGCTTCATAGAAATTAGAGAACTACCTGGATAAAAAAAAATAAGGAAGCAGTAGAAACTGCCAATGAAGAATGGAAAAGGGAGAGGAGTTCTGTCACTGTTCAGAACTGTGAGCCAGAAGAACGGGGGCTTGATCCTGGATATAATTTGCCATCTCTGATTTACCTCAGGAGAGCTGAGGTAAAGCCAGCAGTGATAAGGTGTCCACTTATTGTGGTTGATAAGGACAGTGAACAGTGAAGCAGTGAACAGCTACTTGCCATATACTGCTGTTGATCTTGTGGATTTCTCATTAAAATTATTTTGCTGGGATTGCTCTGTAGCCTGCAGGAACCAAGCGGTTAGCAAAATGAGGCTTCAAATGCACCAAAACAGAAGGTCTGACATGTCACCCCTCTAATCTGGTTGCTTCAGGGGCTAAAGTCTCTTTGAAGCAATTCTGAGTTTCTTGACCTTTTATATCATGAAGAGGACAGAATAAGTCCCTAGGTGATCCCCACAAGCATATTAAAATACTTATAAGTGCTTGAACTATACAGCAGCATGCTACTAGAACATAAACCTCTAAAATCCTTTGACCCTAGCTGACTTCCTGCCCCTTGGGCAGGGGGCTGGACCCGATGATTTTATGAGGTCCCTTCCAGCCCTAATGTCTATGAAATCTATGAAAATATTTTGGAGCTGCATGGACGTTACCATACCACATTTATTAAAAGTGAAGAGAGATGGATAGCTAAATCACATTCAAGCTATTTGAAAAGGGGAAGGTTGTTAAGCCTTACCATTTCAGACTCAGGATAAAAATCAAATCATAGGCTGTCAAGGAGTCTGACTACTAAAGTATGATTAAAATGAAGGGATAAAAACTGTGGGGCATGTCTAAGCATACCACATCATTAGATTTTTTTGCCCTTTATCTTTTCATACTGAATAATTCTCATTGCACAAATGCTTTTGGAATGCTTGCATACTTTACTATATAGGTACAGTTCTTTTAATGATGTTTCTGGTATGCAAAACATTCACAAATGCTTCTTGAAGCAATTATGTAAATACCAATGTACATACTTGAGGGTTGTTGGACCACCACTGCTTTTTAGTTATCCGTGGGACTACTTAGACATAAACCATCAATCCTGGTCTTTAAAGACTTAGTCACTCCTAACTGAGCTCAACAAATATGATTAACTGCTTCTGACACAAGGTAAGTAAAAGTCAGCTTCAGGATGAAGACTGAAAACTTAGTTTGCACAATTCTGGCAGGTCAATACGTAGGACCTATCACCCAACAATGTCCAATAATTTATTTCTGGGAACACGGAAAAGTCAATGGAAACCCAAATGTGCAAAAAAAAATGTAACCAACTTATAGTTGACCAATAACTGCAAGCCCATAACTTCTTAAAAGCTAAAGGAATTATAACTATGAACTTTGTACAGCTATTACATTGCTTAATGTACCAGCTATCTACAGAAGCCTGTTAACATATCTCTACGAAAAACTGTATGGAATGGATATATTTCTGTCCACTGCTAAATGTTTATGGTGAAATTGTGTGCGTGACAATAGACTACAAAAAGAACGTTATCAATAAGCTAGTCTGCTTTGTACAGCATATATTTTATGATCAAATGTCCATGGAAAGAACAGAGAGAGCAACACTCTTCAATTTCATCTGCTTATTTAGAAAGGTTTTACTACAGTGAATATATACACATTCTGTCATTAAGATTAATTTTTTATTTACTGTGGCTTATGGGCCAATTGGGATAGCAGAAATTCCAACAGCCGGAAAATGCTATAAATCAAAAGCACCAGAGTTTATGTAGTGTACATTATTCCAAAAATCTTTTTTCAAGCTGGGCAACCAACCTATAACGTAGGAAACAGATAAACAATGTAATAACACAGATAACAGATCTTTTCATTGTTTTCTGAACTCAAATGTTTAATTTGCTACCAGCACAATAAAATATTAACTTTAGTCCCATGAGAAAAGAAAGCAACAAGCTGTTTGAAGATGTGTGATAACTAATCTGTGATGTGCTGCCAATGTTTTAACAACGGGCTCCCACAAAAAAATGTTTTCCTGAGGCTTGTGATAAAACCATGTGTCTCAGGGATTGCACAAGGAGAAATCTATTCACTTGTCTTACTATTCAACTAACCACAGATAAAGATGGAGGCAGCAAACAAATTATGCTGCACTTTGTTGTAAGTGTTAATGTTTATTTTTCTGGAAAATATTGGGATTGGAAGCATTATAATACAGTACTCAACTTGTGCTCCTGAAAATTTGAGCTCAAGATTTTGTAGTGTGGTTTGGACATTTTTCTCCCTTGGGAACTGTCTTTCAAATGCTTGATATTTGGTAAAACTAGTCAATTGCAAATTAAAACATTTGCTCTTCAAAGTTATTTTCCTTAACCTCCAATATGTCATCTCTGTCAGCAATGGTGAGCAGCATCTGCAGAGGGGATAGGCTCGAGCAGAAGCAGCAAATTCATCCTAAACTACCTTTCATTTTGGTGGTGGAGATTTAACTAGTAGGCTTTTTCTAAACATCACTGACATTTTACATAAAAGATCTGTCTGGGGAAGATCTCCCTTGTTATTTGTACTGCTAAACTTACATGTTTGCTGTGTTAGTAAAATTGGGACTTAATTTTTTATTTCTGCTTGACAACCACCCTTTTGTAATTCTGAGTACGGTTTGATGGAGAAACGGGAGAGACAAATAGCTCCAAAAGCAGTGCATTCCTTGTACAGGCATAGCATATTTAAATATGTAAATACATTCTGTATGCTTTGGCAAAACTTAAAGCACTTTAGTAAAGATTTCCACTTGCATCCAGTTCTGTTTTCGTGTTCCTTGCATACTATAAACAAATGCTCCTTCCTGAATCTTTCTCATTCACTCACTCACACAAATAGTTGTTAAAGGGAGATAATAAAAATACTTTGGAAGAAATTAATTATACTTGAGGTAAATACCATAAAAAAGTTAGCCTTTACAAAGTCAGGAAGTAACTCGTGGAACAAGACAATATTTAAAAGTAGCTTACATCTTTTAATTGTTCCTTATGTGTGACGCAAGGAATCAAACAAAAATGTACTGGCACTTTTAGATTGGTGAAGTGCTTACCTCTTCTTCTTTGTGATGATGAGGACATCATTAAAGAGGAAGAAGTACACCTGCTGCTTGGAGGTCCTTTTAGAAAAAAGTCCAGTGTCTTCTACATATGCTGTTAGCTCACCCCTTTTCACTAACCATCGGGAAGAGGAGACCAATGGAAATGGCTACAAAATAAGAGAACAACATTTTAAGCACTTCAAAGCTTATACAAATCTTGTGAGATAAAGAGAATAAAAATCACCTGGAAAGATAAAAAAAAATAAACTCTGAAATACACAGATAATAAGGGTTCAGCAGGGACTTCAAGCTTCAGAATCACAAATCATACAGGTAAGGTACATTTCATAGTTTCATAGATTTTAGGGTCGGAAAGGACCTATGAGATCATCGAGTCCGACCCCCTGCCCTGGGCAGGAATGAATGCTGGGGTCAGATGAACCCAGCCAGGTGTCTGTCAAATCTCCTTTTAACACCTCCAAGGAAGGGGACAGCACTGCCTCCCTTGGAAGCGTATTCCATATTTTGGCAACCCTCACTGTAAAGAATTTTTTCCTGATGTTTAATTTGAATTTGCTATCTTCCAGTTTGTGGCCATTATTTCTAGTTACTCCGATAGGCACCCTAGAAAACACTGTATCCCCTATTTGTTGCTGTCCGCCCCCTGATGAGTTTGTAGGCAGCCATGAGCTCACCTCTCAGCCTGCTCTTGTGGAGGCTGAAGAGGTTCAGGTCTCCCAATTAGTCCACATAGGGTTTTTTCTGTAGGCCTTTAACCGGATGAGTTGCCCTCCTCTGAACCCTCTCCAGTCCATCCACATCCCTCCTGAAGTGCAGTGCCCAAAACTGGACGCAGTACTCCAGTTGTGGCCTGACCAATGTCACGCAGAAGGGAAGTATTATCTTCCTGGACCCATACTACTTGGATACTATTTGACTGCCACATACAGTGGGACCCATACTGCTTGGAGTATGTGTCAGTGGGACCCATACTGACACATACTCCAAGCAGAAAGAACAGTTCTGCATTAGGTATACTGAAATACTATAGGACAGAGATGATAACATACATCCACCTAATGCAGAACTGAGTGAATTTCTTAAGGAGGAGACAGATAAAATGGCCATAAATATTTTCAGGCCCCAATCTCTTGTAAGTCACAGTAGGATAAACAATTGTTCTTTCTGCTTGGAGTATGTGTCAGTATGGGTCCCACTGTATGTGGCAGTCAAGTAGTATCCTCTCTGAAGAGAAGTAATCAGGAGTTTCAGCTTAATTTGTCAAATAATGATTGAGGAACTGTTTTCCTAAGTTTGATACTTGACCTGGATACTACATCCAGGGCATAAGAAAAATAAGAAGGCTGGTCCATAAACCTGAGACTGACAGAGCAGCCTTCTGAAGCAGTTTGAAGATGTTGTCTATGCCACTGAAGTATGTCCTGACATTTAATGGACGGTGGAAATACTGTGTATGATCCACTTAGAGATTTTCCACAGCAGTGTGGTTTGTCATTTTATGAGCTAGAAATAGCCACTGAATGGGACACCCTAAGAGGCTTAGTCCTTATTAAGAGTAAGCCTCTGAGATGTCTCACATCGTTTCTCTTAGCATCATGCATAGTCCTGGGAAGACTATTCAGTTTTATTGATCAATTCTGATGAAACTTAGGAACCTTAAGGAAGAGCTTGTGAAAATGATCACAACACAACTCAGTGCCTGTAAAAGGATATGTATGGAGGTCTAGGCTATTGGATTGAAGATCATTAATGCTGGTTTATAACAATGAGAAATCTGCCTTGTTGATAGGGTGGTTGGCTAAGCAATCCAATGGTAGCTCAAAAGGAGGCTCATTGAGCTTTAGGATGACAATGCTGAAGCCCTAGGGAGAGCTAGGTATCTAATAGATGGAAGGTATGCAGAAGATCTTTGAGTAATCTGGGGAGCATCTGATGAGAAGCATAAAATATGTCTGTACTACAGACTGGCCTAGTATGCAGCATGTTAATCAAGGATCCTCAGTACTGTGACCTCTACTAGGTCTAGAACACACCAGAATTACTTTCTAGAGAATACCCTTGTCACTTCAAGTTGTCAGTCTTACTAATGGATTGGTTTTTGTTTGGCATGAGACTTTCCTGACTCAGAGAGTATGAAAATAGGCAAGGTCCCAAAATCTGATTTTAAAGGGTTTTTGGCTTCAAAAGCATAGCACTTCTTATGTTCTTTTGCTCTTCTTTAAATTATTTCATTTCTTGATGTTTTCCCCCAAGGTATAGAAGTTCTTATAACACTAATTTCACATTTATGTGCCAACTATCTGCTCCTAAACTGGACATAAAATAATTCACAAAAGGTTGAAAGACCCTTGTATAAACTAAGAGGGCTATGTTAATACTGTCCACAGAAATATCAAAATGATCCACATGGCTGTTTCAGGACATCAAAACTCAAGCGCCTGAAACTGAGAAACTTCTTAAGGAACAAGAGATATATGGAAAGCTTTATTAGAAGTTTCAGTACTCTAAGTTTATAAACTCTACAAGGCAAAAGTTCTGAAATTCTGCTCCCTTTACATTCAATAGCAACACACTTACTGATTTCATTAGTCCAGGACTCGATGATCTTCCGAGGTACCTTCCAGCCCTAATGTCCATGAAATCTATGAATCAGAACCATCCAAATCAATTTGGAGAGATTTGGAAAGATTCGATGATTCAGACATGGATGCAGCTTTAAATGCTTTTTCTACATACCTGAAGGTACCAGGCAGCTTGTGAATGCTGAGATGATGGGGTGGATGGAGCGTCCCACAGGAGTGGGGGCAGGGTCCCCAGTGCGCTTGGCAGCAGACCCAGAAGTGTACCAGAAGCACTTCTGATCCACTTCTGGGTCTGCCAGAGAGCGCACAGAGGGTCCCCCCAGACCCTCCCCCCCCGGCTTGGAGACTGGGGCCTCCTGGGTCTGGGGGGCACCCAGGGTCCCCCCATGGTTGATCACTAAGCCAAGGGGGACTTCCAGTCCACTTCTGGGTTTGCTGCTGAACACATGTCCCCCCCCCCCGTGCTCCTGGGGGATGCTCCATCTGCCCCACAATCACAGCATTCACAAATTGTGCCTGGTACCTCAAGGTATGTAGAAAAAACATTTAAAGCTGTGTCTATGGCCAAATTGCCGATTCTCTGAATCAGCATCAAATCTTCAGATTTGGATTGGGCTGAATCGAATTGGGGACAGTGATCTGAATCAACGAACCAAATCACTGTCTCCGATTCAGGCCAAATCCGAATTGAACAGGGCCCATTTCACACACCCCTAGAGTTTACCCCTGGATCTTCTGACACTTATAAACTCTGCAGGAATCCCAGCCCTGACTGCTTACTATGAGGGTACCTATACACATGTTCTGACATGTTCTAGTTAGAATGTGTCGGAGCAGACTTGATTTATCAGGGATGCTCACCAGGATCTGGGGGAATGTTTGTACACCAGAGCGCCCCAAGGGATGACAAGGTCAAACGGTCACAAACTCCTCCAAGACCATTTCAGGCTAGACATAAGGAAAAACTTCTTTACTGTTTGAGCCCCCAAGGTTTGGAATAGACTACCACTGGAGGTGGTTCAAGCACCTACTTTAAACGTCTTCAAAAGAAATTTGGATGTTTATCTTGCTGGAATCCTATGATCCCTGCTGACTTCCTGCTCCTGGGGCAGGGGGCTGGACTCAATGATCCTCCAGGGTCCCTTCCACCTCTAGTGTCTATGAAATCTATGATTAATTGGAGCAGACTTGATAAATATCAATATAAAATAAAGCAGACATTGGGAAAGATTTTTAGTTCTTATTCCCAATTGCTTCTTATTAGTTATTGTAAAGCAGCCCTAAAGAGGCAGCTGGAAAGAGCAGTCAATACTCTTGCCCAAAATGTATTGCTATTTTATACTGGATTCTTTACATTATATCCCAGGATGACAGGAAGGGCATTCCATAAATAATTTTATTATTACACTGCCAGTGAAAAGGCAAACATAGTGAGAAGTTGCAGGGTGTATGAAGAAGAAAGCTACTGCTTGTAAAACTAGAGAGGGATTAATATTCTGTGTAAAACTGAAGCAGGCCTAAAAGGCCAACTAGTTAATCGAAGTTAATTCGATTAATCAGTCTGCTCTGCATTCTAAATGGAATGCTCTAGCATTGCCACAGTGTCACATGTATAAGCCCCTATAGGTTTAAAAATAGCTGCTTGGACACTTTAACTAAAGCTCACTGAATGAGCTTTAGTTAAAGTGTCCTGCAGCCATTTTTTAATGTGCAGGGGCTTAATATAGATGACATGGCAGCATTTTAATTAGAGCAGCTCTCCAGGAACCACCTTAATTATCTCTCCCCCCTCACACACACACCTCTGAGCACATGTATAGGCACTCATCAATTCTAAAGTTTTAAAAAGAGATGCTTGGAAAAGAGGGAAACTCACTAATGCTGAAAGGACCATTAAACCTATATTCTGTCTTTTCCTGATGTCTCTCCCTAGTCCTGTACAATTTATAAACTCCATGATGTGGAGTACCCCTGTGCAACCTAAACATTGCACGCATCACAGCAAATATTCATATAAATCACAGCAAGTGTCCTAAGTCTACCCAAAATCCTGGCAGACTGATTCAGTTTTTATAAAGACAGAGATAAGATAGAATTCAAAATGGAAAGCCTATCAAAGTTTTACCTGGGGTGAACACTAACTGTCTTTACAGTTGATGGTGATATACACTGGGAATCAGCAAAGTACAAAATGACCTCAGATGCACTGTGGAGGAGTCCTAGTACTACTCACCATTACCAATAGTCTGTTACAAAGTTTTTTGTCTCCATCATTTTCCATTGCAAACATGTTTTATTAGTTCTGGTGACTGATTTTTGGGTTACCACATTTCTAAATACTCATTGCGACTGCTGAAACACATTATCTATCTTGCCATGTTTGACTAATGAAGACAATTGCTTTTTTTCTCTCTAGAACATCCTTTTACATGCTCATAATTTTTTCCCCCCTCTCAGTTGTCAGCCCTCTGAATCATTAATGAGTCTGATTTTTTTTAGGCCTTAAATCATTTCACCTACCCTTTTGTGACTTGTCTTAAATTTGTCAATACTTGTCAGCAGATGTAATGTCCAAACTGAAAAAAATACTTCAGCTGTGGAGCCACTGATGCATGGATTGAACACAGAATAAAAACCTCTTTAATTTCAAATGCAATGCTTTACTTCTGCTTACAATCTGAAGTATATTACTCTGATTATATTTAAGTTAAAGCAAGATAATAACAAGGGATCCTGTTTTTTTCTCTGTTTAAAAATCACAAATTCTCTGATTTAAAAACCCCAAAATCCATATTTTTCCATGATTAAAATGAAACACCACCATATATATAAGTATCAGTTTAACATAATGTTTTATCGGTATGTTTGCAATTTTAAACCAATTTGGAAGCCTACCAGTGCCTCAATCACTATAATAAAATAAATTCTAAATATCTATAAATTTTAGTGTTTGATTTTGGGTTTTTATCAGGGAAAATCAGAGGTCTCCCTGCCCCCTTTTTTCACCAGCAGCTGTCCCTCCTGCTGCTTTGTGGTGCTGAGCAGGTCTGATATGCCAGTGCCCAGCCCATGACATTGTTCCTCACTCCTGACCCCCAGCCCTGCTTATTCCCACTTCCCACCCACAGGACCCCAGCCCTGCTGGTGCCCCTCACCCACAGAACGCACCCATCCACGCCCCATGGAGCTCCTCACTCCCCACCCACAGCCCCCTGGCCCTCCTGGTGCCCCTGACTCCCCACCCACAGCCCCCTGGGACCTGCTGGTGCCTCTCACTCCCAACCCATAGCCTTCCAGTGCCCCTCACTCCCCACCCTTATCCCCCCAGCCCCCAGCCCTGCTGGAGGGTCCCCCAGCTGCCAGGGGTAGGGGGCCAGGGATCCAGATCTACAGCCCCCTGACCCCCACACCAGTGCCAGAGCTCTGACTACTGCCCACAGGAGACAGTGGCTGCAGCAGCAGAGTGGAGTGCAGAGCCCAGGTCCCCCTTCCGCATGGGTAGCATGGCTGGAGCAGAAGCCATGTTAGGCAGGGGGCAGACACAGGTTGCCCACTGCAGGCTCAGGACTCCCCACCCTGCTGCCCTTCCCCGGGAGCCTCTGTGGGCCAGCAGATGAGACCTGGCATAGGAGGACAGAGTGGGCCAAGGCAGGGAATCTTGGTGCCACTGCCAAGAGCCCCACACTGCCATGGCAAGGTGCCCCCTTCCCACTCAGCAGCAGCAAGGGTTACAACTCCATGCTGTCATCCTTGCTGCTGCTGGGTGGGCAGGAAACACCTCATCAAGGTGGTGTGACAGTGGTAACACATAGGGGGTGCATGGGGGTGCACATGCACCCCCTGAGCCAGCGCTCCCTGCTTAAATGATGGGGGGGCAGGAAGGAGTACCAGTGCCACCCCTGAGAGCACCAGCTGGGGACTCAGGATGCCAGGAGAAGTGCCGCTGGCACGTCCAGGTGCCTCGCTCACACTTCCCAGTCAGCACAATCGGCTGTGGGAGACTCCCCCCGCAGTTGGTGTGATCGGCTGTGGGGGGGAGCCTCCCGGTTGCTGACTGGCCATTGGGGGGGAGCACGTGCTCCCCCTGACTCAGCTGGCACCAGTCGCCGGTGCGGTGCTTACAGTAGCAGCACTGAGCTTCCCCACCCCACTCTGCCCTACCATGTCAGGTCCTGCCTGCTAAGCTGCGAAGGCCCTAGGGAGAGGGCAGCAGGATAGGGAGTCTGAGCCCACAGTGGGCAGCTTGTCCCCATCTTGTGCTCAAATCTGGGAGGCCATGTGGCCCCCATCCCTCCCTTGGAGTGCGTACAGTTGCGTATTAATTATTGTAAAGCAGCCCTGAAAAGGTAGCTGGAAAGAGAAGTCAATAGCCTGGCCCAAAATCTATTGCTATTTTATATTGGATTTTTTTAATATACTATATGCCAGGGTAAAAGGAAGGGCATTCCATAAATTATTTTATTAGTACACTGCCAATGAAAAGGCAAACACAATAAGAAGTTTCAGGGTGTATGAAGAAGAAAGATATTGCCTGTAAAACTAGGGAGGGATTAATACTCTATGTAAAACTGAAGCAGCCCTAAAAGGCCAACTAGCACAAATTAAAGCAGCCTGAAAACTGTAATAACTAGGTATACTCAACTCCACCCAGAATAGGTGGGGAAGCAGTATGACAAAAAGGGAAAAGGTGACTTAGAGCCACTTGTCTCCCTTGCTGCCCAGTTGTATTAAGCGTAAAGACAAATGTACATTTTAGCTGCTTTCAAAGAGGAGGAATGGCAGCCAGCAGGGATTGCACAGCAGCTGTCATATCTGCATGATCTTGTAGTGATACAAGCAAGCTAAATCCCTTCAACTGGGCGCCGCACTTCAAGAGGGACATGGACAGCATCGAGAGGGTCCAGAGGAGGGCCACTCGTATGATTAGGGGGCAGCAGGGCAGGCCCTACGAGGAGAGGCTACAGGACCTGAACCTGTTCAGCCTCCAAAAGACAAGGCTGAGGGGGGATCTTGTGGCCTGTTATAAACTAGTCAGGGGGATCAGCAGGCATTGGGGGAGTCACTGTTCCCCCAAGCACCGCCAGGAGTGACCAGGAATAACGGTCACAAGCTGGCAGAGGGTAGGTTTAGGTTAGACATCAGGAGGC
>NW_017728995.1:4287075-4289739 GCF_001723915.1 Gavialis gangeticus | reverse complement strand
CCTGCCATGGCAGGGGGTCGGACTAGATGATCTGCTCAGCTCCCTTCCGACCCTAGAAACTATGAAACTTCAACCCTGCATGAAGAAGGGTTATGGTTTTCATGCACTTTTTACAGACATAAAAGATACATAATAACAGCTTTATCTGCATCCTTTGATAGTGATACAATTGTTATGTCAGTCTATAGCTTAAGTTATATTTTGGTACAAGTGAATAATTAGCCGATTAAATTACAATGTGCTCTGTTTAAGTGCATAGCCTTTGGACTGGAAGGCTAGGGACAAACTTTCAAAAAGCCCAAGCCTGAATTGATTCAATCTTTGCAGGTTAGTCTAACCTGCTGAGATTGAACTGATTTGCAAGTGGACAGAAATCCACATTTCATTTCTGAAATACAGGCACATGCCTGCAGTGGCTCAGGCCAGAAGCCCGGGGGTGCTTGAGCCACCCTCTCTTCCATAGGGAAGCTGAGTGGGGGGTTGTGGGGGACAGGGCATGGCCAGGGGTGCAAACCTGAGTATGATGGGGCATGGGGGATGGGGCAAGCCTGAGTATGACCAAGGAGGGGGTTAAATCCTCACCTTGGCTTGCAGTGTCTGGAGGGTGGGGTAAGAGGGAACATGGCTAAACAGGGCATAGCCCCCTGTTGATGGGGAAGAGGAGGAGGGAAAGAGCCCTGCCCGCTGCAGTAGCTCCTTGCCAGCCGGCTGCAATCTGGGCACACAGCTCTGCTGGTCAGCCTCTGAGGGGAACTCTTCCCTCTCCTCCTTCCCTACCTTCCCTCCCCTTGCCACCATGGGCTGGGGCAGGGGCTCTGTGTAGTGCTGGAGGACAACTCTTCCCCTCCTCCCCCACTGTCACCTTGGGACGGGTTTGCGGGGGGAGCTCTCTGTGGCCCTACCTAGTGTGGCCCAGCCTGGGCATGGGGAGCAGCTGCCACTGAGCCACAGCTGCTGGAAAGAGCCCTGCCCCCAGAGCCTGGGGCAGCCCTGCTGAGTCCCAGCTGAGGCAGGTGCATGGTGGGGCCGGCTGTGGCTGAGTGACAGGGAAACTGAAACCTGTTATTAAAAGTAGCC
Organism: Gavialis gangeticus; assembly: GCF_001723915.1. Lineage (NCBI taxonomy): Eukaryota > Metazoa > Chordata > Crocodylia > Gavialidae > Gavialis > Gavialis gangeticus. The sequence goes on along the minus strand of NW_017728995.1, from coordinate 4,288,662 downwards.
TGGCCATGGGCAGCAGCTGGCTGGGCAGTGGGCTACCTGGGCCAACTCGGAGGTGCCGCAGGGGCTTGTGTGTCCATAGTGAGCAGGCAGCTGCCAGAGTCTCCCTCCAGCACTGCAAACAGCTCCTTTCTCCACCCCGTGGCAGTGGACTTTTTCCCAATTTTCTAAACATACACATTTGTCTTAAACTATAACTTTCCTTTTAAGTGCCCTCAAGTTTATTGAAATCCCCTAAAATATTTTTTTCTGTTGTTTTTATCCAGGTCAGAAATCTGGCAAATATTTTTCAAATCAGACAAACCAAATGGCTTCAGTGGATCAGAGCACGAAATCAAACTGATTATAATAATTTTATTCACTTTGATGGTGATACTTCCAATTTTCTCAAAAACCAAACCAAACCAACCAAACAAAAAGAACAACAGAATTAGGTCAGGCCTTTGGCTTTCTATTCAGATTTGTACCCAGATCACAGAAATTCTAACCAATTCAAATACTTATTTTACCCCTATAAGAGTATTACAATGTTCTTTTATACTGTCACTCTATTCAGACTTGCATACACCCTCATAAGGAACTCTCCTATGCTGCAGAACTCTTGAATGTCATCATTATCATCATGAAATCCATTATAAAACTAGCTTTCACAGTTTAATATCGATAGCTATCTTAACATTTTGGCTCAGTTAGGGCAGAATAACATATATACGCACAATAGAAATTAAGGATAAAGAACCATGATACTGATTTTGATTTTTTTATGCCCAAAAAGAGCGTTAAAAAGTTTCTTTCTATGCCAAATGAGTTCAGCCCATTTTCCTGATTATTCCAGAGGTAATTTGTTTTGACTTTTCACATTAACTGTTTCTTACTGTCAAAAATGTTGACCTTTAATACAGAATGTCATCAACTTGAGAAGTTGGATACCTTCAAGTCAGCCGGCCGTGACAATCTGCACCCCAGGTACTCAAGGAGTTGGCAAGCATCATAGCTCAGACTCTGGCATGGATCTTTGAAAACTCCTGGCGCTCTGGTGTAGTGCCCGAAGACTGAAAGAAAGCCAAAGTGGTGTCTATCTTCAAGAAAGGGAGGAAAGTGGATCCAGCTAACTATAGCCCCATCCGCCTGACTTCTGTCCCGGGGAAGATCTTAGATAAGTTTATTAAAGAGGCCATCCTTAATGGACTGGCCGACGCCAACAACCTAAGGGATAGCCAGCACGGGTTTGTTGTGGGTAGGTCTTGCTTGACCAATCTCATTTCCTTCTACAACCAGGTGACTTATCAACTGGACAAGGGAGAAGAGATTGATGTCATATATCTTGACTTCAAAAAAGCCTTCGATCTGGTATCCCACGATCACCTCTTGGCGAACTGGCCAATTGTGGCCTTGGGTCCACCATGATCTGCTGGCTGGGAAATTGGCTCTGTGGTCAGACCCAGAGTGTAGTAGTTGATGGCAGTCACTCATCATGGTGTCCTGTGACTCTGTCCCCCAAGACTCTGTCCTTGGACCCATATTGTTCAACATCTTCATTAATGATGTGGACACTGGAGTCAGAATTGGACTGGCCAAGTTCGCCGATGA
>NW_017728995.1:4278146-4286981 GCF_001723915.1 Gavialis gangeticus | reverse complement strand
TGATCAGAGGTCAGGAAAACAGACCTTACGATGACAGGCTGAGAGCCATGGGGCTCTTTAGCCTGGAAAAGCGCAAGCTCAGGGGTGATCTGATGGCCACTTATAAGTTAATCGGGGTGACCACGAGGATCTGGGGAAACGTTTGTTCACCAGAGTGCCCCAAGGGATGACAAGGTTGAACGGTCATAAACTACTGCAAGACCGTTTCAGGCTGGACATAAGGAAGAATTTCTTTACTGTCCGAGCCCCCAAGGTCTGGAACAGCCTGCCATCGGAGGTGGTTCAAGCACCTACATTGAACACCTTCAAGGGCAAATTGTATGCTTATCTTGCTGGGATCCTATGACCCCAGCTGACTTCCTGCCCTTTGCGCGGCGGGCTGGACTCGATGATCTTCCGAGGTCTCTTCCAGCCCTAGTGTCTATGAATTCTATGAAATCTTTCTATAAAAAACCCTAAATATCTGATTTAATAAAGTGTATTGGAACTATGCCAAAAAACAGGTTTTTACAAGCCAACTGGCAAATTCTCAAACCACATATAAATTCTAAGCTACTAAGTTATATGTATGATACACAAACTGATACACCAGCAAAAAGAATACAGGGAAGTGAAAGAACTGAAGTTGCTATTAGTTCCATGAAATTAGTGAGAGTATTTAGTTGGAATATTCATTCAAGAAGAGTCCAGACTCTTAAGGAAGAGTCCTTCCTATCTAAATCAAGATCAACAGTCCTTTAGTAGGACTTGAGGATAAAGGACAGTTTATTTAACCTTTGTAATTACAAGTGAATATGTATCTCTCACTCCTTATTCTATTTTTATTTAAGAATATGTAAATAACAATTATTTGTATGTTCTGAAAAACCTCTCTTCTGAGGCAAACATTTTCTACAGTCAAGAGAGAGAGAGAGAAAGACTCACATTTACTTTTTAAAAAATATGTAAAATGGTGCATCTTGCCATTGCATTAAGTAGGCTTCTTGGGAATGAATGCTGACGATGCTAAGAATATGACATTCCATTAACAAACAATTTTTCGTAATCATTTTTAAAGTACAAAGAAAATTCAATTGTTGTCATTATGTGAATGTTTTAAAAATACTGGAAGCCAGATTAACAACATTTAACTAGTATTTTCTCACTATTTTCTGCTATTTACTTACCAGGCCAATTACGAATTAGACCATAAAATAAAAATATTTTTTTTAAACTGAAAAAAAGGAAATATTCAGAAGTTATAACTTCAGCTCTAACAAAAGCAATATATTTTCAAATATAATTATCTTAAGCTCTTTAAAATTAATTAGGGCTTACTACAACACATTGTGGGGGCTAAAGGAGAGTTAAAGACCTGTAAACTCAGTACATAGCAATGATTTAAGTAAAGATTTTATTGGTCAGAGCTAGCACAACAAAGTTACAGGCAAGTGTACAAGAAACTGCCTGGCTGATGTCTTGTGTTTACCTCTGGGGCTTATTTAAAACTATAGTATACCAGAATCAGCATAGATTCTTTTCACACTGCCTAATCCACATGCATGCCAAAACAAGGCAGTATTCAGCATGCACCATAACAATAAATATATCAAAGCCCTGATAAGGTCTGAAGAATTCGGATTTTCATAGGCCTATAAAAATAAAGTCCTAGTCCTTATAGTTGCAAAGACATATTAAAGAGTAAATGGGGATATTTTGTCTCAGTCAAGCCGCATAAGCAACGCCTTACTGGTCTAGGAATGTCAGTGTACTAAGTTGGCAAAGTGCCCTCTGCTTTTTACCAGTAAATTCACCCCCAAGAGTGAACCAAACGAACAACGAAATTTGCCTGTATAACTTGATCTATCCAAGGAATTTTTGAAGCACAGCTATGCTGGACAGTGATCACACCTAGTATAGCCATTCCTTGAGTTCCCCTTACTTGAGAGGTCATCAGTCAACTCAGAAGAACTACCAGCCTCCTGTGCAACTAATTGGGGCCAGCTCTGAATTTAGTAGTGCATCCAGTACTTCGTAACATTACATCTTGATTTCAATATTCTTCCACAGAAAAGGGGTGATTCCATAATTAACACATACAGGATGTTCTTTACAGAGTTTATCTGCTGCACTCATGCAAATACTACCCACATATTCTGGATTCAAAACAGCTTTTTGGAGCCCCTGAAGTCACTTGCATTCACTACACTGCTATGTGCAGCTCGGGAGAGACCAACCAATGCTCGTTTTGTCTGACCATTAAGAAAGTTGGGGGACAGAAGATGGCCAACATGTTATCATTTGTATTTACGGCTGTGATATGGTAGAAAGGACAGGCTCTCTGAAATGTAGATGCAGGGTTGGTATTCTAAGTCACTGCAGGGAAACTGGAATCTATACATCAGTCCTTTTTATTGTTTTATATTTAATATAAAATAAATAAAAGATGTCAATTCAAAAATAGTTTTACTATAGACAAATGTTCAACTACTAATACAAAGAGACTTTCCATTCTATTTTTTCTATATGGTATTTATTTTTATTTAAATAGATTTTATTTACCTCAGTAAAAAACTTCAGACAACTTCTACCATTATATGCAAGTTTTCTGCTAAAACTGCTCTGTGCAATTATTTATTTGAGGGTGGAGGGAAGAGGGGGCATTGTTTTGTTATAGGAGTAAATTTTCTCCCCCTCTCTCTCTCCCCTCCCCAGCTTGAAACGCTGGCTCTGATGACACCCTCAAACTCCTCCGCTTCTTGGTCCAGGCATGTGTCACATTTGAGTTTGGACACTTCACCTTGGAACAAAATGTGGATCAGTTTGTATCATGCTCAGCCACTGAGGAGACACTCTGCAAGGCGGAAAACGGACACCTAGTCTTAAATGTGTAACTCCATACAGCTCACTGCAGGGAGAACAGTCCAATCTCTGCTGATATGAGTGTTTAATATTACTGAGAATTGTTTCATTTAGACTGGCTGTGACTCTATTAAAACTTGAAAAAAAGGCCAAAGCTCTGCATGTATTAAATGGATTCATGAATGAAAATATCATACCTTGATTTTAAATTCCAGCTGAGAGTTAATTGTGTACATCATTTCTGTCCTCTCCATTTTCCGAGCACCTTCATTACATAAACGGACCAACTAGAATAAAAATAAAGAAAAATAGTGTTACAATGCATATATGTTCAGATGTTGTAATACTGGCATTTCCTTTACAGTATTACTTTGAGGAAGCAAGAAATTCACAAAGAAGCTGGTATTTTTTGTGTCATGCTTTAAGCCATAGAATTAATTGGATAATACAATGTAGTACAGATGGCACAAAGTCTGCAGTTTACACAATCTGTAGCTGGTCAGTCCAAGCAGGGGCTCCATGGGAGGGTGCCCCTCTCATTTTGACACACAAGTGTGTTCTGTGGTTATGACTCTATGATATATGCTGTAAGGCTGAGCAAAACACTATTGCTTCATTTCAACGTCTGTTTTGCCTTTTCAAAGGAACAGTGTTTCGTTTTGTAGTTTTGTTTCATTTTGAAGCACTGACCCATTTCATTTTGTTGAAACTGTTTCAACTCGTTTCAACGTTTTGCCCATAAGCTATAATGGGGAATCATGAAAATGCCTAAAATGTTGTCATTTGTTGCCTGATTCAGATGCAAATTGCAGCAATGGTAGCCTCTTTTAAGGGAATGAAGCCTGCCATGTTTCAAGGAGATAGGTGCAGAGGTTTCTCAGAAACTGCACCTCAAATCTTGAAAGCAAAATTTGCCAGCAGTGGCAGCCTCCTGTCATCCGACACATACATCCGGGGGCTTGCACCCCTGGGAGGGCTGAGAGGCTGTGCTGGGCTTCTCCCAGGGGTGCAGGCCCCTGAATCTGTGCCGGATGAGAGGAGGCTGCCACCTCCACCTGGGACTGGCGCTGGGCGCAGCCTGCACCCAGTGCCGGGGAAGAGAGAGGCCACCGCTGGCCCCAGGCAGCAGCAGCAGCCTCCTGTCATCTAGGCACAGATCTGGGAGGGCTGCAGAGCTGTGTTGGACTCCTTCCGGGGGTGCAGGACCCTGATCTGCACCAGATGACAGGAGAATGCCGATTGGAGAGCAGTGCCACTCTGCCCACATCCCCCCACCAGACTGTGCTCTGTGGGGCTGGCGGAGCCAATCGGAGGGCATCCCGGTGACAGGAGGCAGGCAGAGCTGGCACTACCCTCTGATCAGCTCCGCCAGCCCCATGGAGTGCAGCCTGATGGCAGGAGGCGGGGAGAACCAGAGCTGCGTTCCCCACCAAGCTGAGCTACATGGGGCTCTGGAGCCTGGCTCTCCCCTGCTTCCCACCTCTGACCTGCTTTGAAACTTGAAATGTTTCAAAACTTTCAAAACATTTTGAGTGTCCTCATTTTGTTTTGAAGCTATTTCAATGGTTTTTGTTTCATTTAGATTTCACTATTTCAAGCTCAAAACATGTTGAAACAGCTGCAAAATGAAACACTTGGTGAAATTTTGCACAGCCTTAATATGCTGCTCTTACCATCACAGGCATGCAGATTTTTTATGGAAGGAAGACACCAGGGTAAATGTTATGGTGCTCTTTTGGAAAGATAAGGAAGTCAGAAACCTTTTTACCCACTGTCAGTGTGCTCACTGTAAGTGAGACTTTAGTTACATTCCTTGAAGAAATTTAAAAAAGGGAAGAACTGAAATGGGAAAAAGAAAACACTGCTTAACTCTTTTCATGGAGTTCCCAAGACTCAATGAACACTTCCTTGTTGCTAAGACTTCCCTCTTAGAAGTTAGAAACAGTGTACACCACTGATTCCCCAGGTTTCCCGGATCCTTCCAGTGATGGAGCAATTTAATGAAAAGCATACCTAATATACTGATAGCTAACAGTGCATATCGTGTTGGAGTTTATTGCTCCTGGGAGCTGAATTTAAACATGCACCCAGGACCACAGCATATTGAGCCAGGTTGGAGCAGTGCCAGCTGGCAGGGAGCCAAGGGGGTCAGCCTGCCAGCCCATGGCTGCTCCAATCCAGCTCAACGTGCTGCAGAGGGGCTGGCTGGAGCATGAGAGTCCTCCAGCGCAGGGCTAACTGGCAGGCAGCCCCACACTGAAGCACCCTTGTGCCCCAGCCAGCCCCCTCAGTGTCTACACGTGTGCTGCTGTGTGGTAAATAATGCTGTCGCAGGATAGTACTTGAATTTACAAGTACTGACCTATGGCAGCGTTTATTAGTTTACTGCAACCTAAGGGCAGCACGTGTAGATGCAGAGTCTTTACTGTGGTGTTAGTTAGGCAGCTCCACAGTAAACATCTCTTGTAGATGTGCCCACTGTGAGGCTTTCTAATGCTTGTCATCAACTTAGTATTGGATTGCTCACTGAAAATCCCCCCACAAATCAATTGAGTCTGGAGAGTCTTCTCCAGAAGGCTAATATGTAGCATCAAAAGCCTAAAAAGGACAAAAGAACCTTTCTACTTCTCCAGTAGGAAAATAAAATCATATTTACTTTGCTGTAATTACTGTTGAGGAAGGTTAGAAAGTCAGGCTGCTATATTTTTATCACATTGTATATAAGACAGAAGCCAAGCAGTTACTACCAGGCAATAAATGTATTACAACAGCTTAGTCATTTGGAAGAGCTGAAGGTATAGGGTTGGAGAAACAAAACTTGAAAATGTGTTCCACAGAAGGGTTTTTCAATGTATCAGAAATAAAATCATGCTTATTGAGGAGATTTCAGCAGTATCCAGACAGAAGGATATGAACAGTATCAATCAGGCAAATTCCCCTGCCTTGTGTCTTCCAGTTTGAATACAGTGTATGCCATATAACATTTCCACAGAAAAATACAACAGTGTTGGCAATAGCATTAGGTTAATGTCTGAATTCAGGATTTTTTCTTAAAAAATAGAGAAAACATGATTTAAATGTAAACCTATTTCTCTCAGAAGTCACTGATAGATTTCCACATTTGGAATTTTCATCTTTCATTACTCTTCATCTTTAACAGAAAAAAATAACATTTCCCATATGTAAATAATGTAAATAAGGTAAAGTGGACCAGAATCCACAGGGCTTAATGCAATTACTAGCCCTAACAGGTGAAGAACCTTATTTCTAATAAGAGTATGTGAATTCAACCAATGTAACTATCTTTTATTGAAAGTGCAGTTTTCCAAATTCTGAGATATGAGGCCCAGAAACTAATCCCCATCATTTGTGTCTCAAAGTACCTTGCTTTTCCAATAGCTATATTTCTTCAGTAGCAATGGAGTTTTCATTTGGAATTTGGAAGCTGCCACCAAAATAAGCTACTGAAATCTAGTCATACAGCATTAACAGGAGCATACTGGAGGTTATCCTAAGATCAACTGTGGTCAATATTTACAATCTATGCATGGAATTTCTTTTGTTTTCAGTACTCAATAAAGAAGTTTTTGCTCCAGAATGACAAGGGAATTTCAATGCATCTCTCTCAGACTGACAAACAGGAATTGTTTCATTTTATTTAAAAAAACCAATCCTTTAATTTTCCTGAAGATCCAGTTTCATGGAGGTTTCCCTGCTATAAGTATACTCTGTCATACCTTTTATCCCTTCTTTGGATAATGAACAATAAAAAAGCACAACCAAAGCAAGTAATAAAGGGAAAACTACATAGCTATCGAGTAAACCACGTGTTGTTCAGAAAAAGAAAAGTGACTCTCTCTCATACTGGAATGATAAATTGACTACACAGCTGGGGAAAAGAAGAAGAAAACCAGATGTGGGTATGAAGCAGGATTGAGTTTTTAAAAAACTTACCTTGCTTACTTCTTTCAAAGCTCGTTTGCAGTCCTCATATTTTGGTGAGTCTTTGGGGGTTTTCTGACAAATAGTCTGAAAGAAAGAATTAGTCTTTTCAGGGATCTGAACACTTCAGACTGTTACATCTAAAATGCACTTACAGAATGAAGATGTACCTGTGAGATTAACCCTGAAGGTGCTCAGTCCTACACCTGAATGCACCTTCTCATTTACCAGACCTCATCTGTGAACTTAAGGGGACACCCACAGAGATGCCCTTCAGGGAGTGTAGCATATCTTTCCCCTTGCATGCCAGTCTCAATCTGTGGTCCCCTGCGAGGGAAGAGGCAAGCCATAGTCTCCTAAGCATTTTGGAACGCCACAGATCCTGCACGCCATTTTAATTATGCCTGTGGCTTATGCAGACCATGCAAAAAGGGGGATAAAGGAGACTCCTTTTGCCCTTTATCCTTCCATGTAAAACCTGGCATAATCTGGTTCTTAATGTTTCAATTTATTGCTGAACATCTGCTGGAAGTTTTCTAACCCAATGGTTTTCAAACTGTGTTCTGAGGGATCCTGGGGTTCTAGATCATAAGAGGTTCCACAAAGAGAAGGGGTAATGGCAGAGTGGGCCAAGAAGAGATGAACCTTCTTTGCAAGATTGGGTTGCCCAGCTCCTTGTCAGCTCTTTAAGATAGGGGAAGGGGTTCCACAGCAGAATAAGTAATATTAAAGGTGATGGCTAGACAATGATATTAGAAATTTGCTTTTAGAAATTGGCTTGCATTAGGATGATGGTCCAGAGATAATGGCAAGGGTTAATTAGTTTCTAAAGTCTGCAGTGAATATTCAGGTTCTCAGCATGTTAGAATCCAAGGGTCCAAAGCTAGCAGACAGACATGCACATACATCTGGGGAAACTGAGAACATGCAGCAGTAAAACAAGCACTTTGCTCCCTTAGAACCATAATAAGATAGGAACATGTACAATTTTCATCAGGTCCCAATGACCCACTGTAACTTGGTGAGATATCCTGATCAAATTAGGAGACCAGAAATTACCAAATTAAGGTACCAACAAATGATCAAATTCAGATATATGCATGTCATGTTTTAAGGAAACAAGGGGTGAGGCTGACAGGGCAAAACATTGACAGCATTATGGCCACAGGAAAACCACTCAATGGTACCCAGAAATGAAGAATCATCAGAAGAAAAAGAAACAAAAGGAGGAAACTTTGGGGCAATCATTTGGATGAGACATCGACTCCCAACCTCCAAGGCTGCTGACATCCTGATTCAAGCAAGAACCATGAGGTGGCATTCATGTCCCAGCCACACATACCATCTTGCGAAACCCTAGGGCTGGTAAATAAGTAGGAATGTGCTCTTATTTTGCTTGCTTTGCGTGCAGTAATCTTACCCGCTATCACTGTGTATCAATAAAATTCACCTGTTATCAAATGGAAAGGGTCGTGATTGGTTTCATTCAGAAAAGTTGTGCTCACTTGGAACAAGGCATCAGGTCCAGCATGAACAAAAGGGTTCTGTGACATTATGAAGTTTGAAAACCACAGGTCTAACTGTATGAAATTAGTGTTTGCAACGGGATGCTATACCTTCTCCCTCTCTGGAAACTATCTACTGGGAATATACTACCAACTGCTCTCTGTGCTGTACTGTTATGAGCACCGACAGCAGTAAGAAAACACAGAAAATGTAGAAATGGTCTTAAAACAAAAATCTGAAGGAGCATCAATGGAACCATAGAATCAAACAATCCACAAAGTAACAAGAGATTAATTTGATCAATGTATTAAACATGACAGTTTCACATACTGGAAAAATTTACTTTCACAGGTTGGAACAAACATCTGGCATTAAGTATTCTTAATGAAGAAGGGGTTAAATTATATATTTTTTCTTGGAGTAATGCATATATTGCAATACCTGTAATATGAACCCAGCAAAATTGTGTTTTTGGTCTGAATATAATAAAGGAATCATCTTTCCTGTATTACAGCTAGAGTGAAATGAAAAATTACTGTAAGGAAA
>NW_017728995.1:4267450-4273146 GCF_001723915.1 Gavialis gangeticus | reverse complement strand
GTTGGAACAAACATCTGGCATTAAGTATTCTTAATGAAGAAGGGGTTAAATTATATATTTTTTCTTGGAGTAATGCATATATTGCAATACCTGTAATATGAACCCAGCAAAATTGTGTTTTTGGTCTGAATATAATAAAGGAATCATCTTTCCTGTATTACAGCTAGAGTGAAATGAAAAATTACTGTAAAGAAAAAAATTAACATAAAGTGTAGAAATCCATCTCCCAAGGCATGGACAACAACTGCTTTATTCTAATTGTTATGTATGGACAGGCTGGGTGCAATACAAATGTAGCAAAGGCCTCCATGTTTAACCCATTTTGAAATGGCTCCAAAACTGTGTCAATACCCCAGAAAAAAGTCTTCATATTTTTCATATTATTTTTCTTAAATTATCTGAAACAACAAAAATGGAGTATCTTAAATTTAGAGAGAAAGGGAAAATACTGGGAGGGGGATGGATTTTTTTTTTTAAACACAGGGATTTATGGCACAATAGAGCATGATTAGAGACCTGAAATATATAAACTTTCTACTCCTATCACCTGAAGGACCACTCCAAGCAGTCACTGTAAAATACTGAATATATACTCAGGGTTATTACAGAATTCCTAACTGAAGATTAATTTTGTCTTTGTATGTTCTGATCTGGATCCTATTAAAGGTAGAATTCAAGTAGTGACTTTAATTCACACCAATGGCAATGGTCCAGATCATAATTGACTTCTGGCATCCATACAGAAATGCTAAAAACCTCATGAGTACAGATGTTTTCCTCGAATTTCCATCTCTACTTCCTGACTCTTCCAATCAATATTACAACCTTCTGGGAGGTGGCATCCACAGGTTACTATATTGGTTTCTGGCTAAATATGCCAATGATATTACTCTGTAGCAGCTGCCTCACTGAGTGTACAGGACCTATTACTAGATGTTTTAGCTAAATGTCAGATTGTGATCTTCCTGCCCCTTAATTAACAGGTTCACTGAGAACATTCCTGTGAATAACAGCTTATCAATGTAAGTAGATGGGGTTGAGGCCTAGAAATGGAACCGTCCCTTAACCCGCAAAGTAGCAAGTCTGTGTTTTTTGAACTGAAGGACCATAGCTCTAGTTGTAGTTCCATATATGTGTTTTCTCTGGTACCTGCATCCAGATTTAACCACAATTTTATACCATAAATTTTACAATTGCCATTTTGTTGGGGACAGACCAGTTTATTCAGCTAGTGGCCCAGTCTAAATGAGCTACATTTAAGAGGCAGAAATGGTCCAGAAATGAAAAAGTAGAGATCGTTGACTTTCTAAGTATACAAAATATGAGAGGAAAGAGTAACTCTGTTCTCACATCCATCAGTAATGGAAGGCGTGTAACCCTCTGCATTGGGAGAATGAGGAAAGAGATCATCGGTAAATTCCTGCAGTCTTCATGGGATTCGATCCGTGACAGCACTTCTTTGAATGTTGGATTTGTAGCTCTGTAGAAAAAGAAGGGTTTTTTTTGTTTTTTGTTTTTTTTAAAGATGAGTATTTTAACAAAAATGTGTTTTCTTTTCTTTTCAAATAAACAGTGATGTCATTAATCTGAGGAATGGTGGCTTGTGAGGAATCATATTCTTTTAGTACTCAAAACAGTTTATTTAGGAATATGATACAGAACAGTTTAGTTAGAAACATGAATGCTACACACATAACGCAATGTATGACAAAAATAAATTGGGAAAACTTATCAATGGGAACAGAATTCTACACATGATCACAATAAGATTGTACTGTACAGCCAGACATATTTTTTACCCTTAATTTCTTCTGTGGAATTTGAACATGTGCTTTTAGATAAGCACATGCTTACATTCTTTGCTGCACTGGTTCCTATATGAGCTGTTGACTCCTACTATTAAGGGGATGATTTTACATCCTGACATTCAAAGCATAATTTCTTACAATAGTTTCTGGAGTGTTCGCTGCTGATAGACCTCATTAGTGCAATATTTCACATATGGGTCAAAGGTTGATGTTGTATGCTTTTCAACTATGTCACTGATGTCATCTATGAAGATGTTGTTCTGATGCCTCATTTCAAGTTCTTTAAAGAACCTGAAAAAGAAAAAGAAATGATTTGGCAAATGATAATTTTGGCAAACATATTCTCAAAGATGGGTGCAGTGGCAAAGGTGCATCTCTATGGCTTCTGACATGTGGGATCAAGTTCTGATCTGGACTTGTACCAAAGGTCCCTCTCAGTTGCCCCAGTGACAGGTGGTACCTAGTTATTCAAGACAGGAGTCAAAGGTGGTCAGATATGATGCTAACTACATCAGTCTCATGAATCTTACAGGTTCCAGAAACTGATGCGCCTCCAGCACACTAGCTCAGTAGGCCTCTAGGTGTAAGGTAACCTTTGACTAGATTTGGTTTCACAATGGCCATGCAAAAGTTTTGCTTGACATGACATGAGACCATTTAACAAAGTTATTCACCAAAAAATCCAAGAAACCAGGGACAAAGCTGAGAAGTTTGAGACTTCTGAAGTAGAAATGGGTTAATGGATGTAAACCCATTATCCTTTTGATTTGACTACTTATGTCCCTCTTGCACATTAAAGTGCAAAGAAATGGCAATGTAGCTGGACAGACTCTAAAAAAATTGGTAATGGTCAAATTACTGTTTCACAAATTAACAACCATCTAGAACAAACAGGACTAACACCAGTTGAAACTATAGTGTGGGCAAAGACACTACACTTAATGAACTTTAAGCATGCAGAAAACTTTCCAGCTCTAACAGAACAGACATTCATGACACATAAAGCATTTTTAAAATGGCAGATCCCGCTCTAAATTAACCCTGGCTGGATGTGTACTAACCTAAACACTTCCTGCTAGAATGCTTTATCGAACATCTGGCCAGAACCCGCCGAGGGTTAACTTAGAGTACAATTGCTGCCATCCCAGGCACTGACAGCCTCTGATCCCAGCCCTTCGAGCAGCCTGGCAAGGGGGTGGGGAAAGGGGAGTTTCTGACCCTGCAGGTGCCCCAGTTGTGGGGGGTACTGTGGAGGAAGGGCTCCAGCGTCTCCCCCATCACAGCACCCTGGCCAAGGCTATTGTTGGGGAAGGGCTCTGGGGTCCCTCCACCGCAGCAGCCCTGGCTGGGCAGTGATACATTAGGACACAGACCCCAGAACCCTTCCCTGCAGCAGCCCTGGCCAGGCCATGACACTCTGCAGCTGCTATCTGCAGCTGTCAAGAGGCTGGGTGGAGGGAAGGGAGCCCCTCCATGCAGACTCAGCCAGCACTCTCCAGGCCCCAGCCAGTTGTGGCAGCCTTCATGATGGTGCCTGCTCCTTTTCTCCCCCCTTCCCCTCAGCCACTGCTGACAGTCACCAGCAGGAGGGGAGAGGGGGGCAGGGCAGGAGTGAGGGGCTGCTCTGGCAACCTCCTGGGAGGCATATGAGAGTGCCACCAGCAGCCAGTGTGGCTAGGCTATGAGCCCCTCACCAACTAGCAAACGTCTCCTCAGCTGGCTCCTGCTCTGACTTACCATACTTTGAGTAAAATGTGGTAAGAGTGCTTCCACCAGGGGCTTTTGGAACATCTGTATTTAGTCATATTTTCACTGACATGGTTTAAAAAGTAACTAAAACAACATGAACATGAGGAAAGAATCTTTTTCCCTTGTCATAGAGAAAGTCAAATAGCATAGCTACAATGGAAATTGAAAAACCTCTCACAAGCTTAAAGATGAATTGCAAAACTCAGATTAAAATTAAAGTAAACTGTACACTGATACGCTGAGTGACTCAGAGAACAGGAGGCATTTTCACCACTCCTAAACAGTCCACAGGTCATTTTACCATTAAATCAACATTATAAGCAAGACATTTAAGACAAGAAGAAAAAAGCAAGCCTGATCTTTCAGTAAAATTGTGTACTCTGGATATTTTATGTAATAGTTTGGGATATCCACAATTATCAAGGCATTATTTTTAAGCAATCCTAACACAAAAAAGTGAAATTGACATCAAAATATTGATCAGATTGTATTAAAAGTTTCATTAGATGATCAATGATCTGGTCAAAACATATGAAGAAGTGGAAACAGGGCCAATCTTTAAAATGTGTTACTTTAATCAATGGCAAAGCTTTTAAAGGATAATGTATTTGGCATTTTCTCTAATACAGGTAGTTCTTATCTGGTAGTAGAGCTACAATAACTACAGTGGTTACAATGACACTTCTCCAGTTTTAAGAAGCATGACATCTCTGCAATTCCTCTACTGTCACTCCTGCTTTGTTTGATGCATGAGATGCCACAGGCTGCCATTGATTTATTTACATTAAATACTGTTCAGATGATTTGGCAAAGTGTATTGACTGGAAAAGAACACCAAGCTGAAAACAAATGTCATACTTGATATATATATTTTGCAGTTGTTGTTCTTTTCCAACACACACACACGAGCACGCGCGTGCACACACACACACACATATTATATTACACACACGCATTCACACTGAAGTATTAAAGTTGGTCTTAGAGTATTATAAAGATGGTTGGTCTCAAATTTCTCTGGGGCTCTTCAGATTTCTATTAACCAGACAGGGGAACAGTTTGCAAGCTACGTTGTCTATTAATATTCTTATGATGAATTATAACATTCAGGTTTAAAATACTGACCAGCACAACTTGTAGGCAGTGACTGGAAACCATTTCTACTCTGCTCAGCTCAGGCAAGTTTCATAGCTCTAAGAAATTCTTAGCACATTGCTGATTAATGTTGGTTTGCTGAAAAGGTATTTGACCATGTGGGCTAGAAAATCCACTTTTAAAATTTATCAGGTGATTTGTCAGGTGTTATGTTGCTCATCAAATAGCGTAGCTCCTTCAGGGAACAGTAAAAGATACAGGTTAGGAGTGCTTTACGAACAGAGAAAGAAATCATGCTGAAAGACTCCCTACCTTTAGGGCCAGTAGATACTTTTACATCCAGCATTATGAATATCATAAATTGAGATCTGGACCAGGGAGTTTCCTATTGTGCATCCAGCTTACTTTTATTATAATGAAACCAGCGATTTCACTAAAACAGTTTACTAAATTTTTTAGAGGTGGTGCTAGGTTTAAAGATTAGTTCTGATAAGTCAAAAGTGTTTATTCCCATAAACTAGACCCAAGCTGGATCTGGCCTTTTGTTCAATATCAGAAGGATTTATTAAAGTGTTTTTAATTTCTTTGTCTTTGACTTTTCTGACTAAACTCGGATCCTGATTAAAAGTTAAACAAGACCACAAGAGGGTTTAATTCTTTCCTCCTATCATTGTTTCTTAAAATAAATCACCAATTTGTTAATAGTTTAATGCAAGGCCAGACTGCTATTTCCTACAACCCATACAAAACTGATTTAGAAAATGTAACTTCATTTTTTTTCTTTTCTTTTCAATCCAGGGAAGACCAGATTAAGCTTCAATCAGCTATACCTCTCCATTGACAAAAACAGTCTCCCTCTGTATGTTTGTAACTGTGGCTCTTGTTGAAGGCATTCAGTTGCTAAGGGCTTTCATCACTAACCTTCAGTTAAACATTAATCAAGAACAGTGCTTTGATATTTACTGTGCCAGTCTGCTAATCTGGACAGCTTTAACCACTGATTGTCCAAAATGCCTTAAGACATGTAAGTTAATTTATATAATA
>NW_017728995.1:4259226-4262450 GCF_001723915.1 Gavialis gangeticus | reverse complement strand
GGACAGCTTTAACCACTGATTGTCCAAAATGCCTTAAGACATGTAAGTTAATTTATATAATTTATATGAATATGTCATAGTTTGTGGCTTAATTATGCTTCATGGGCACAGGCAAAGCATTCATCAACTTCAGCAGAAGTTTAGTATAAATTAAAAAGACTCAAGGTAACAGCTACAAATTCCTCAGGACAAACCAACCCGTTAAATCTAAGTGGACCATTCTTCTCAAATTCACTGCAAAAAGTTACTGAATAAGACTTAAGATACTGAACAAATGGACACGCATTTACATGCATACTTGGGCCTTCTAATGAAGATATTCTAGGCCTGGGCTTATGTCACACTGGAACAGAATTCCCATTTCTCTGACAGTGATAAGATAGATATACTTCTATTTCTTCAGGTGCTTTGGATTATAGGGATCTCTAGAGGTAGAACTGCTGTATTCAATACATGCTTGCTTCAGAGAAAGGACTTTTGCCCATCCCCACTCCTCAGTTTGACAGTAGCTGCCTACTCCCCCTGCCCTGGCCATGCCCCCTCCACTCCAGCAGGGAGGAGACAGCCTTGGAGGGTGTCTCTCTTCCCTCTCCTTTGGTAGTGGCTGGCAGGCATGCCCTAGAACCTCTGGCTTCTGGCTTGAGCCACTGCAGGCATATGGCTGCATTACCCGATTTAACAGAAAATGTCTGTCCAGCTATTAATCAGTTTAAGCTGTGCAGCTTAGACTAACCTGCAAAGATTGAATCAACTCAGGTTTAAGCTTTTTGAATGTCTGTCCCTGGCCCATATGACAGGACTGCTCAAAACCTTTCAATGATCTTTTCTGTTCTCATATCATTTTGTGTCCTATAACTCTTCATTCCATGAGCTAGGAGAAACAGATTTACTTGCATGGAGAGACTTGGGAAACTTTTTAAGTGCCTCAACCTTTCTTTATCAGTTTTCCAGCAAATACAAATTATTCTTTGCTTCCAGCTCCCCTCTGCTATCAAAGAAAAATTCAAACTTTTAATTAAAATGATTCCCTCTCCCCAATATTTCCACCTCAGGTTCTTAATGTTGGACTTTTTTGCTTCCCACCAGGGACATGGGTTGGAATCTTATTTTAACATGCTAATTCCTTCCACATACAGTTTAAGAATATGGCAGGGAGTGTTCCTTCCCCTCCTCCCACTTTTGTACAAATTTCTGGCAACACCTGATCCTAGACAGTGGAGCTATGCTGGTTTAGACTGACAGTTACGTATATGGTTCCAACCTCACATGTTAATTTTTATTAGGACAGAAGGGATACTGGAAATTTACTTTTTATTTATAGCACATAACCACAAGTGTCCCATAGTTCCTAGAGTTACTCCAAATTTAAAACAGCATAAGGATCAAAATCTATCATCATGCCATGTAATGAAGCATTCAACATATTCAAATTTAACCATCTAAGAATTAAAGCATGCTGCAATGCTACAAAGATAGCTAATACTTTCTCTTTATTATCTACTGTATGCCTTATGCAGCAAGGCATGCATTCAAAGGACTTACAAATAATTTAAATTTTAAATACCTGTGAAATACCTCAAGCAATCAGGACTCATATTAGACATGATATCTTTCATTAGACCAACAAGATTTTTGCAAAAAAAAAAAAAAATTAATTGCAAGCTTTTGGACACAAACACCCTTCATCAGGCATTGGAGAAAAGATTGTAAAAGTTCTCCTGGGTAAAAATGAAAGTTCATATTTCATAGGATTTCACAGAGGAGTCAATACATGGAAAACTCCTTTGGGCACTCAGTTCATAGCTGGTCTGGAGTCTCTCACCTCTATGTGAGGTTCTGTGATGACGCAAATTACCTTGAAACAAAGGCAGGGGCAGTGTCTCAGGTTTCAGGTGGTCACAGTTGCTTCCTGCTTGAGAAAATATGAAGATTTCATTTAAAAAACCTGAATACCCGACACATGGAAGATATTGAATTTTAACCGATTTTCGAAGTCCTGATTGTTATGAGTCCTGATTGCTTCTTCCTCTAGACCAATATGGCTACAACCTGGATACCTGTGAAATACCTCAAAATACCTGTGAAGTATTATTCATACTTTACAGATCTGGAAAATGAAACAACAGGTTACTAAAGGAAAGAAAGGCTAGCAACAGAGGTTGTATTTATCCCTGGACAAATTGTGCCTGTGTTTATCCTAAAACAATAATATCCTAGGATTAATGTGTACATTCATCACTTTTATAATCAGGGTTTAATGAGTGGCTGAATGCACTGCTACTTTTAGGCCATTGATCCAGCAATGCAATTCCTGGATAATTGTACAGATGCATTTTACAATATCCTAGGATAAACTGTTACTACCTTTTATCTGGGAAACTTTTTAGGATTTATCCCAGGATAATGGGCATGTACATCTGTATGTTTGCTTTGTCCGGGAATAATAGAGAGAGAAAATGTGTCTCAAATTCACTTGTTCATTCTATCCCTTTCAGTTATAGCATTTACGCATTGCTCACAAAGTGTTAAACTAATAAATACACCACCAAAATGCTTTAGGAGGAACCCTGTGGCCACCATGGGGATGTTAAGTTCTTTGTCTTCAGCCCAATGGCAATATAACAAAAAGGAATGCAATCAGAAACCCAACAGCAACAGTAATTTGGCTTTTAACAAAGTGTGTAGGAGTCACTTTAACTATTGTAAAAGGTTTGCCAATGTGCAAGGTTAAAAAACCCCAAGAAATATAAAGGAAGGAACTGCATTTCATTAGTTATTTAGCCAAAATATAAATACGTTTAAAACATATTTTGCTTTCCTGATGTCAACATAGATAAAATAAGGGTCTCATTTTTATTCTATGTTTCTCACTGACCATTCTGGCAAATTAATAAACAGAATTTAGAATATATAAAAAATAAACATACTTTTAGAGAACACCACATTTGGCCACTGACCAGAAAAAATGCTGAATGTTAAAAATGGAAGCTTGTTAAATAAGAAATTGAGAGGAGCAAAGTATCTTGGGAGTCCAAGAAAAGTGGTTGCTCCTCAAGGGGGCAATCCTCAATGCACAAGCTAAGTCTATTCCATCTCAGAGGAAAGGCAGCAAGAGGGCACAACAGCCCCCCTGACTCTCCAGGGATCTAGCAGACTTCCTGAGGCTAAAAAGAAAGGCCTACAAAGGATGGAGGATGGGATTCATCTCCAAGGAGGATTATTCT
>NW_017728995.1:4258143-4258415 GCF_001723915.1 Gavialis gangeticus | reverse complement strand
ATGTCATATATCTTGACTTCAAAAAAGCCTTTGATCTGGTATCCCATGATCACCTCTTGGCGAAAATGGCCAATTGTGGCCTTGGGTCCACCATGATCTGCTGGCTGGGAAATTGGCTCCGTGGTTGGACCCAGAGTATACTAATTGATGCAAGTCAATCATCATGGTGACCTATATTGTTCAACCTCTTCATTAATGATGTTGACATTGGAGTCAGAAGTGGACTGGCCAAGTTCGCCAATGACACCAAACTTTGGGGTAAAGCATCCACA
>NW_017728995.1:4247008-4253143 GCF_001723915.1 Gavialis gangeticus | reverse complement strand
AGAAGAGCCACGCACATGATCAGAGGTCAGGAAAACAGACCTTATGACGACAGGCTGAGAGCCATGGGGCTCTTTAGCCTGGAAAAGCGCAGGCTCAGGGGTGATCTGGTGGCCACCTATAAGTTTATAAGTGGTGACCACCAGGATCTGGGGGAATGTTTGTTCACCAGAGTGCCCCAAGGGATGACGAGGTTGAATGGTCATAAACTACCGCAAGATCGTTTTAGGCTGGACATAAGGAAGAATTTCTTTACTGTCCTGAGCCCCCAAGGTCTGGAACAGCCTGCCATCGGAGGTGGTTCAGGCACCTACATTGAATACCTTCAAGAGTAAATTGGATGCTTATCTTGCTGGGATCCTATGACCCCAGCTGACTTCCTGACCTTCAGGGTGGGGCTGGACTCAATGATCTTCTGAGGTCCCTTCCAGCCCTAATGTCTATGAAATCTATCACAGAACAGATGACCTTGTGTATCTGTATTCTAAGATATATATTTACATTTATCTATGTATTTAGCTGTATCTGGGAGGTGAGAAAGGCTTACAAACTTGAAGGCTGAAAGACCCTGGCTTTCCAACATCCCTGTTCCCATTTCCAGAGTGTCACTGTCTCCATAGCAACATACGGGCTGGCAAGCTAATGGTAACTAATGATTTGCACATCTGTGACTACTGCCCTACTATTGCCTGATTATTTTTATTATTTTCTCTTGAATAACTTCTTTTTGTGATTCAAAACCTGATCCTGCATGGTGCTGGATGGTCTCAACTTAGTATATTACCCAAGAAAATCAATGAGCATTTCATAGTGCTCACCTTTTGTATTATCGGAGTTCATACCACAAAACACTTAGCATCCAAGGCCCACTCGGTAGTGATAGTATGCAAAATACATGGCCCACTGAAGTCATCTAGTAGAATCTACTGTACCCACAACTGTAGAAGTCAGAAGCCTTAAAAATTCCTTAGGATTTTCTTTTGTAGTTTGGAAAACAAACATATTGGCCTTAGCCTATATGTTTGTGTTCAAGAACCTCGAGGAAGAAGCCCTCTAACTTTTGAGCTTTACTCTAAGTGCCCAAGATTAGATTAGGACTGAATAGAACAGATATTAGCCCTTTGGTGGTGTGGGGCTCAGAGCCTTTCTGCACAGACTGAGCTCAGTAGGTAGAGGGAGGCTCTCACATACCTCCTGGCATGTCCCACTGCTTCCCTGGGTTGCTGAAGACTCCCAAATGGAGCTGAATGGGGATGCCAACCCTGATTAGGTGCTGGGCATCG
This sequence comes from Gavialis gangeticus, assembly GCF_001723915.1. Taxonomy (NCBI): domain Eukaryota; kingdom Metazoa; phylum Chordata; order Crocodylia; family Gavialidae; genus Gavialis; species Gavialis gangeticus. Next base: position 4,251,862 of record NW_017728995.1, on the reverse strand, counting down.
GCCACTATGCCCTTGACCCACTGCCACTGGGACTTGCATGAGCCTTTGTTTCCCAATTTGCAGACCCAAGCAAGGAGACCAAGGAGCTGCAGCAGGTCCTGTTGAACACCTTGTGGGAGTCTAGCTGGAGTCTGCAGAACAACACAGCTGCCCACCTGAACCTGATTTGGCAGCATCTCATCACAGCATGTGCCCTTATGGCCATAAGCCACCAGCTGGCCATCCTGCACATGGCCACCCAGTGAACCCTGTGCCCTCCAAGCGTGTGCAAGTCTTGAATGCCTGGGTTATGTGTGTGCAAATGTGTGTGTATGTCCTGGATGCTTGGGTCCTGTGTACGCATGTGTGAACATGTGCATATGACACCTGGGTTCTGTATGTGGAACCCTGAATGACTGGGTTCTGCATGTCTAAATGTGGGTGTGCATGTGTTTCAGATGGCCTGGGTTCTGTGTGTTTGTGCATGTGCATCTTGCATGGCTGGATTCTCTGTGTGTGTGTGTGTGTATGCACGCACGCACCGTGCATGCACACATACCCCAGATACCTGGGTTCTCTGTGTGTGTGCACGTGTGTGTATGCACGCGTGTCTCCCAGATGCCTGGGTTGTGTATATGTGCATGTGTGTACAGCACACATGCACACACAGACGTGCATGCACATACACACAGAATCCAGGTGTCTCAGGTCCACACACACATACACAACCCAGGAGTCTGGAACTCCTGGATTGAGCCCCTTCCCCACTCAGCCAGGAAGGGGCTCCTTGCCTGCATCAAGCCCTTTAAACATGATGCAGGTGGCGGGTGGGGGGCGGAGGGTAAGCGGGGCACAGCACCTTGGCTGCAGGGCCCCCTGCGGTTGCAGGTTCCACAGGATAAGACGGGCCGGCCCTGCACATGGCACAGGGATGGAGGAGAAGATGATCCCCACCACTAATGTTGGTGGCCCCAGCCCCACACAGAAACAAGCCATCTGGATCTGCAAAGCCCTGGCCAACTGTCTCCTCACCCACGTGTACTAGAAGCCCTCCCTGGATGACTAAGACCAGGCCATGGGTCTCACCCCAGGCTGCTCTGGCCCTGTGTCACAAGCAGCACTCCCCACAACCCAGGCTGCCCAGGCACCGCTCCCCTTCCCTTCTCCTTCTCCAACAGCCTTCCGGGCATACACCAGGGTACCCGGCAATGCAGCTCAAGGAAGAAACATGCCTCAGTTAAAATGTTGCAGTTGCCAAACTGTTTCTGTGTAGCAAAGAAAACTTGAACATCCCCTGTGTCTCAGCTTGGTCTCTCCTCTCAATTAACACAAAACAGCACACTGTGGAGGGGGAAGGTTTTAAGAAAGGGGGCACATAACCTGAGGGTTTGGGGTCTGGGGGAATGCCCCTGACCCCAGAACTCAGCATAAACAAAACCTAGCACCCTACTTTCATGGGTGTGGAATCAAAACCAGGCTCTTTTCTGTGTAGGAGCTGGACACGTGCATGATCCCAGATCCAACGTCTGTCTGAGAGAGCTGTGGGCTGGAAGACGGCTGCTGAGCCAGGGATGAGGTGGGGAGGTGCAGGTTGGGAGGCATGTCCGCAGCAGGCACTGAGGACTCCTGGTTCTTCCACATGGGATCCCTGGCTCCTCAACCCCCAGGGTCAGGTCTCCCCTTTTGAGGACCACAGACCTCATCAGAATCTAGAAGTCATACCAGGCAGCCAACCTGAGCCAGGGAACTACCTATTCTCAACAAAGCTATGCCACTTCCCTACAGCAGGACATGGGCCAGGAGCAGAATGCCTCCCCCACTGACCTCCTGGCTGGTGGACTGTACTTTTTCTCCCATTCTGAGCACCCCTGTGCCCTTTCAGGACTGGCCGGGAACCGCTTGGAGAGTAGGGGGGCAGAGCATACAGGGTGTCCGCCAGCACTCAGGGGTAGTAAGTTGGGCCTGGAAGGGTGATAGTGACCCTGACAATCCCAAAATTGAGTCTTGGGCAGCTTGGAGTTGCTCCACCCACTGCTGTTTCCCAGAGCAGGCCCTGCTGGGTGCCTTCCTGCCTCCTAGGACCAGGGGGCAGTGGCTCCTATGTGCTGCATCTCCAGTCCCAGTGCCCCCTTGCCCCCCAGCATCTCCAAGTCATGGCATGGTAGAAAGCATTCCCTCACAGCTGCCATCCTGGGGTTCCCCTCAGAACTGCTACTCCTGTCTTCCCAGGAAGAGTCCCTGAAACAGGGCTCACCATGCCACGCAGGGCTAGGTGGCTGTCTCACTCTTGCACAGGAGGGCTATGTGGTTCACTGCAGGAGCCAGTGCTGGTGCCATTCAGGTGTACTGTAAGGGGACCTCAAGGGGACCAGTACTTTGTGCACTAATTTCCTATGCTGGTGCTGTGACCCTTAGCTAAGCTGCACCACAGGCTATCTCCTCCTAACAGCAGGTGGCTATCAGAAGCCCTTGGTCATATGACTTGGCAGTCCAGGGGTCAGCACACCCCACCCCACCCTGTCCACTTTCCCTGTATATGTCCCGCTTTGTTCCTCATCCCCATTTCATAGCTCCTGGCACCAGGAGTCCACAGTGCATGGCCTGAGATCAGTGTGTGTGACCAGAGCCTGTAACATCTCTTCTTTATTTGCTGCCACCTCATACACACATCTTTTATGCACTGTGCAAGTGTTTGGCTGCCTGTCAAGTGTTTGGCCCGCTCCTGCAAGCTGGCCTTCTGTGCACAGATGTGGAGCCTGCAGATGAGGGGGAGGAATTGTTTAGCTTGCAGGAGTTGGGGTTAGGGGGCAGGTGTGGGATGGGGATGAGGCCGCAATAGCAGGAGCGGGATTGGCTAGGGGTTGATATAATGAGTGCCTGTGCTGTGAGAATCAGAATCAGCCAGCACCCATTGGATTGCACCCACAGATCAGATCAGATCAGAGGGGGAGGAGCAGTTACCTGTGCTGTTGGGATACTTGCCAGCCTGTACAGGTGCACAACCCAGGAGTCACCCTGGCACCAATAGCTGAGCAGCTGAGATAACAGGTGCCACATGGGAATCATTCCATCACATGTCCTTTTTCTGGAGTGGGAGGGAGAGAGGAAGGAAGGGAAGTCCTGGGGTGTTTTTTGACGAGGGGTCATTTTTTTCTTGTCTCTGCTGCACCGCGACTGCAGCTGCATGCTATCTCCTGTCCCTGACCTACCAAAACTGTTGTTTAGTATTTGCTTGCTGAGCTCAATAAACATTAATGATGCCTTTCTGTGAGTGCTTCGGGGAGAGGGAGAGCTGTTTACACACAAATGCAACTCCATTTCCCATGGAGCACATAATGGCCCTAAGAGAAATGGCAGGACATGTCAATTAGGCAGATTTATGATCCCACTGAATGACAAATGCTCTCTTTAACACTCAAGAGCAGGGGGTGGATTGGGTGGGGGGAAAGAGGTGGGCTTGTGCTTTGGCTGGACTCTAGGCTTCAGTAGGGGAGGTAAGGGATGGGAGGAAAGCTGGCAATTCACCCTTCTCCTATGTCCCAGCATTCCCCACTCCATCCTGGCCCCCTTTCATAGTCTTCTCAGCTGTAATGACCCAAGAGAAAGCTATGATCATAGGGGCCTGTGGCAGCTTCAGCATTCCCACTGCCCCTTCATCTCCCTTCTTTCCCTCCTGAGGGCTCTGCTTTTCCCCCAGGACCCCAGTCCCCATCATGGTCACTTGAAGCTGAGGCAAATCTTACCATCATGGGTTGCGTAGTGTCCTCATGCAGGGCCTGAGTCACCAAGAGAAGTGTTGGGAGGAAGGGCCATGGGTGCTGCGGGTCACACTAGCGCAGCACCCTCTGTGCTCTTACTGAGGGGGTGGGGAGGCGAGTGGCAGGTACAGTGGACTGGTATGTGAAAGCACTTGCTCCAGAACAGCCACAGCCCCGGTGTGGGGCCCAGTGTCTCAGGGCCTCCCCAAACTGCCTCATCCTCCTTCTCAGGCTGGATCCCTGCAGACAACTCCTCTGGAACACCCTAGTTCCATGTGTATGGGGGTGTCAACTGCTCTGTTTTTGGCAAGAAAGCAGAGCAGGTCCTTGTAGAACAGCATCCTGTGCCTCCAGTCCACAGACCACTTTCTAGCATCAAGCATGCAGTAGTAATGCCTATTCATCAACCTGGTTCTGCCAAGACACTGCAGACAGTCTTTATTGTGCCTCCTCACATGCATCTGCTGGACAATGTGTTTGAAGACATTTGATTCAGTGCCATATCTGGAGCTGGAGCCGGATGTCCTTGCCCCAGATGGTGATCAGATCTTTTATTTCCCCAAACTGCCAGTTGCATGCCTGGGTTTGGCTGGTGGTGGCAGATGGTTCATCCATAGTCCCCAGCAGTGCCCTTGTTCTCAGTGCTTGTGAGAGCACAAGGGTCTGGCTGCAAGGAGGTGTGTGGAAGGCTGGAAGGGTAAATGGATAGATGGATGGAAGCAGTGGCGGATATGCAGAGCTGCAGTTCTTGGTACATGGTTCTCACTCTTACTTCAGAGGCTTGTGGCCCCTGCTTGGGTGTCACCTTCACAATCTCAAGATGTCCAGGGGCTTTCAGCAGACACCCTATGATTCTGGCAATGCCACAAGCCCCACCCAATCCATAAAATTCGAGGGCCCTCAATCCCGAGTCAAGACGGTGGCTGGCCATAACCCTGGTACCTCCAGGACCATGTAGGGCATCTGTCTGCTCACTAGAGCTTGGCGGTTCAGTACCCCATCCAGCCACAACACCCCATATGCTTAACTAGCTAGTTGATCATCTACTAGGTAGTTAATGATCAGCAAAGAAGAAAAAGGGGAGTCAATCTGAACTGAATGACAATGCAGAACATGG
>NW_017728995.1:4240952-4242008 GCF_001723915.1 Gavialis gangeticus | reverse complement strand
GAGCCCAAGCCACAGCAGCCATAAAATTCGAGGGCCCTCAATCCCGAGTCAAGACGGTGGCTGGCCATAACCCTGGTACCTCCAGGACCATGTAGGGCATCTGTCTGCTCACTAGAGCTTGGCGGTTCAGTACCCCATCCAGCCACAACACCCCATATGCTTAACTAGCTAGTTGATCATCTACTAGGTAGTTAATGATCAGCAAAGAAGAAAAAGGGGAGTCAATCTGAACTGAATGACAATGCAGAACATGGCAGGAGCCTTCCCTCCAAATAAAAAATGATGGCAGATATTTAGGGCCCAGCTCAGCCACCCTTACTTTACACCCTTATACAACGGAAGACATTAGTGCAGTGAATTCTATTACTAGCATCTTATGAATTTCAACCCCAAATACTACTTGCCAAATTTTATTAACTTTCATTTTTTCACTTTCACTTTCTTTCCTTATCATTTATTGGCACTGTACAAAATCCCTGTTTTGTGGAAATTTCAATATAAATATAGATGTCACAAAGTGAGAAGGCACATGGCAACATACTATCACCTGGTTGTTTTGCGTTGCTATGAATTCATTTCAATATTTAAAAAGAAATCTAGGTATGTAGTTCATAAACCTGAGACAGGTAGAAAATTAGAATGAATCATGGTGGCATGTGGTATGGAGCGGCATAAGATTTAAAAGGAAGGAGATTATGAAGGAGCTATGATACAGAGATAAGAAGAAATCACATAAGCAGAATGATTCTAGTGCTGGAACCAAAACCATGTGTCAGGTTCAGATCCAAGACTTTAATGAAAAGTCCCCCTCCTCACCTAAAGTGGAGTTTCATATTTAGGACTTTATCCATTCTCTAGGTGAAAGTGATTTTTGAATGCAGTAGGCAAAACCAGAGAAATTTTGGTTCAACACTCAGATCTAAACAAAATCTTAAGCAAACACAAACTTGGTTTAAACAAGACACTGTTTGCATCAGGACATTACAAAATTATTCTGAGAGGTATTTGGTCACATGTGTCTGAAGACAGGCAGAAGGCAGCATAGATTCATAAATG
>NW_017728995.1:4235699-4235952 GCF_001723915.1 Gavialis gangeticus | reverse complement strand
CCTATTTTATTCTCCCCATTTTCCCAACCTGTCCAGATCCACCTGAATCCATTTCCTACCCTCTGGTGTGTTAACTTTGCCCCATAATTTGGTATCATCTGCAAACGTGAACAGCATGCTCTCTACATCCTCATCCAAGTCACTGATGAAGACATTGAATAGCACTGGTCCAAAAACTGAGCCTTGTGGGACTCCACTGGCCACATCTTTCCAGGTCAATAATCGACCCACCCACCACCACACTCTGGGTGTG
>NW_017728995.1:4228378-4230699 GCF_001723915.1 Gavialis gangeticus | reverse complement strand
GAAGACATTGAATAGCACTGGTCCAAAAACTGAGCCTTGTGGGACTCCACTGGCCACATCTTTCCAGGTCAATAATCGACCCACCCACCACAGCACTCTGGGTGTGACCCCTAAGGCAATTTGCCACCCACCTGACCATGTAATCATCTACATTACAGCCTGCTGGTTTGCTCCTTATAGATGAACTATGAAATAAGCAACCTCTTACTGCTTCAGATGCAGACAACTCATCTGTAGGTTGGGGGGTCAGGGCCAGCTCCCTGCTGCTGCGCACACTCCTGAGGGGATAGGGGGGACTCATCCCATTTAGATCTGTGTGCAGGGCAGGTGTGGGTATGAGCTGCTTGGTGTGGGCTCAGGCTCCTCACCCTCCTGGCCGTCTCTCAGTAGCCCAGCAGATGCGACCTGGCACTGCAGGGAACAGCAGGACTGCACAGGGAAGTTGCTTGCCACTATGAGCTCTGTGCTGCCCTGGTATGGCATCCCCTGTGCACATAGCAGCAGGTGTGGAGGTGTGGGGCTGTGCTCCTCACTGCTGCCACATGGGCAGCGGACACATTGCCAGGACAGCTTCCCTGTGTGGCCCTCGTGATCCCTGTAGCACCAGGAAGCACCTGTTGGGCTGCAGAGGCCCTGTGGGAGGACAGCAGCATAGGAACCCAAGCCTGCAGTGGACAGCCAGTGCCATCCCTGCTCCAGCCCTGCACACAGATCTGGAGGGCACAGGAACCCCTCCACTCCCCACCCCAGGAGTGCATGCAGCAGCAGCAGCAGGGACCCACCCCACCGCCCAAGCCTGCAGCAGGGTGGAAAGCCAGGCTCTGCTCTTCTGCAGTAGCCACTGCCTCCTGCTGGAGGCAGAGGGCTGTGGACTCGGGTCCCTGGCCCTGCAGTTCTGGCAGCTGGGGGGGCAAGGGGCTGTGGATGGGGGGTGAGAGGCATCAGCAGTTCTGGTGGAATGGGGGAAAGTGAGTGGAATAAGAAGGGTGTGTGGTGGGGGGGGAAATGGGGCACCAGCAGGGCTGGGGAGGGCTGTGGGGGGAGTGTGGGGCACCAGCAAGACCAGAGTGGCTGTAGGGGGCAGTGAGGGTCCTTCCATTTTAATCATGGATTTTGAGGTTATCAGAAAAATTTTGCCTTTTTTTTTTTTTAAATCAAAGAATTTGTGATTTTTCATTAGAGAAAACCAGGATCCCTGGTGATAAACAGGGATCCATGTTTTCCATTTGCCATGGAAAAATGTGGATTTTTTCCTTTAAAGGAGAAAAACCTGGGAAACCATGGGTTTCCCCTTGGAGGCTGCCAGAGTTCCAGCCCACAAGGGGCTACTTGGGGCAGGGGGAGTGCCACATTAATATATGCATGCACACATGTATGTGGCAGCCAGACAGTGTGCTGGAGAGCAACTCCCATCAGGTAAGTCTATGGGGGCAGGGGGAGGCACAGGCAACAGGGTGCAGGGGCACAGGTGAAGTGTTGGAGAGGGAGGGGGGAATGTTCCCCCCCAGATTTCTGCGCCCACAGTAAAACATGGAGTGCAGTGGGGCTCAACCAGCTCTGGGCAGGAGCCACCTCTGCAGCCCGGCAGGCAAAACCTGGTATGGGAGGGAGTACTGTGCTGCCATGGTGAGGCACCTCTGTCTGCCCAGCTGCAGTGGGGGGCATAACTCCATGCTACCGTTCTTCACATTGGCAGTCATGAAGGTATGGCACTCCCTCCTGCGCCAGATCCTGACTGCTGGGCTGTGGAGCACCCCTCCCCCACAATGCACTGCCTATGCCCATACCTCCCCTTCCCCACACACCTACCCCTTTTCTTACACACTGTGGGTCTGGAGGCAGTGGATCAGGAGTGAGGGGCAACTGCATGTGCAAGGGCAGGGCACCGGCAAATCAGGGCTGTCCAGCACCATAAGCTAGCAGTCTGGGGAGGGGGAAGAACAATTGCAGCTGAGTGGAGGGGCCAGAGGGACCTTTGATTTTCCATTATTAAAAAATATATATACATATCAAATGCCAAAATATATAGGTATTTAGAATTTATTTTTTGGCATTTCATTACAATTGTGGAAAAATGTGGATTTGGGCATTTAAAAAAAAAAATCAGAGAATTTGGGATTTTTAAACAGAAAACCAGGATCACCGGTGATAAATTTAATCCTCTCCCCCAAAAAGTTCATTGCAAGTGTTCCTGCCCTGACTGCAAATAAACAATGCCTTTGAAAACCTTCAAAGAATTTCTTGCTAAGCAATGTATTGTGCTAGCACTGAAGGTAGTGGTTCCACTGCCCATAATACAGATGCACAACGGCTCCTACCAG
>NW_017728995.1:4221441-4223378 GCF_001723915.1 Gavialis gangeticus | reverse complement strand
GGTAGTGGTTCCACTGCCCATAATACAGATGCACAATGGCTCCTACCAGGTGTTAGAGTGATGGGTGATTAGGCAATTAGGGCATTTTTACACATGCTCTGGGGTTGGGGGCAGGGGGAGCGCTGACCACAGTTTGGCGACCACCTGCAGGCAGTGGTGGCAGCCAGGAGCCATCACGGACCACCCACAGATGCCGCCAGGGATGGCGAGTGGCGACCTCCCGCAGGTGCCGCTGACAGTGTCAGTGGCGCCTTTTTGCAGGGGGTGCACCACCACGCACAGGGGGTGCATGTGCACCCCCTACACATCACTCCTGAGAACACAGAAACACTCTTTGCTTCTTTATGGGCTACTGAGTACATCCAAGGTTTCTGGGACTTCAGGCCTGTTAGCTCGACTCATAGGTGTCTGGTCCTGCATCCTGTATTGAGCACAGGCAGCAAAAGTGCTTCTCACATTCTACATTTTACATCTACATTCAGTTTCCCCAGAAAAATCTGAGAAACAGTGATATTACATATTAGTAAGTATGTGTGTGCTGCTGTGCATTTTGGGCATATTCAAGTATATTTTTATAGTAATAGGAGTTGGGATTCCTGTCTCTGCAAGGGACTCTGTAACAGTGTTTGAAAAGCACAATTCAATTTGACAATGTTACAGAAAGATTAAGTACCTTGTTAGAGGCTTGGGTAAGAAGGCATTTTCAGCACCAAATTTATCTTGATGCCATTCTGAACAATGTTAAATAGCCAGGAGTTAAATACAATGTTATGTCAAAAACCTCATGTCCATTAGGGAACTTGCCAATTGCAGGAGTCAGTGCAGATGAAACAATTGTTAAGACAGGTTAACTGTGAGCAAAGGCAAAATACCAGCTGAAGCACATTCAGCACTTGCTCAACTACACCCATGACAATATGCAATAAAAGAAATTTGGCAATAAGCAGTTTTATTTGTATGGCTAGATCTATGCTAACTGGAGGGAGGATGCAGACAGGCCTGGAGACAGAAACTTCACTGACCGTTGTCAGTGACAGCCTAGGGACTGGACTGGCCCAGCATTCAGGCAGACCACATGAGCTCCAGCTGAGGCTAGAGTGTTACCCTCTGCGGCATGGAGCGGAGAGGCAGTAAGAGGGGTGCCACAAAGCCCCATGGGGTGCTGGTGAAATGTGACCCAACATGAGTCACAATGGAATGTGGTACAGACATTTATTATGGTGCTCTAACCTTCAGCACTGAAGTCTGATATCAAATACATCCAGGATAATCAAGGAGTGGCGTTTGCCATTTTTATAGTGCTCTATATGCCCTGCCCATCTTTTCAGTTACGGCTGTAGAGTGTTTTCTGCATGCTTACCACTCAATAAAAGTGTAACATCTGTACCTACCATAATTTTTGAGATAGCCCATTCCATTATGAAGAACACCGCGCCCCAGAAATCAATGCATTAATCCTGCAACTCTAATGGTCTCGTTCCTATCTTACGAAGTGAACTTCAGGTTATAAGATGCATATATAGAGAGCACAAGCTTTTATTTCATTAGTTTATAAAGGTGCATATCCACCTTCCTTTCTGATGGACTTCGAACTAACACATCTCACTACCTCATCATTCCTATTCTCAGTGGGAAAGGGCAGGGAAGGTGCTGGCAAACTGAGGGCATGCCGCATTATCAGGGAGGATATCAAACGGAAATCATACAATTCCTTCCATCCTCTCTCCCAAAGCCCCTGCCTTCCCACCCCCCCAGATCTTCCTGAGGAAAAGCATGAGAGCCTAACAGGCTGCACAGCCTCTTAAACAGAGCATTGGGGTTGACTGAAGCCAAGGAAGTTCTGGTAATTCCTTGGAAGTCCTGACATTGTAGCTCCAGAGATAAAACAGACACATGCTGATGGCCAGAAGTTAGACGTGCTCAACAGCTGGAACAGA
>NW_017728995.1:4215045-4215810 GCF_001723915.1 Gavialis gangeticus | reverse complement strand
TCAGAAGAAGTTATTCACCGGTAATGAGAAAGCAGGCAGTCTCAGAATCATAACATTTAGCAGATTAATTAACCACAAACAAGGCTTCATTACTGGGGTGAAAGTACTGGTCTCAGGGAAATTAGCTAGGTAGACTGAAATGGGACTGCCAGCACTCTGCTACCCTCATGAGAAAATAAATTTTTGTATTTATGATTTTTTTTTTTTAAACAATGTAAAACATGTATCAGAGTTTTCTATAGCATGTGCTAGTCAGGTAACAGGGTGGAGATGCATCTTATTTCCAGACTAACTGAACCAGAGACCTGACTTCTGATTCAGTTAGTTTATAAGGTGCATCTTGAACGTGAGTGCTACCTGACTTCAGAATAACGTGGCTTTCTATCCATACCTTAAAAATAGCCTGTGCCTTCACTGACTACACCTTGCTGAAATGTATTTATATTTACCACAGTATTTCCAGTGATATATAACAGAAGAAGCAAAAAGAGAAAAACAAGGACCACCAAGAAATTAGCAGAATGACCACAAAACACTTATACAAGCTGCAAAATAAACAGCATTTTACTTCAAACTTGGTGTGCCCCAGCACATGCCCAGAAGAGGCATCATATTGGGCAAGCCAAGTCCAACTAATGTCTATATAAACTGGGCGCTTCAATGGGGCTTTTTGGTACTTTTTCAGCTATTAGATAAAAGTGCCAAAAAGTCCTGCTGAAGCACCCGATCTACATGAATGCTGTAGAGCTGGGTCAAACCAGTGTG
>NW_017728995.1:4209499-4210045 GCF_001723915.1 Gavialis gangeticus | reverse complement strand
GTAACAGGGTGGAGATGCATCTTATTTCCAGACTAACTGAACCAGAGACCTGACTTCTGATTCAGTTAGTTTATAAGGTGCATCTTGAACGTGAGTGCTACCTGACTTCAGAATAACGTGGCTTTCTATCCATACCTTAAAAATAGCCTGTGCCTTCACTGACTACACCTTGCTGAAATGTATTTATATTTACCACAGTATTTCCAGTGATATATAACAGAAGAAGCAAAAAGAGAAAAACAAGGACCACCAAGAAATTAGCAGAATGACCACAAAACACTTATACAAGCTGCAAAATAAACAGCATTTTACTTCAAACTTGGTGTGCCCCAGCACATGCCCAGAAGAGGCATCATATTGGGCAAGCCAAGTCCAACTAATGTCTATATAAACTGGGCGCTTCAATGGGGCTTTTTGGCACTTTTTCAGCTATTAGATAAAAGTGCCAAAGTCCTGCTGAAGCACCCGATCTATATGAATGCTGTAGAGCTGGGTCAAACCAGTGCGCTGCCTCTTTCAATAAAACAGGTTTTTTGTCACCTCTGT
>NW_017728995.1:4208564-4209488 GCF_001723915.1 Gavialis gangeticus | reverse complement strand
GGTCAAAACAGCCTATAACTTTGTCATTTCTGGACAGATATGGATAAAACTTGCAAAAATGGTGGCCCTTCTGAGGGCACACAGCCTGCCATGTTTGAAGGAGATAGGTGCAGGGGGTTTAGAGACACTGCACCCCAAAATCCTGAAAGCAAAGCTCATGTCACATATATGTGTTAAACCACAGAGGGATCAAAACTGCAGGCATGCTAACCCCTGCTGAGTTTCAAGGAGATAAGTACAGGAGTTTGGGGGAAACCGCACCTCAAGCTGTGGACAGGCAAAACTCATGACATGGGTGACACTGTGTGTTAAGGCACAGCAGGGTGAAAGCTTCAGGCCTGCTAGCCCCTGCTGCGGCCATGACGCTGTCTGTTTTTTGCTTGCAAAAAATCTGGAAAAAAATTATTCATGGTTAAAAATGTTGTATTAAGTAGGGGTGCACTGATAGCCAATTTTTAAGGAGACATAGCAGCCGATACCGATCTAATTTCTGATACAGCTGTGTGCAGCTAGTAAGTCTGTTGTGGTGGAACGGAAGGGGAGAGGGAAGGGGTGTGCAGGGGCAGATCAATGCCCCCCACAATGAGGGAGGGAGTACGGCACAGACTGGGCCAGGCACTGCCCAGCCAAGGCAAGGCAGGGCATGGGGACGGAGCTGTGGCTTGTCTGAGGAGTGCTGGGAAGTGGGGTGGCTCCAGCCGCTGTGCACAAACTGGGAGGGAAGCATGTACCCCTGGATCTGCATGGGGCAGATTCATAGATGCTAGGGTTGGAAGGGACCTCAACAGATCGGTGAGTCCGACCCCCTGCCTAGGCAGGAAAGAGTGCTGGGGTCAGATGACTGCAGCCAGATGCCTATCTAGCCTTCTTTTAAAGACCCCCAAGGTAGGGGAAAGCACCACTTCCCTTGGAAGCCCATTCCAT
>NW_017728995.1:4200309-4203564 GCF_001723915.1 Gavialis gangeticus | reverse complement strand
ATTGTGTACAGCCCACTTTTCCAACCTGTCCAGGTCTGCCTGCAATTGTTCCCCACCCTCCAGAGTGTTCACTTCACCCCACAATTTAATATCGTCTGCAAACTTGGACAGGGTACACTTCACACCCACTTCCAAGTCACTGATGAAGATATTGAAGAGTACAGGGCCAAGGACCAAACCTTGCAGGACCCCACTACCCACATCCTTCCAGGTCAACACCAACCCATTTACTACCACTCTCCCAGTGTGACTGCTAAGCCAATTTGCCACCCACCAGACCGTGTAAACATCTATGTCACAGCCTCTTAATTTATTTACGAGAATGGGATAAGATACCATATTGAAGGCCTTCCTAAAATCCAGGAAAACGACATCCACCTCTACACCTGCATCTAAGCGTTTTATGACCTTGTCATAAAACAAAACCAGATTGGTCAGGCACGATCTTCCTGCTACGAATCCATGCTGCTTGCCCTGCTGCATTATTTTTTCCTGCTGCACTCCTACAGATACAATCCTTCATAATCTTTTCAAAGACCTTTCAAAGGATGGCGGTGAGACTGACTGGCCTATAATTACTCAGATCCTCCTTCCTCCCCTTCTTAAAAATAGGGATCACACTGGCCCTTTTCCAGTCCTCTGGGACCTGACCCAAGCACCATGAATGCCCAAACAGCCATGCCTGGGGTTCTGCTATGACACCAGCCAATTCCTTCAGTACTCTCGGATGCAGTTCATCCAGGCCTGCTGACCTGAACACATCCAGTCCATCCAAGTGACTCTACACCAAGTCAGCGTTGATGGTTGGTGGGCTGGTATCCCTCTGAGGCCCATCTAAGAACCCGTTAGGAGACTTATCTTGAGCCCTGTTCAAGAACACTGAGGCAAAATCATTGAGTAGCTTAGCCTGTCTGTCACTTATTGCTCCTTCTTGTTCAGAAGGGGTCCTATGTTGCCCTGCACCTTCCTTTTACTCTCTACATACCTAAAAAAAAATACTTTTTGTTGTTTATAATTTGTGTTGCCAGGCTCAGCTCTGTAGTTGCTTTGGCCTTTCTAACTGCTTCCCTGCAAGTACAGGCCAAGTAGGCATACTCCTCCTTGGTAGCTTCCCCCTGCTTCCACCATATGCCTTCTTATTTGCCCTTAGGCTCCCCTGGATTACCCTGTTTAGCCAAGCAAGTTTTTTGGCTCCTTTCCCCCTTTTCCCTCATACTAGGATCGTCTCCCTCTGTGCCTGAAGGATAGCTTTCTTTAGGAATGACCACACTTCCTGGACTCCAATCTCACCAATACTCCTATCCTGCAGTGCATCATTGACTAAACTCCTAAGCACACTGAAGTTAGCCTTCCTAAAACCAAGCAATTCCACCCTACTAGTTACCTTACCTACATTACATCATATGGTGAATTTGATTGATTGGTGGTCACTGTCCTCAAGGTGACTGTGAATCTGTAGCTCCCCTACCAGGTCATCCCCCATAGCTAACACCAAGTCTAGTAAGGCATTCCCCCTAGTGGGACCATATACCTCCTGCATTAGGTGAGGGTCCTGCAGCGGTGGGCTAGAGTCAGAACCAGGGCTAGGGCTGTGCTGGGCTCTTCCCGTTGAGGGCTGGGCCGGGCTGCGCTTGGGGTAGGTGACAGGGGTGCTAGGAGGAAGGGTTGAGTGGGGGAGGGGAGGGAGGGTATGGTGAAATTTGGGGTGGCTGCAGCCCGCCCCCATAACTCTGTTCCTTGTGCTGTTGCCACCTGTCCCGAGCACAGCTCGGCCCAGACCCTGCCATGAAGAGCCAGGCACAGTCCCAGCCTGCAGCCTACCCTGCAGACCCAGGGGCACCCCCCATGTTGTCCCAGGGTATATGCAGCAGTGGGAACTAACCCACCCCACCCCCTGGACGAGCCGCAGATCCATCCTGCACCCACCTTGTGCCGACTGGGGCCTGCTCTACCCTATGGGCACCTACTAATCTCACCTGCCACATCTTGATGGTATAAATAATGAATCAGGAGACTGCCCTCGAATCCCTGGTCGGTCACAGTCCTGAGAGACTCCTCTAAACCCTGTTGGTTGTTGGACCCCTTACTGAGTCCCACACTCAGGAGGTGCCTTATGGTACACCCCCAAGCCTTATGGGCTAGATGCGTGGCTCCAATACCTCCCTACCATGCCCCATGACTCGCAGGTGGTCCCTGTGAATCTGCCATTTAAGTGTTGTCCCTGTTTTGATGAGGCCTCAGTCTAACTCAGCCTCCTGTTATCACTGGGCCCTTGGCCCCTGTAGCTGCGCCATTTCCAGCGCTGGGGTCTCTGCACTCCCTGTCTCTGTGCCCCCTCTGGTGCTGGGCTTGCTGCATCTTTGTCTCTGCATCCTCTCTGGCACTGGGTCTCTACACTGTAATGTGCGCCTGTGAGGCTTCCTCCTTCCCAGTAGCCTTAGCCCAGTCCACTGGTATAAAAACAACATAAATATGAGCCCCTGGGCTATAACATAATACGAGTATGCAAGCCACACTCTGCCTTTTTAAAACCCCAAACCACTCCTTGAGTATTTAGTGCCTCCCAGCCCTGGGTACCTTATAGACTCCTGGAGCCTCATTAGTTCTGTAAACAGTCTATCCAGCAGCCACGGTGTTCCTAGGTATTTCTTCCCATCAGGAGCTCCTTCCCCTGACAACTTGCCAGAGAACTAACCACTGCTGGCCTCAGCCCTGGGGCTTATATGTGTCCATGGCCCTGATGCCTTCCAGTCACCTGACTGGGTGCAGGTGCAGGCTAATTCCCCCATTAGCCTGCTGCCCAGACAACCTGCAGCTGTGGAGCTCTCTCTAGCCCCTCAGGCTCTCTAGCCAAGCCATTTCTGCCCTTAAAGGAGCAGGCACATCTTAGTGCCCTGTGACACAAGTGAATTAAGATACACATTCATTGCATGTCTTGTTAAAGGCATCTGAAGTCAAGAAATTATTTAAATCATATTTGAGAATACTGTATTCATATAATGAAAACTTCCATCATTAAGCAAATGTACATACAGTCAAAGTTAATGTTGAAGGTTTCTCCTTAACACCGGCATTTCTTGACATCTGAATGCTTAACTATGCAACTTCGCTCTATTATTGACATTTTAAAATGGAAATTCCTATGTTGTAGTGGAGACCTTGATTTTTTTCTTGGGGGTAAAAAACGATTTTAGAAAAAAATAATTTCAATAAACAACAACTCTTTGGCCAGACCTCACTGTTCTGTGTGCACAT